>NC_143575.1:110288533-110599129 GCF_048544385.1 Mastigoproctus giganteus
TCAGTGACAAAAAAATCTGTTGTGGAGAACAAAACTACAGAAAATAAGCAAAAATACTTTCGCTGCAATAGTCCCTTTTATCCTTTACTACAATTACATATCTCTGTTGAATGGTGGAACTTCTGAATGCAGACATTGTCTATTATTATATGCCGACAATTCTCAATAGAGTTGAGATCTGCACTGTGGGAGCAGGCGCGGCGTGTTCCTCTGCATTAATAATCTTTGCCCTAAATTAAAAGCCCTTTGCAAGTGATGGCACAACACAGAGAATAAAATATTATATTTAGAAAAAATTGTAAAACTAATAAGCATAAGTATGCATGAGAAATATTCAAAAATCCACATACACCGCGGTGCTAAAATGTGCCAAACACTTAAATGAACGAAGACCGAATGTAGCAAAATGTTAATCCACTTTTAGCTTCTGTAACCGCATTTATAAAATTCTAAAAGTTTATAAAAAGCATTTTTTTTAAATATCTTTTTTGTAGAACCAAAAAAAGTTAAAAATTATACTCTCAGCTTTGATGTTTATATTAAGTAATCCTAAAATGGCCAACAACTAGACACGCTTGTTTTCTTTTGGGCCTTGGCTTTAAACCAACCGCGATATAATGGTAATGTTTATCTGCCTTTGCCACAATGACATCGCGTAAAAATTCCACCAGTATCCTTGTCACATACCCTGCAGAGGGTAGCATTGAAAAGTCATACAAATTTCTGCACGCAGCCCGGGCCTAACAACAAATGCTCTCCCACTCTTACGCCATCGCACTCTTTGACGCTCAACAACAGCAGAATGATGAAATCCGATTGGCTTGCTTCAAGAATGAGGGAAGACAGAGTTTGAAGATGAAGGCTGATGCGTTTACATTGTACCCCAGCCTGCGATACAACCTAAACTGTAAGCTGTAAATGTTCTCCTCGTGCAAAGCTTGTTGGGATATTGAGACTTTGCTACGAACGAACGATGTTTTTCAGTTCTTCGTGGCAATTCAAATCATGTTGTATGTAATCAGGAAGTTCCTTTTTTTCTGCAGAAGGATAGGATTTCAGTTTTTATTCATTTTCATTCTTGTACTTCATAACAACATCATGGACAGTGTAGTCTCGGTGTTAATTTCACGAATGTCCTTTCCAATTAATCAATAGTATAATATAATGACACACTCAATCCACATCGTTTGTTAATAGTTTTCCCTCTAATTTTTCACGTCTTATGACGATGCATCACTTCTTAATCATTTGTGTAATCCGCTTTGGAGAACTCGGCCAGTAGACAGGTTACTGTTATTTGCGACTTCTGGTTGACTTAAAGTAAAATAGCTGATCATGGAATTCAGCTGGAATCATTGTTAGCAATCCACAGGAAATCGGCGTTTATAAAATGATCCCCTATTATAATGGAGTCAACAATTTATTCATTGGTGAAAAGAATATTTTTTCTGAAATCAGTAGCTTTATAATAAAGAAAAAACTGTTCCATTAAAAATACGTGTTCAATATAATTTGGATCAGTTTCCTGTAGCAATTGTTTTTGATGGTAATATTATATTAAATGACTTCGTAATGGGCAGAGGAATTCAACTGATAATGTGGCTGAATAACTAGCTGTATATGAAAGTATACTTCCACCATCAAAAACTTTCCAGCGTACTATTTCTCACCTGAATGGTGTAAATGAGTCCAAACCACAAATCTCTCGCAGCTGATATTAAAGAAAAATACTATCATAAGGTGGCAAGGACAATTTTATAGCAGCCACGAGGGATAACGGCGAATGCATGTAGAGATGAGCAGCTATTCGTTAACTGCGCACATTTTCCTAGTGCCTGTCTATGGGTGACATGTTGAAATATTGCATGTTTACGTTGTGATCCAGCAGCTGACGTTAGACTTGTGAAATAAAGACGTGGAAAAAATGGGGCAAAGTGATGGCCCTTCAGATTTACTGAAGAACCACGTCATATGCTTGAATTTCTAACTCTTTTAAACTTGTGACCTAGTTTTGGCTAAAGCTCTAAATCTGTTTTTGTATTTCCAACGGGGAGAGTTTTACTTTCTTTCGAAGCATATTTTTTAACGTTATAGACGATCGCTCGGACAAAAGTTAGCATTCTCATTTGTTCGAGGAAAAGATCGATATTTTCCTTGTCCTAAATACTTTTTATCGTTCTGGTTCACGTCTACTACACCTCATTTTAAGAGAAACGTCGCCTTTTATCGTTGTTTGTAACATAATGGATCACTAAGCGGCGTACGTAATAATCATTTTAATGCGACCTTGATGGAATCAAAATGGAACCAGATGGAATCAAAATCGCTCTCAGCACTTCTTCTTGTCATATGAATCAAGAATATGTGACCGTTCGATTGTCTTTTGAGGCATCATGCAATTGCGAAGAAGTCTGCCAATGATTTACAATTTCCCTCTTCAAAATACCTTAATGAAACCCAATGTTAAATTCCTCGTCTTCAGTTTTTCACTCCTTCCGGAAGCCTGATAAATAAATAAATATATACATAAAAACCAAAACAACATTCTGTTGCTGTCCAATCCATTCAAAGCCTTGCACATATATACTCTTTCAAACCGGAATTATTAATCTTGAAACAATAAAATTCAGTGGAAAAGTTTGGTAAAACTAGCAGTTGCTCTTCACATTTCTAAGGCTTTTGATCTTGTTTGGCATAAAGATCTTCTTAACAAGTTTCCATCTTACGGATTACCAACTGTTTTATGTAATTGGATATTAGTTTTCTCTCTGACCACTCGCCACCTGTAGCGAGTGGTCAGAGAGAAAACTCCTTGCCCTGCATAAATAGCTTCATATTATCGAATATCCACCACCATTTCCTTAAATGCTAATCTCCAGGTAATAGCTTTCCAGATTAATTTCAAATAACTCTCCTGGTTAATTTCAATCCTAAAACTCAGTTCCTTCTTACATATCGCTGCTCGTCAGCTTATCTTTAATGATATTTAGATTTCTAGACAAGATCACATATCTCTATTAAAGATTATTCTGACTTATAATCTCTATTGGCATAAGTACATCACAAATATTGCTTCCTCTGCATCTAAAAAAACTGGGTTTTCTCTTTTGCTCTCTACGTTACTTTTCTTGTAAACAACTCATTCTGTGCAAATCTTAAATCTGCCAAGGAATAATGTTCTCGCATCTGGGGTGGTTCACTTAACCCTCTCTCAGCCTACTAGATTATACTCAAAAAGGGCGGTCATGTTAATTAATGACTCATCTCTTACAAAATCTATGTCTCATAGACTTACCGTTTCTGCTGCATTCCTTTTCTATAGATTCTTCCATGGGCTTCTGAATTAGATAGTCGCCTACGCGCATGTTAGATCCGTGACACATAGTGGATCACGCTTAATTCATCAATTCTCGCGCACAATGATTTCTCCCAATAATATAATCGCTGTTCATTTAGCATACATAATACTAGCAATAACAATTGCTGAGAAATTCACACGAAGCTGTACCCAGCAGCGTATGAGTGGGAATTTTTCCCAAGGCTCAGAATCGAACATGCAACTCTTTCCTGCATACAGATACAGTCACTGGGGAAATAAATCCACAACTGAAATGGGAAGGGATGTAAAAATGCGAAACAGCGAAATTATTACTCGCCTGTTAAGAATAAAAACGTTTCCATGCATAACAAGTGAGTAACAGAAGAATTGTGCAATGAAAATATAAAGCATAGAAGTATTTCAGTACATTATTATAACTTTACAACACACGGATCCCTTGCTTTTGAAATATTTAACCAAGAACGAACCAGAACACTTTATAGTGTCTGCGAAAAACTCTTATAGGACTGACGATATTCCGTTAAGCAGAATGACTGACATTCAATTCAGGTGAAAAATGACTGTAGTTATTCTTATTTATTTTCGATATTTTATTTTATGTAGCTATATGCGTTCCTATCTAATAAGTTATGTTCGATGTATGTATGAGCCACCGTCCTAGATAACTTCTGTACAGGGGTGTTTGATTAATAAGCTGATAATAATAATCCCCATCAGGAGAGAAATCTTTCAGAGAGATGCCCTGAGTCCATTGTGGTTCTGTCTAGCACTTAACCCGTTATCTACCATGCTCAACAGTAGCAAGTACGGATATAACCTGGAAGGAAGGAAGAACCTGTACACCCTCACCCACCTGATGTACTGGAACCAATGCACTCTCCATGCCACTGTTCCTCTAACCAGAATGGGACATTGTCCGAAGAATGATTGCAGCTCTGGACAATACCTACAATCCGAGTTGGACTTCAAACCCCAAAACCGACAAAGAAAACCAAACTTAACCCAACCAACAACCTGAACGGGATACTCTCCCAAGAAAGACGGAATCCCTTAACAAGACTACAACTCGAAATGGACCCTGAACTCCTAAAAAGGAAAACTTTACCGAACTTGACCCAACTATTGGATTCCTACAACAGACTCTGACTCAGATAGCAGCTCTGCTGCACATCCTTCATCGGAGATCCATCATAGCGACCACTATCTGGGACTGACCTTCTGGACAGGACATTGTCCTACCTTTGGCCAGAGCATGATACTGACGTCACCGGACTTAAAGGAAACGCATAGGATTCGACCAACTGCAGCCTTGTTGCCTATGCGCTATTTGGCGATCAGTACCCTGCTTCATTGCTGGCTACCTTTATTCCCCTTCTCTGCAGGGAGAACAGACTCCTGCCCCGTCTCGTCCCCCTTTCCGCCCTCGTTTCCTTCTGGTAGGGTATGGGCCTGCCCCACTGTCACTAACTGGGAGCATCTTCTCTATTGCACCCATTCTTCTGACTTTCCTCCCCCCCCACGCTGCCTATACACTAGCGTACGCCCTACACATCAAAATTTAACCGTGCAAATTGAACCTCGCCCATTGACTTTCGGCCTCCAACCTAACGGATTTTTTTTTTTTAGGTCCTAACCACTGAAATCTCAAGATATTAGGTGGAAGGGCCTGCCAGAGTAAAATTCTTAGACTACTGGGTGCCTGGTCTGCCTCCACGAGGCCAACGTTGGACCTCAGCAGGGTTCTAGCGGCCAAATGGCCAGAGGAACAACGGTACACAACATTACACAACTACATTATCCACACACTTTTAAATCTCTGGCCAGTTCCCAGCGACCTGGTACACCAACAATGAAAGAAACGCGGAGATGGGGGAAACCCCTGGTGCCGTTTGACATCAACACACTTTACACAACGCGTTGATGTCAGTCCCCTCCCCCTTGAACGACAGTGTAATACCCTAGTTAAAATGTAAATTCAACGCAAAATTCTCTAACTTATTCACAGCGATTTAAATCTTGGCTACAAAACCTTCAACGTCCCCCTAACACCTTTATTTATATTTTTTAGGCCCTTGCCATTGAAATCTTTGGAAATTAGGTGGCAGGGTCTGCCAGAGTACTATTAAAATTCTACTGGGTGCCTGACCTGCCTCCCCGTGGCATAATGCGGGTAACAGTGGGTCCCACTAGGGGCCCAACGTCTAAATGGTCAGAGATACAACGGTACAAAACACTACACTCCCCATACACTTTTAAATCTCTGGGCTCCACAGAGTTCTGTGTCACAAAAACAACGTATACAACGCGGAAATGGGAAACCCCTGGTGCTGTCAGACAACTAACACACTTTACAACTCGTTGCACCCTTCGCCCACCGCGAACATTCACCTTTCGTAATCCTTTACAGTTCTGTCGGCAGGAGGTGGTTTGCTCTATTCGACACCATTCTTTGCACACCTTAACTACAATGGACCATGAACAACCAGAAGTGCTGTTTTGATATGGAAACACCTAACGCACGAGGTCCCATTATCATGCCCTTTTGAAACTCCGCGATATCTTTAGTACTTCCCGCAACTGTTAGTTTATCACTTTGACTTGCCCGATCATGTGCAAATTATCGCTGCTCTATCGTAGGAAGCTGTTTTCAGTTTTTTATACTGCGAGCTATGTGCGGCATATTCCATTGCGGATGGGATGATCTTAATTCAGTGATCACTGAGTGCATATATCACAGCATTGGTACGTGCTTATGTAATAAATGTCTCAAAAAAAATAATAATAAAAGTTCAATTGCTGCCAAAATATTGACACTAAAGAAAAACCAATGACTGTTCGATTCAGCAAACAAAATACATATGAAAAACAATATAATAAATTATATATATTATATACATAATTCATTATATACACATAATATACATTTTATGTATATTATATATATTAGATAAATTATAACAATACTACTAATCATAATAATAATGATCAAGAGCCGTCAACACTAGCCGACGTCGGCCGTGAAGAGACTGACAATAGCTCGGGAAGAGGGAGGAAGGGCCTGATAGACCTCATCGAACAACAGAAAACAGCGATAGCTAACTTGAAGGATTACTTCCAGAAAAACGTAGCAGCACTCTACCAGGCCACAAGGAAGATAGACAAACGGCATATTCAACTCAACCTAAGCGAGAAATCCCCTCCCGCCCAGACGAAGCTAGAAAGATGGGCAAAAAAAAAGGCACTCCATGGCAGACACTACAATGACTTCCATCAAGATAACATAAATAAAATGGCTTCTAACTCACGATCGGGACGCTCTTCGCCGAGACTGAATAATTCATGCTCGCAATGAAGAATTCAAGATCAGGTAATCAACACCAAACTACTACAGAAAATACATCGCCAAGGAGCCCGGAGTGTCAGATGACACATGTCGACGATGCCACCTGGCCTCAGAAATGATCCAACACATCACTGCGGGATGCAAGGTGATCACGGCCAAGTAGCCAGGGAAATACATCAGAAGCTAATAGGGAAATACCAGTTAATCAAAGAAAGTGTGGCGTACTACAAGTGCGAACCTCCGGCAGTACCGGAAATCCCAACCCACAAGGTGTACTGGGACCAAGCCATAATAACGGAAGAGATATACAATCCCGCACAACAGACTGGACATAACCCTTGTGGACAAGAAAGAAAAGACTACCTATCTGGTCGACATAGCGGTAACCAACACTGGCAACCTGTAGAAAACCCATGGGGAAAAAATGAGGAAGTACACGAACCTAAGACAGGAGCAGGAGATCAAAGAGATGTGCATATGCAACAAGTAACGACCATCAACCACAGGTATGGTGCTAAAGACACTGCATAACAGCCTAGCAGCAATAGGTATCCCAGAGGACACCTATAAGGAACTCCAGAATGTCGGAATCCTGAACACCTGTAGGATAGTCAGAGAGTTCCTCGACCAACAGTAACATCAGACATAACAATTTAGATTTTGTAATGTTCCTGTACACCAGACGCTTGAATTTCTCAGAATCATCATTCTTCATCTTTGCCTTCTGTTTACTTTAGTCATATTTCAGCAGTCCTTCGTTTTTACTGTAAGGTTAATTTTAACATTCTTTCCAAGGTTTCTTTTTCTGTGTGGTCGGTGTGCACCCATCATGTAAAAATGTAACCGGTTCTTTCTGTCAAAGAAAAGCTTTAGATCAATTCTGCCAATAAACATGAAAGTATCATCTATATAACCTCATTAATGCATCAACTTTAATGAAGGTATACAGTTTTTGTGAACAAGCTAAGTATGTGTTTATTTAATATTATTTAAGATCGTCCCACGCTGTACTATACTTTTATAAATATGAATGTGTATGCAAATCAGTTTCGATTTTGTCGTATTTACTAGTTTTCTTTCATTTTGCGGATTATCAGGGGATTCATTAATGAGGAAATTTTATTTCTCAAGATAATCGCGAGTCTACTGTATTTGGTAAAATCTCTCATGCCATTGATTTTTAAAGAACTTTGTTTAATATAAGATAAATTATTTCTTAAATTATTTTGGCAGAATAAATGTTGTCGCAAAAATTAAAAATGTACTCCTTGTTTAAAATAGGGGAAGAAACTAAAATATTCCTGCTTATTCATGATGTATTGTTCACGATGCTTGGAAAACCACTTTTTCCTGTTATTTTGAGTGCACGCACGAAACACATTACGTTTTCACGTGAGCTAATCTGTCAAAACTTTCATTTCGGTGCCTGTCCACACGCTTAGAATTTCCTCTTGTTTATTGTATATAAAGTGATATTTAACGATGCTCCATTTTTGTTAGTAGAGTGCTCTTTTTTAAATTGCACCATGCCCTGTTTTACATGTTCATTTCCTACTTCATCTGAACAAGATTATTTTTGATAATTTTGTTTAATGCTTGAACTCTTAAGGTGATTTGGTTTAGATTGATGGGCAAAAGTTAATTTAACAAATCTTTTGGAAGCCTAATTTATTAAGTAATATTGTGAAAAGTAATATTATGAGATGTGTTTTTTTAATGACTCACAAATTAAGTAATTTGATTACTGAATTTAGGCATGGCTTGAGATTATCGTGCCTATCTCTGAATAATACAATGCTACTTCGTTTGAATCTCAATTATTGAGATGACGTAATATTGGGATAATTATGCTCTGGCATAATACTATGGTTGACCTATCAGTAATTACTATAGTACCTCATTCTAATACCGTCTTGAAAGAAAATGTTCTGTAAAAGATCAAAACAATTTGTGGCAAACCACAGTTTATTGACTGTAGTGCTGAGTGGATATCTGTAGGAAAAAGGAAAATTTCTATCAATTCCTTTGATAAAATTTCTGTAGCAGGTACATAATGTGTCCTTGCCGCTAGCATATTTTACATTTAAGAGTTATCGGCAAGCGTAAAAACCGTCTTAATTTTCAGATATTAATAAAATTCATGGATAATAATATAACAATGTTTTTATTTTATTAATAATAATTACGTATCAGTTACTGAAAGTATTGGTCTGTGATGACTAAAGTAGGATATATAATTTTTACATTGAAGAGATTTTAGTTCACGATTAAATACGCCATCTATAGTTGTTCCATTACGTGTAGTATTTATCGAAAGATATGATGACATGTCCAAGCTGAAGAACGTTTACATAAATGTGCAGAACTCTTTTCCAGCCTCAGTTTAATTGTAAAGAAAAAAATTATATCCAATTTGAAAACACCAGGTTACTTGAAATCAGATGCGTTTTCGAATTAACGCATTTCCGAAAGTTTTTTTGTATCTTAGAACCTTAATATTTCTATTCCTAAATTTCTTAAGCTTTGCAACGATATGCTGTACTTCCACATTATCCCTTTTATTACGTGCGAAAATTTCCTTCATCACATGTTCATATTTTCCACTATCCTAAAAAAACTGCAATTTTCAGAGATTTAAAAGTTTTTCCTCTAGTATAGAGCTAAGATAAAGCTCTGTGCAAGGTTTCATTAAATTTGGTCCAGTAGAAGATAAATTATTGCTGCCATCATGCAAATATGATTGCTGCAATACAAGTTACAATAACTCGCTTCTGACGGAAGCTGAAGATGACGTCACTTCCGTAACGCTTTTCGCATGACGGTTTTTCGTTACAAATGTTTTGGAATAGCGCCAGTAAAAATGCTTTTAGTGTCAAAATTAGTGCAAATAGAGAGCATGAACGAAGTGTAAATAATTGAGTAATGAAAAAAAAAAATTCAGAACGGCGAGTTCCAGCATTGTAAACGAAAGCTTTAATTTAAGGCGTGTTCGCACCTGCATATATCTTCACCATATTCATCCATCCGGCCTTCGCAAGTAAACAACTTTAATTCCACTGGACGGAATTTCGTGAAATTTTATATTTGAGCCTTTTAAAACTATTTGTCCAGCAATTTCCAAATATTTCGTGAAAATCGGATAATTGTTTATATGTTCTATACAATTTGTATGAGTAAAAATGTTTTAATGAAATATTGTTAGTTTTAGGCAGTTTGTGCGGGCTTCGCGTGTACTCTTAGGTATGACTCGTGAATGTGGTATCGCGTGTGAAGAGATACAAGTACACATATACTGGCATACACATAAAGAAAGAAAAGAAACTTAAATAGAAAAATATACAGCAGGAGAGAGTAATAAATATTATTCAGTTGTAATTAAATTGAACAGCTAAGTTTAGAGAGCGTAAAACTATAGAAATTTATTGTGTCCTATAAAGTTATCTTTGACAAGGATATTACTATATTTACTTTTCATGGAACACTTACACGGAACTCCAGAAAGTCGTGATCCTGAACACCTGTAGGATAATAAGAGAGTTCCTCGACTAACAGTAATAATGACAATAATAATAATAACAGGACACAACCAACCACTCCATGGTGCAGGAAAAAATTCTATAAAGGAGAAAAGTTGTTTTTTTTTTTTTAAATAATGATGCATGTATGATTTTCATTGATGAAATGGTAACTCATTTCTTTTTCTATTATCAATTTAAATCTAACTATAACACTAGTATCAGGACTCAGAATGGACTTAAACGCTTGGGAACACCGTTCGGATTCGTCATAGGCATGTCAAGTACACATTTCATTATTAGAAATAAGATTTTATTTTTATTTAATCAGAGTTCTGTTTCGTAAATTTTTCCATTTCCACCTCTGGCTTGCATACATGAATTTTGTTGATTTATGCTCATAGTCTGAAAACTATGAACACAGTTTCATTCCCTACCTGAAAGACTTGTCATGAATGTGAAGAGAATCAGCAAGTTGTGCATAATTATATTTTAAAGCACCTATTTAAAATAGAAGAAATTGTTGGCCTGTATTATAAGAAATAAAATAATTTTGTACAGATTTTAAGATTGTTTATATTGAATCGTATACTATTTAAAAGAGACGTATTTAACCTAAAGCGTTAAAATACTACATAAGAATATTTTCTAAAACTGTTTTTGTATATAGAATATAACCGTCATCCCCTAGCTGAATAGCTGTAAAGCATTCACTGGTAATTAACCAATTTTAATAATAATAAATGGCTAAAAATTTACTCTAAGCGTTTTTATGTTTTTGTTCTTTAAGTTGGAACCACTAACGACAAAGCAGTCAGAAGGCTGGGAAGTAGCACCTGCCACCTATCTAAATCGGTTACTCTTTATACCAACCGAACAGACAGAGGCCCACTAGTTACTCGCAAAGTGCCTGCTAGCCGAAAGCCACAGCCCCTATTTACAGAAATCTTCAGATAAATGCTTTCCCAGAATAAAGAAAACATCTTATAATGGTTATAGGCTGCAAGGCAGTGCCACACAACCATACTGAATAAATGCATCTACTAACTAACTCTTTCGGCTGAGCACACAAAAGACAAGAGGATGAATGACTTCAAGAATCAATTTCATTGGCTCAAGAATTCTCTTTATGTTGACCGAGACATTCGGAACTCATGAAAGAGAACGAGTTTGATGAAATAAGTTGCTCAGGAAAGCGTTGGCTTCTATTTTTACTCAGCTTTCTCTATTACGCAGACAGCCATTTGAAAAGACAAACGACAACTCCCTGGGCAGCTCAGCTTTGTTATCCCCTTGTTATTTTGTCCACAAAGGTAGGCTGATTTAACCATTAAATGTTATGGGCGATTTCTTCCACGTAATGAATAGCTAGTATACAGCACCCGTATACTCCATTGAGCCATTATCGTGCAATTTAATTTACACTGGCACATGACTGTTAATGCCAATTCCCTAAGAGTGCCACTTTCACTGGATAAAAGTTAAATTCATTATTGCTACAATTCCCATATCTTATTGCAAAATAAACAAGAAAAAATAGAGGCAATTTACACAAATATAAGAAATAGTGAGCAACATTTTCAAATAGTCCTAACTTGCGGAAACATCAGTAAACCTATTTGTTACAAGTCCGAGAGGGCAGTAACTAAACCAATATTTGGGAATGTTCAGCACTCACCAGTTTCACTCAGATACTGCATATTGTAATCAACACCTTATAGGATACTGATATCCTTAAAAAAGAAATAAAACGATTCGCTTAAAAAATGAATATACAACAATGAGCACTATAACTGGCACCCCACTTCACGGGATTGATCAAGGGGCCAGAAAAGAAGGGGGTTCTATAAGTGGGAGCATCACACTGAAAGTTTATTGTAAACGCTCAATAAAAATTCAATTTGGAAAATTCCTGTCTTTTCGCGACCTCTACGGGTCCCATTGGCCCCAGTTAAACCTCACTTTGCATAGTCTTCTATTTTATCCAGAAAGAATGGAGAGGGTAACTTAGGGATATATTTGGATCAAAAGTTTTATTGTGATTCAGTACTCCCAAAGTGTACTGGATCGCAACAAAGCAATTGGTAATCCAGAAAAAGAATTATTTTGATACTGATAAATCAGTGCTACTCCCACAGACCCTATAAAACTTCAGAAAGTGATCCTAAAAAAAAAAAGAAAAAGGAAACCACCATACTTTTCGATATATTTTCGCATACGATAAACTCGCGGTCCCTACTCTCATTAACATTATCACCTCTTGCAAATCATAAGTACAATTTTCTGACGCCCGTATTCTGAGGATCAACCATAAATCTCTCCAGCAACAGTACATTGTGCCTCATCAGGGCGGAGTCCTGTACAGTGTACTAGTCGTGGGTTCTCTTGAACTTTTCCTCAAAAGGAACGTTATTGTAGTACATAATATGGTTTTAGGCGCATCAGCCTAAATTAGGACATATTGCGCAATATATAATATGTTTGTAAATTCTCGCAAGGAAAGAAACGTTTTACAACAGACCGAAGACTTCGAATTGTACATAACAGCTAACGAGTCTGCACAAACGCACGTAGTAAATCTGCAGGTAACTAACACAGAAGATAACTAACATACTGATATTAACACACTGATAACTAACACAGAAGCATATTTTATAACAAATGGGATTGGACCTAACTCTTTACAAATTTTAAAGCTCAAAGAAGAGGACAAAGAAAACAGAATCTATCATAATGGACCACTGTGAAAGCTAAAATATGCTATGCAATACGAAGCTGAATGTGTGACAGGGTGTTATCATTGATAAAGTTGAATATCGATCCATTATCAAATTCCTGTTTTTACTATCTTTGTTATCTTGACTTCTTCCTCTTTCCATAGATCATTTTTGCGTAGAAACTTTGTGATTTGGCAATGCAGAGGTAATTTCTGCGACAGAAGCATGGTTTCAAGAGCAAAGTGAGACCTTCTAAATAATACCATAAGGAAGAGCCGCAAAATATGGGAGAAATGGGTCGCTTTGGGTGGTCACTACACAAAGAAGAAGTAATATACGTTCCAAATCTCAACCTCGTGGGACTCACAGAACATGGTCAGGAATAAAACTTTTTGATATTCCCTTAGATAAAACTCTAGCCATTATCAACCCACTGCAGGATGGAAGCCTTCTCAACAACTCATGTTGAGGGAAATGGACCATAATCTGCCACTCTGGGTTGGCAGAAAGACCGTATTGAGCAGTCTGGGGCTTGAACAACGGTCTACTCAAGGAACGTGTGCTACTGCACTCCCGCTCCTGACCACTCGGCTACGAATAATTTCTGCGACTTCTTCCCTTAGATACCCATAGCTAATTTTTTATGTGAAATCTTTTTATTTGTAATGGCTCGGGAAATGAAATATTTTAAATCTAAAATACCAAGAGATGGAAATCTCAATCTATCTCCCTTTTTCTTAATTATAATAATAAATAGGAGAGTTACCTCAATATCCAAAAAAGATATCTTCTTTTTATTATTAAAACTCAAATTTCCTTCGAAGGGACCAAACTTTTCTTCTGCGAGACGTTTTCATCAGAAGGATAATAATACTGAAATCTCAAATTATCCCCTAAATTTGTACATTGATATGAGATTATTGTCAATCGCGCATGTGCACAAAGGCTCATGAGTCCGAGATTATGTAGGGACAACAAATGGTAATAGAATGTTCTCGGATCTTCATTTCTACGGTCTCCGCTATGAGTAGTTTCGTAAACTTTCGCTGTATACTAAGAACCTTCGTTTAACGAAATGAAAACGAATGGCCTTCATGTATCGCGTGGAAAGAAAGTTCCGAGGCTCCTGACCTTTGAGCCCTAACTGTAGCCTCAAGTTTCAGTCTCACGGAAAGCATATTTTTTGAAGAACCTATATATAGCGCATTACAATCACCACATGGAATACAATGAACGATATCATTCTTTTCAACACTATTATTTAATTCCGAAGAATTTTTAATTAAAGATTGAAGTTTATGGGGAGCCTAGCCACTATCTTAAATTTTGTGTTCTTAAACTATATTTAATTTCTTATGCCGCTGTTCGATATAAGGAAGCGAAATAAAATATTTTTTAGAAATTGTATTATTGTGCGGTATATTTTTATTTTATTAACAGCCTGTAATTTAATATTATTTATGGAGTTTAGGGGATAACCCCTATTTAAAAACCGATTTGTCAGTTCCTTTATTTCATTCCACAGGTCTACCTGGGTAGTTATATACAGGGTTGTTAAAATTAAAGTATCCCTATGTAGAGGCCTCTGGAGCGAGTTCTAAGGCTCGTACTGAAGAGAATTTTAGTCAACAGGTACAATAAAGAATGCGCTCGCCATTTATTAGAAAAAAAGAAATTAGTTATAAAATTTGTCCCTATATTTTACTGTATAAAAGCAAAGCAGAGACTGCATAAAAGCAAAGCAGAGACTGCTTTGCTTTTATGCAGTACAGTATAGCTGAGTAGTGGCGCTGTGGCAATAACTTACGATTATGCTAATAACGTAAGTTATTTGCATAATCGTAACTAAGATAGTTATGCGCCATACAGTGACAAATTTTGCGACTTTTTTTTTTTCCCCAATAAATGGCGAGCGCATTATTTATTGTGCCTGTTGTCCAAAATTCTCTTCAGTACGAGCCTTAGAACTCGCGCCAGAGCCCTGTACATAAGGATACTTTAATTTTAACAACCCTGTATTTATAGGCATTCATAAACTGATTCAAAATAACCGACCGTTTATACGAAAAGAGCTGATAACTTTCATAATGTAAAAATAGTTAAATTGAAGAGACCCATTCATTCTCGTTAGAGTTAATTTTAGGAAATTAATTTAATTTTTGTTTGCATCCTCGTATTCCAACGTAAAATTTAATCTACTATTCATATTATTTACTATTTGGAAAATAAACTATTATATTTTTATCGGCTATAATTAAATGTCATCATAAAATTTTACCTGCCGTAAAATTTTATGTTCGATAAGGGGTAATATGTAATTGTTCAATTCTATCGAGATAAATCTCCAACAACCAGACGACTCAAACTTAAACCCATAGGTAGGCCAAATATTTGTCTGTAGACTGTTTTGAAATAAATTATATAAAATTCGCATGTAGTAATAATTTTATCAATTTAAAAACTTCGAGTTTCATTAATCTAATTGGAAAGATACTAAAGGAATCTTTATTTAAAAGATCCCACAATATGTCTAACGAAAATTCAGTATTTACATTAGTATAGAAAGGTTCTACATCTAGAGAACATAAAACATTTGCCTCTAACTTACAATCTTTTAACATCATAAATAGGGAGTCTGAATCTTTTATATTAAACTTTAGTAAACTTCTAAATGGCTTTATAATATTACAAAGAAAGGTTGCCTAAGGCTGAGTTTCTGTACGACACTATTGGTCCTATGGGATAACCTACTTTATGGAGTTTAATTTGACCAAATAAAATTGGAATATTATAAGTTCTTGCTTTTAATTCTTTTAGTTTATTTATTTATTTATTTAAATTCGGTGTTTTTAATTTAATGTAACTTTAATTTATCCGATTTTATCACGGAAATTGAAAAAAGACGATCTCCTATTTTAATATTGAAATATTTTAAAGGGGCTCAAGGTATAAAAGTTTGAGAATCTCTGCTTTAATGCATTTGCTATCCAAGGTTTTGCTAATAGCGAGGTTAACCGGTCTCTTACCCCTGCGATCAGAGAGGGTACACATAGTCCCTAAAAACACGACCGATTAGAAGTCCCCTTGTCACTACTAACCCCGCCCCCCCCCCAAGGATTTGATCTGAATTTACGAAGCTTAAAAGGAACACTCTTCACTCTCGTGCATTAGCATCCAAGAAAAGAAACCAAAATTATTTAGGACCCCATTTCTATATATATAATCTCGATGGCCTTAATAACGAATGATATTCACCAGGTTTGATTCTCTATGGCTTCTATTTGTTCTGGTTTGCTGAATATCTGGTTTGACATATTTGGATGAACGATGATTCAAGGGGTATGAGTTCCACTGTACTGAACGGAAATTTCCTTTGAAAAAACATTTAACAAAGAGTAATAATAACTACGCTTTCTAAAACCATGACTGTAAAAACAAGAACTGTAAAATGACACGCTATTATATAACTATTAAGCATCTTAAAACCCCATTTGCTTCATAAAAATTGAAGAGCTTAAGCCAAGAAATTTATCTTAATCTCTCCATCGCTAAAACTTTTTTGGCATGATACAATCATAAGTTTTTTGATTGCTTCTTGATGAAATTAGTGAGTTAAAAATTAGCGTAATTAACCCTCCCTCCCCACTATGGTTTTCTAAATATCCTTCAGAATGTTTTGAAGTGTCATCTAAAAAGTTTAATAACAGTGAACTCACTGGAACTAATGGACTTCTTTGCTGTTTACCTAACATACGTGTAAAAAACACTTTCTGCTCATCTTCTCTCCGCAGCTGCCAGTCTCACTACTTCTTTAAATATATGGCCACTTTATTTCTTCTCATCCCCAACTAAGATTTGGTCTTCTTTAAACTCTCTTTTGGCTAGCGTTTCTTTTGTTAGGTTTCCACTGACAGTTTATAACGCAAGGAGCATGCCTAACCTATCGGCCGCAGATGTCGGCGGGTGTTTTGTGGCCCTTTTTTACCGGTGTTCTTTAATACGAAGACTATTATCTTGAAGAAAAGATGTTATCAGCTCACTTGGGGACTTGCACCCACG
Organism: Mastigoproctus giganteus; assembly: GCF_048544385.1. Lineage (NCBI taxonomy): Eukaryota > Metazoa > Arthropoda > Arachnida > Uropygi > Thelyphonidae > Mastigoproctus > Mastigoproctus giganteus. The sequence goes on from NC_143575.1 coordinate 110,305,508, forward strand.
TATTTAGCTAAAGAAAAGGAAAATAAAGTTCTTCCACCCACGAGGAGAGATTTTTTATATTAATTTGTTCAAAGTCGCAATCAGATGGAGGCATAAAATGGTAGGAGGGAATGATCTAGGCGACCACGTTCCTGTTACAATTAAAGTAAATCAAGGGGTTAAGAATAAGCAATACACGAAAGAAAGTGGGAAGAAATGTTGTTGTTTCTAATTTGTGCTGGAGCAACTAAGATTATAAGACACCGTGTCTATAAATTGCACATATTCTATGATCATATTGCCTGTTTTAAGGAATTAACACAAATAAGAACAAATGCTGTTTTCTTTATAATCAATACCGTCATTAGTTTAGCCTGTACTGACAACCATGGCAATTCCAACTCTTCAAAGTCAACGCACAGACGTTGGGGATGTTTCCGAAGTAAAGCTTAAGCTATTACCACAACAAAATGATCCAGTATAGAGAAATGTATTGCTGAGGAATGAGTAAGGGACGTCTCCATGAATTTTAAAACAGTTTCATCATTCTTAATGGGATTTTTTTTCACAAACATTAAACATATTTACACTTCGAAGTTCCAGCTCTTTCAGTGCGCCATCTGTCAGTAACAATTGCTGTATAGTAAGCATTGGTATTTACCAGACCCCCCAACTATGGTCGGCTGGCAGCAACAGTAAAAATTATGATTTCAAAAGATCTCTTCTCTACACACTGAGAACTAGCCCTGGTTCTGTCGTCATGTCTTAATAATTTCACTTCTCCAAATAACCCGAACCTAGATCCCAATATTTGTAAATTTATGAGTGACGAATAATGGTGGAAACATATTTTATTATTTTATGAAAAAAAAAAAACAGGGATGTTCAAATTAAGGAATAAGAATTTTTACACCTGTAAAAAAATTGCCTTTAGTCAGACAGTAATTTAATAATTGGTACTAAAAATTAATGACATGTTTTCAGCAACCCGAATTTTTGTGTGTGTCGTGTTTTTTTTTTTCTGTGATTCATGATAGTACTATATGCAATACGAAGAAGACATCCTGGAAGAAAGTACAGTGGCGGACAAAAAAAACTGCATCACTTGTGAATTTTGCGAATAATGTGTTTTGCGCTGCATTGTGGGTTGCAGAAATGTTCGAAATGCATTTATTAGATGGGATATTTATCTCTGTGAATGAAATCCAATAAAAAGATTCCATTTGATATACCTAATTGCCATAAATATCTTTCCAAAGGGTAAAATGCGTAATTAATGGAAATATGAGAAATCATGCAAATGGCAATCATGACAACCAAGCATTCATTTTATTGCATTTACGTGTACAAACTGAAATGACAAGTTAACGTAGTAGTATTATGTACTGTAAATCAGCAAATTAAAATAAATAAATTTTCTGTTTATACTCCGGCACGACAACCAAGTCAGTAGAGTTTACAATAAATCGTCAATACAAATATCGTATTTAGTAGTCACGGGCTTGAACCCCGGTCCACTCAAGGAACGCGTGCTATGCACTCTCGCTCCTGACCACTGGGCTACGTCAGGCCTAAGTCCTCAATATTTTGTTGTTCCCCCTCGAGCTGCAATTATAACCTTGCAACAATCTGGCATAGAGTTAATCAACTTCTGGATATACGGTTGCCCAATTTCGTGGTACCACACCCTTACAATGCTCTCCTGCAGCTGAATCTTACTTGTTGGCTTCTCCTGAGCAATTTTAGACGACATTATGTACCAGCCATTTTCAATAGGGGTCAAAAATGTGGACTGTTGCCGGGCCAGTCCAACACTGTAATGCCAGCATTTCTGAGGTAGGCTGCACCTTAAGGGAGAAAAACGAGGGAAAACATTGGTGTGAGTATAAAGCATTGGTGTAATTTAAGCCTTGTGAGACAAGAAGACAAACTCATCATTAAACCTAAATAGCAATAAAACTTTCCAATTTTGCTATGTATAAGGTGCTGAGTTCTGTTGAAAAATGCAGTTTTGGACGTCTGTGTGATGATCCCTAATAACGGGTTTCAGGCACTCCAAGATAGCAGTGTAGGTTTCTGCATTCACCGTTCAGTTAATAAACTTAATTCGGCCCACCCCTTTGCTTGTTATGCATCCCCAGACCATCTGACCGGCGGGGAACTTTACAGTCGGTATTATGCAGTCAGGATGGTATGCTTCCGATTTTCGTCTTCTGACATGTCGCTTCCAATCCGAGCCATGCAGGATGAATTTCGATTCGTCAGAAAAGATGACGGTGTCCCATTGCTCTTTTGTCCATGAAACCTGCGTTTTAGCCCAAACATGTCGCTTCTTCTTCTTCATTTGTTGGGTCAACAAAGGCTTCTTCTTGGGCTGATAGGCCTGCAGACCACATTCCGAAAGCCTCTTTGGATAGTTCGTGCACTTGTTTCAACACCAAAGGCCATCTTAAAGTCCAGTTTTAGATCAGGAGCACTAGCAGCATGGCGATTACGAAGGCATAGCGTTTCAAATATCGATCTTGGGAAGGCGTAGTCACTCTCTGACAGCCTGATCCAGGTCTTCTCCTCACATCACCGATTTCACGCTTTAATTTCAGCACCCGGGATACTGTTGACTGGTGGCAGCCTATTTTATCAGCGATAGCACGCGTAGAAATCCCTTCCTGTGACAGAGCAACACTTATTTTTCTTGGGGTCATCTGAACATATGGAGCCATGCTTACACTCCGCAAAACAAGATAGTAATGAGCGTGTATACCCTTCCAACGTCGTATTTATAGAAACGGCTGATGCAATACCTTGCAATGACTGTCTGATGCAATACCTTGCAATGACTGTCTGATGCAATAGAAGCGTTATCTGACGCAATACATTTGCTTTGCGACAAACAAAATCTTATACGTTTCACTACGAAGTTACTTTTTTTAAGGCGATGCAGTTTTTTTGTCCGCCACTGTATCTTGAATAGATGTATCATTACAGGAATGGACTATAAATGTTTCTAATAGAGTTTCTAATATTGAAAGTTTCCAAGTCGCGCAATAATTAAAATAACAAATGAATTTGAAAATGGGTCATTTATTACTTTAAGCTGAACGCAAGAAACTTTTTGTGCTCAACACAAATCAATAAAAAAGGATTTTAAAAAGGCAAGAAAAATAAAGAAAAAATAAAATTGGAAAAAACAGTCGGAATACTCTGCCATTTAAATCATACCATCCTAAACTAGACATCGGATGATATGCATTAAAAATTAGGAAAATATGCATTCAATATGAAATAAGTTATATACGAAATCATGCAAAAAACGCTATTAACAGTTTTTCACAATTAACTGAATTAACGATGGTAGATGCCAAAAGTCGTTAATATTAACCTTTCAAATATGAGGTTTCTTAGCCAATATTTGAAAAGTTAGTATTAACAACTTATGTGGTAATTAATTAATTTAATTCACAAAAAGTATAAGAACACACGTCGGTTTCACACCGATGTTACGGCCACTCACTTCAAAGAGCGCTCGGTCCATCTTTGGCTGCTATCGCACAGTGCACCCTTCTGCGTTGAAACTTTTCGCCAATGAACGACAAGATGTGTGCAGGAGGCGCAGTTCTAGTTTACGATATATTGCAACGGATATAGGCCTCCATTCCTACTGAAGAATACTAACCACTTAAGATACCGATGTGGGATGTGTTGGTCTGGCCCTCACTCGACGTTCCAATTCATCCCATTGGTATTCTATTTGGATTCAAATCATACTCTGTGCAAGCCATTCATATTCATGAACCATTCTCGAATAGCACCAGCAGTCTAGCATAGGGTATTATCCTGTTGAAACAAACATGGATCTGTACTAAAGAACTGCCACATCATCCTGGAGAGCACAGAATTGTCCAAATTGTTAAAGTAGGTGTCGGCATTCATTGTTTTCCACATAACTACAAAAGGTCTTAACAGCATACTATAAAACAGCCCCACACGATAACCATACTTTCTCCGAACTTCAGTGTGCAAACAAAGAAGTTCGGAGGAGGAGAACAGTGAAAAATCGGTTCCACAGAACCGATTTTCACTGTTCTATGGACCAATGCATTCGTTGCACCAAGCAAAGTGAAACTGCTGATTGCGGTTGGTGATGCTTGGCTCAAGCGTCACGGCTCTTCCATGAAAACCAAGGCAGGAATTTCGTACACAGTGTGTTTATATAAATCACCATCCTTTTCGACTCCTTAAACTCTTGGTTGATGCTTTTCACGGATGTCTTATGAACTTGTTATACCCCCGTCTGAGCACCCTCTGCTCACGAGGAGTGGGCATCTATGGGGTTTCTGGCGTTGCTAGATGACAATGGTACCGTCACGCTTCCATTTCACATCATCATCAACTTTAGATTATGAAAGTTGTTAGCAATTGTGTCGACCAGCCAGTTATGTGCTGAGGACTATAAATCTAAAAGTTTTCATCCCGACAAGTACTTCCTGTCGCTGTGTCTCTAGGATAGGTAGTTTTCCTCAAAAATTTTCTCGTGAGTTTTCCTAAAATATGTTTCAAAACGACAAAAAATATATATCCAGAAGTTTTATAACATGAAAGTAATTCAAAAATTATTCAGTGTCCAACAAAATAATTACTTCAACGATTTTCAAAGCATAAATTAAAATGACAGAAATTAAATATATTAAAAGAGTAAAAAGTTAAATAAACAGCACGAAAATGGATCAGTGCGCTAAATGTGATACAAGATCGGTAAATGTGTCGAAAATATAATGCTAACTTTCCTAATTTGTCATCATAAAATATTCAACTTTGGAGTACCCAAAGAGCAACTATGTATACTTCAACTAATTTATTAATCTTAATAATTTTTATTTTTATCAATTTCACATTCTCAAGTTGAGATCGAGAACAAAATCACTAGTAACAATAAAAGTTACTTCTCTTTCTATTGCGCAACAACCTCCAAAAAATGAAGAAAACTGTTTGTAGGGTCACGAAGATTATATCAGAAAACGCTTGCCTTGCCTTTTAACTTAAATACAGTCTAAGTAATGTTTCCAAACAAAACACATTCTCAAACTCAATGGGTGCTGAAATCTGTAAAGAACAGTAAGAGGACACTTTGTATGGTTTCTACTCTAAGATTTTATTGATACTTTCATCTAAAAATCACCTCAATGTCTTCATTTACGATCTAGCGTTACGGACAGTTAAACGTGCCTTTAAACTGTTGACCCCTGATAAATTCTTCCTTTTCCACGACATTTAAAATGCTGCTGTTTGCAAAACTTAGAAATGTTAGGCAGTAGTTTTACTAATGGCCTTTGATGGCCAGAGAAATGCTGACAATGATCACGTAATACATGTAAAAGTACAGCGGGGAATGACGAAGCACAGTCGTCTGCTTAATGAGGCTCTTTTCAATGTAAAATAGAAAGACTGTGAGGGAGGGGGAGAGGAGAGAGAAAGAGGCTCCAAAGTGCAACCATGTAAGGATTCGAAATTACCTCGAAACAATTACCTATAACAGAAATACGTTGGAAGTATTTCTATTATAGGTAATTGTACATTGCTCGTTCATTCCTTGTCACTGTTGACAAGAAGTGAACGAGCACTGAAGTAAAATGAGATTCGAAAAGTGAGAAGATCTAAATCTGTGACAGTTCTCTTAAATTAATCTCACTTAGCATTTAGAAGAAAGCCTAAATTGAAATACGAGAGTCAACCAAAAATAATGAACGATTTATTATTGAAATATACTGCACTACCACTAATATCCAGAAATCTACATATCTACAAATAAACTATTTACAAGAAAATAAATACCATGAGGAGCTGGAACCTTTAGCCTTTATGGTCTCCCCTTTCTGTAGAACAATCTCCACTAGTTTTTTGCAAATGTCCTCCGATATTTTCCGCCATTCGACCTTCAAAGCGACAACCAGTTTAGCTCTGTTTTTTGGCCAGACTCTGCTCACATTCCCAACGAGCCATTTCGTCCCAGAGGTTCTCTGTAGAATTTAGGTTAGGGCTCTGAAGTGGCCAGTCCAACTTTTCGACATACATGTCCTCAAGCAACCCCGCCACAATGTGAGCAGCATGATATGTAGCTTTGTCCTGCTGATACAAATGCCTTTCTCCAACGTGCTGCCACAAAGTAGGTAATACATTATTGTCCAGTAGAACTCAGCATTCATGGATTTGTCCAAAACAAACAATGGTTCCAGGCTAAACCATCATGTTGCCAACGCCAAACATCATTGTCGGGACAATGCAGTCTCACAATTAGCTTTCCCAGGAATCCCTGCTCACCCAGGTATGATCATCAGATTGATAGACCATGTACTGTGACTCGTTACTCCAAAGCACAATTTTCTATTGGTCTACAGTCCAAGAACGGTGGACCTTACATCAAGCTAGGTGACACCTGCCATTAGTTGGGGTGATTATTGGCGCTTGTGGACAGCTGCACAACCGTAGTAACTCATATCATGCAGTATCCTGCGAACTGCATACTGATACTGGCATGCGGTCCAATCATAGGCCCACTCACGGCCTATGTGTGCCTACGTTGCCAGCGGGCGATTCTTTGCAAGGATCTTCTCTGACCCAGTTTTTGTAACGGCTGGAAGACATATTTATGAACATAAATCACCAATTATTATTTTTTTTCTTGGTTCTTTCAGGTAGTACTACGAAGAAAAGAAGATAAAAGCTGATCTCAGTGTGCACCACTGAGAATAAGTAACAATAGTCTTCTCTTTCAGTGAAGCGTTACTTATTCGAAGTAGTGCAATACATGGAAACTCGTTGTGAAGGAGGAACACAATATGAGATACAGATAAAATGATGTCCCTTAAAACTACATCCGTAGTTTTTTCGTTTAAGAGTTTCTATGGTGTATTTACACCAGTATTATATAGAATATTCACACTCTTAAACATATGATACTTTGTTGCATCAATCTTCACTTAAATCAAGTCTATAGACTGTATACCAACATATTGGGTTGGTTGACTGTTTATTTATTTTATTTTTTTGAGCTTTTTGATACATCTAGTACTCTGGTCATTGTGCACCAGTTCATATGGTTTATAGTACACTGTCTGTTAGTTAGTTAGTTATTTGGTTTTTAGGAGCATTAGCAACTAAGGCCATATTGCTCCGGGATATGCGGTGGTCATTGCCTGACCTTTCCGCATCCTCCGTATTTGGTGGTGACGGGCTCGAAACACCGTTTGTACAAGCATGTTGTTCACTGTGACATGTATATTTTGTACTCTGAAACATCCAAAATAATACAGGGTGGCCTATTCTTTCCTCTTGGGCTCCGCTGACTATAATCGCGATTTAAGAGACCTTTAACAATTCCTGGATTGTAATCGAACCACACCAATTGCCAACTTCACTTTAGTGAAGTTGGGAATTGGTGATTAAGTTTAGAATGAGGTGCGTGATTTATTATGATCGTCTGGATTAAGAAAGTTAAAACTGTAAGATATCATAAATTTAGCAAAACCGAGTTTCACTGTTTTGTACGAAACTGATAAGAGTATTAAAGAGACCGATTTCAGTCATTAAACAATGTATACAAGAATATTACTGTAAAAGTCCAAAATCTAATCAGTTCGTTTTGGTAAGAGTCCGAAATAGCAAGAAATGTTCCCCACAGGAGGGGAGGATATATAAGTCGTAAAGGCAGGCAATTATAATTTCCTGTTTTATTCCTTTTTTTTTCGATTTTTAAACAAGACCATGGGGAATGCTCCTATTCTTTCAAATTCGCCCAGGTAACATATCCTGAGCGCATAATGGAAAAAAAATTAATAGAAAAAACACAGAACTTCAGTAGGATAATGGAAATGGCTAAGTTTCACTAGTTCGCTTTAAAATCCAAATTTCCTTTAGTATAAACAATAATCAGCAGTAAAAAAAAATTGTATTCAGTTCATTTCGGAAAATAAAACAAAATTAATCAAAAGCCCATACATATTAACTTTGTCGACTTATTGTACATAATAGATAAACGTACTGACGGTAGTTTTCTGAGTTGAGTAAGTTTTCTTAAAAAACAGATAATTAAGAAATTTAAAAAAAAAAAAAATTGCGACCGAATTGTGAAATCAGCTTACTTTATGTTTCTCCATTACTGATTGCTAGTCGAGCAGAGATGAATGAATTTAATAAACAATACCATGAGAGAGAGATAGCGAGAGTATGGTAGGATAGATTAGGCTGCATTTCCTTCGATCAATATGGGGAGGGGGAAGGCAACTGCCATTAATATTTAGATACTTCGAATCCTTTTCCAGTATAGATTACAATTTGACTAGCTACATATTTACTTAAACATCTTTCAGTAGCTTTCTTTTTCCAATTTAAATTCTCATTAGCTGCAAAGCTGATCATATTCTACAGACAAGTAAAGGAAAGTCGATATCATTATTTGCGAGAAGCCGCATATTCCCAGCATGGGGAGGGGGGGAAGGCAAATTAAATAATTCTCAGAGATTAAGATTCTTTTTCCCAGCAATTCTGTTTCTTTTTTTATCCGTTATTCCCTTTATTTATTCAAAATATGTAGTTCTGTTTACTCGTATTCTGTATAAAAATTGTTCCCACTATAACGACATATTCTTCCTCCAAATGGTACAGAGCTGTTCCACAAGATGTGCTCATAGTTTTATTAGTCGGCTTCAGACTGCGAGATTGTTCAAATCCTTTAACTTAAAGACCATAAATAGTTAGAAGTTGTTGTCCATGAATGTTGACAGAAGACTGTTGAAAATTTAGCCCATGAACAAAATAAACAATATTAGCATTTCGTAAATGTTATCAATGGTGAAAAAAAACATCATAAGCAACTCAACATAACATATATAACATTCCAATTAACTTGTTAGGCATTATGAACCTGTTATATTAAATCTTATTGTGAACCTCTGGCCTTCTGCCTGTGACGGGCTCATTGCAATGCTACTTTGTAATTGTTTCCAATAAATATAATCGCCTGTTCTCCTCACGGTGAGGAAGGATTGAGATCGTAACCGTCGCGCTTGCAGCGAGGGCAATTTTTATTGTAGAGTTTATCCCGAAAACCTCGTGACCCAATATACCTGTCTGGAATGCAAACAGAATGAATTATTTATTATTTTACAGATTTAAAAAAACAAATTCCAGGAAGTAACGATTATTCGAAATAATGCAAATTCCGGAAGATGGTCCTAAGAAAGATAACACGAAGGGCTTCTGCCAGTCTGTGCCACGAGAATACATAATTTGCGATGTTGCTCCTGATGGAAAAATACATTTCGTGACATACATTCAGACAGCATTGGATCAGCACCTCTTCATCCACGACGAACGTATCTTGTCACTGCTACAGTATAAGGTGTCACCCCCACCCTTGTGCCGATTACGTGATCTGCGTCCCATCATCAACATTCCCGAGACACTAGTGAGAAATGACAGCACATTCTAGATAGGCATCGCTGCCACCTGCGCTCTACAATCTGGTAAAATGTACAGGAAAGCTATCAACGCAAGAAAAGCAAGCAACACCACACAACGTTAATATATTACTCAGTAGAGCCGATGCAATAAAAAAAGAAATAAACGGGGAAAAAAGTTCGAGGTCAATTGGGACACCGATTAAAAAAAAAAAAAAGAACGTTATTTGAGAAAACGAATTTAATATCTAATGTACTACACTAAGGGCTTTAATGACTGATCAATCCAGAGGGATACACGACCAATAATATTTCAGGATGTAAACGTCACAAAATTTTTGCGTCCTCGTCTGGATCTCAACTGCTGCTCTAAAACATCCAAAAGGTGGTCATATAGATTGGGCTTGTGGGCTAACAAGGGGACAGGATTACTTGGCACTGCGCTATTTATTAAACTGTGTGACACAGGATAGAGCCACGCTGATGCAAATAGGACCTTTCTTGAAGGTCCAATTTTTACACAGGATAGAACAGTCAAATGGTCACTGTAAACATGGGTATTTACAGTCCTGTTACCGGCAATCAATAGGTCTACCTAAAACTACATGAAATTGATCCAACAGCCTTACAACCAGAGCTACAATGCTCCCTGCGCAAAGACCAGACCAGAGCAGAGCATAGCGCTCCAAGTCTTCATTACCACTCTGCACATTGTATTAGTGACATAAATAAAGAAGTCAAATGTCTCAACAGATTTTTGTTCATACTACATAAGAATAGACTCGTCCATCAATGTATTCTCCAAATCTACACAGCGGATAACTCCTTACACTATACGTGAATGCAGAATATGGGTACCTGTTCTCCATTAATGTGTGAGCTGTCTCCTGGGGAGAGAAGCAGCAAGCAATGCTAGCTGCTTCCATCCCTATATAGATAATGTCTAGTTTCTGTTTCTCCACGAAAATTCTCAGCTGCAGAAAAATATCCAATTGACCACACATTTCCGAATATGGTTTATAGGCCATGACATACTTCAGTCGTCAAGGGTGCAAGTCATTCAACTAACGCTTCGATAAAAGTGAATAGATGCGGGGGTTGGAAGCATAGTCATAACGAACCTTGTAAACATCAATGTATAGAGCTTTTAGAAGATGAGTTATTTGGATTATTTACTAGAATGTGAACAAAACTAAAGTCATGAGACATCAGGATGACATTCGTGAAAAGTGTGTATTCTATGTTGGTTTACCTTATTTCTGGACGAAAAGCCAGAGTTAGTAGTAGAGGCAAATAATGCAAGAAAGCAAGCTTTACACGTTTCACTAACGTTCCAAGAATTTATCTAGTTCTTGAATTTATTTAAAACATCTACTTCCGCAACACTAACAGATTGAAGCCTGTTCCAATAATCAACTACCCGCTGACTGAAGACAACTTTCAGTCAGTGGGTAGTTGATTATTGGAACATTTCAACTGCGTCAAAATTAAATTTGTATTTAATTTTGATTTTGTAGTATTCTAATCTACTTTAATTATTCATCTATCTCTTTCCTTCTACTTATGCAAACAGAATGTTTAGTGATCCTTACACATAATATTGATATCTCTACACCAGAATGCTCGGGATTTCGATGGGAGCCCTTAATTCTACGCAATAACACGAAGACTCGCATTAGTGAATTGCAATAAATATTTATAAATTTAAGAAGTTTCTCAATATGCATTCAGTTATAACTCTTTTGCTAAGATCTCTAAGTGATCTTATTGCGATTTGGTTTCAAGAATGCAATAGCCTTACCCAAATGATACACACTATAAAAGAATATATTGTTTTCCGATTTTTAATATTCTCAAGTTTCTGGGATCACCTAAATAATTTGGAAATTTTAATCAGAGCGATAATTTCGTTTATGAAGGAGTGAACTGCTATTATCAGAATGTGCAGATTTCTAGCCTAAGTTTCTGATAAAAAAAAAAAGGTAAAATGCAGCCATTATCAACCCACTGCAGGATGGAAGCCTCCTCAACAATTCATGTTGAGGGAAATAGACCATAATCTGCCACGCTGGTCCAATGCGGGTTGGCAGATCGACCGTATTCAGCAGTCAGGGGCTTGAACCCCGGTCCACTCAAAGAGCATGTGCTACTGCACTCCCGCTCCTGACCACTCGGCTACGGAGACAGCTAAGCCTGCTCATAAAACTGAAGAATTCTCTAATTCTCCCACCAGTCGCAGAACATTTCTGTCTAATGAATTAAAAGTATAAAGTCTGTAAGCAGCATATCAATCCAGTTTCTTCTACATAATCATTTTACAAAGAGACAAAATTATTCGTGGTCATTCTATTAAATTGCTAACTAACACTTCTTGGCGTGACAGGAAAGAAATACAGAAAGAACAAGGAATTCACAAATCGCATTCACAAAACCAGACTAACGCGTCCAACTTCTCGTACATAATTTAAATTACCATCTGGCCGACAATGGATCACACGCTTGGTTTTTACAATCTTTTCTCTCAGCACGAATAGCCTTAAGGACGCTGCATTTAAATCTCTACGAGAGAAAACTAAATTAGTTATTGATCTTGTAGAGAAGTTATTAATGAGAAGGTGGAGCAACATTAAAGACATCTGAGACGCTATTACAAGTTTTCCATTGAACTTCATCCTATAAGTTCATTCCTATTACCAAAGTTCTGGGTTTTAGAGAAGAAACCGCATCTTTAATGAAGCTCTTAACGAGAAACCAAACCATTTTGAATGTTCAGGAAAGGAGTTTGTGTTCCTTGAATCCACTAAGTTTCACGTTTCATGGATTTTTTTTTTTTTTTTTTTTGATGTACTGTATAATTATTTGATGGTATTCGGGGGAAATTCTCAAAAAAAAAAAGTTAATTGCTATTTAAATTTTGAAAGAAAAGGAGCTCCAAATTAAATTATTGCAACTTCTTTTATAACTTTAATTATCGAAATTTCAAAAGAGATTCCATTTTTGGTATTAAAAATGGCAACTCTCAAATAAATTGGAGTGCATTTGAATGATGTCTTTTTAATGATAAAACACAGTAGATGTTTCATCATCATTTCAACATAAACATGTTAATGACATGTCAAGTGCGTTCTTAATTACCAAAATTGTATTTTATATAAACATCTACTTCCGAAATTCGCTAGCTCTATTTTCTTTTTAAACTGAATAGTTTTGATTTTTCTAGAAATCGTTTGTGTGAAGATAACCGCTACTTATTCCAATTAGCTTAGAATTGCAATTTAAAGTTAAGCTGCATTTTCCAGATAAATAAATCACAATAATAACTGTCTTTCTGTGCCGGTTCTACATATTTTACAACTCAAGGAGTTCAGTTTTTTTTTTTGTTTATCTCATGTCAATTCAAGGTATTTTCTGTACATCCTTATAAGCCAGTTTGCCTTTTTAAATAATGAAAAATCTGAAGATAAATAAATCTTTACTGTGAAACCGATAAAGCAAAGTATGTACAGAATGCCCATTACCACCGAAGGACAGAGGCTAACAAGCACCAAATAACAACCCATGAAGTACACCAGAAAGAAAGAATTAAATAAAAAAATATTTACTAGAAAGTTAATTATTACATTATTACAAAATAACAGTAAATAATGAGAGTTGCTGAAGAGTAGCGACAATTCTACAAAAGGTTCAACGATTCATCATTTAAGGTGGATGAGAAGGTAGCGTCAAGATTCCACGTCGATGCGCCTTGTCTAACTTGATAAATGATAAGGAAGGAAAGAGAGTGGGAAAAGAGGAATCTGTTCATTACAGCAAGTCTGTGTTTGGTTACTATGAGTGAAGGAACGAACCTAAGGCGGAGATGAGGAATTTTCTAAGCACTGGTGCTCCAGATGCTGAGTTTGGAGACCTCACGGAAAAGATCAAGGACGAAGGCCTCCTGATGTTTAAAACCTCAACCATTTAAAACGGGGTAAGGATAGGTGGAGGGCAAAGTATGATGGTGGCCAATTTCAAGGGCTAGTACTCGCCTAACAGAATCCGCTGAATATTGTATGCGGCGACTAAGTCCCAAATTTCTGACCCATAGAGTATTTCAGGATAATACGATTGAGATTGCACACCTGCTGACCTCTTAAGTGGAGTTTAGACAATCTCTAGTCATCGTAACCTGTCAACATTAGCTTTTCAATGTGCTTACGAAGCACTTTGGCATCCTTGTTCTACCAATGAGTACATTGGTCGAACAAGGATGCCAAAATCTTATGAGTTTGCAACTCATAAGGTCATCAGCGCGTGTTCTTGGGTGTTAATTTGTAAATTAAAGTTTGAAATGTAGTACTGCAGTTCTGTAAGCTCCCGCGTGATGAAAGTGGCAGTATAGTCAGGATCAGTACCAAGCTATCATTACACCCTCATAGCACTGCCTGAAAACGATCAACCCATTGTGTTAAAACGCTAGAAAACAAAGAACATAATTGGCATATGTTAGAAATGTAACACGGCACCAAGCATTAAATAATTTCACTAGCTGTAGATCATACTATTAATAGAAAATATTAACAAACTGTTAACTTTCCAGTTCGGAGATGAGGAATTTTCTAAGCACTGGTGCTGCAGATGCTGAATTTGGAGACTTCTCAGGGAAAAGATCAAGGGCGAGGGTCTCCTGATGTTTAAACCTCAACCATTTTAAACGGGGTTAGGATAGGGGTGAGCATACAGGAAAAAACAATAATGTTTAGGGAGCATATGCAGCAGAAATTATGTAATATCTGTTGAGTATGCTCTGTTCTTGGAATCTGAGGTTCAATTGCGTTAAATCTATTACCCAAGGCCGTGGCCTTAGGTAATAAATTTAATGCAAGGTACATTTGTACGCGCGTTTCAGTTGACCGTAGTTCAGGCTAGCCTGACTGCTAAAAGCGGTAACGTTCCTGTATCTTGTGAACGTCTGTCTTTATGTAGTCGTCCTGAGTATAAAGAGAAAATGTATTTATTTTATTTACTTGATAAAAAAAAAACAGCTTGACAATAAAAGTTGACTGAGACTGCAAAATATAAAAACGAGTGTTTTTAAGTGAAAACGGCATTTCATTAAGATTTTTTGTAGCCTACTCTTTTCTAAGTAACCTTGGCAAGGTGTTTTTTTGTTGTTGTTAGGGTTTTAAGTGCATTAACTACTTAGACCATGTTGGGCCGTATATATTATGTCTGTAAAAAAGTGCGTTCTGTGAACGATTTCCTGTTTGCTGGAAGAAAACCCGAGTTTCCGGGAGAAAAAAAAATGCTACCAACTCAGCTAACTCAGCCAATTTATGAAAAAAATCGTGGCAACAGTTAATTAAACAGCCCTTTTAAAAGCCACAGAAACCTTTTCCGTAACTTTCATATGAGAGGCTCTTAATGATTTCTACTGACCATGACTGATAACCTATTATCAATCAAATAGTCGCTACTGATAGCCACCGCAAACGAAACTAACAAACAACTTTTTGTTCTTTAACTCATTTTAGGTTATTTAACTTGTATAATAACGTTACGTTTCCTAAATGCTTAAATAGAAATTAATCACTAATTACCCTTGGATAGTTACACAGCGATTCATTTAGAATGTGATACAAACTGCGATGTAGCTTGTTTAGGGTTTGGGTAAATCGCTAATTTGGACAACGCGGTGTGCACACACACGTTAATGCAACGTACGTATTTTTGGCTAACCAAATAATATTAGATTTTTATTTTAAACTGTACCGCAAGTTCAACAGTAATTCTAAAAAAAAACATCCCCACAATAGATGACTTTCCCTTACATACACGTGGTAAATTCCGGTGATTATGAGTGACAGTCAAGAAGTGAAGCAAGACCTTTCATTATCGCAAGCCGGCTTGATTTCCAGCCTTTTTCCACTCTGTCACACTATCAGAAACCTTTTTACAAATGTCGGCAGGCACGATGTTCCGTCCAAGGAGTAATTTATAAATCTTCCAATCCTTAATAACGCATTTGTATATACAGTCTCTACAGATAGAACCGGAGGGAAATTTTCAAATGAAAAATTCGATTTATTTGTTATTTTCATTTAAAAAAATATCATAATAAATAATTGTTTAATTCATCTAGGCCTAAATTCGGCCTGAATTTTCTCCATCCAGCTTTCATGAGAGAGCAAAGTGACCATTACAAATCCCGCTGGAAAGATGTCTGCAAAATTAAACTCTGATGAAAAACGTTTACTTTATATCCCTTCCTCACAATACCAAACTTCTGAATAGTCCGTACATTACTTTTAAACTTAACTCTAAATCATTACCGAAGAACTTCAGAATATTTGCATGGAATACAAGCAATGATCTGCACTTGTAAAAATACTTTTGTTCAAACACCAAGCATCCCTGTAATCTACTTTTCCTACAAAAATCTATTGGAATTTCTTTGCGAAGTCCTGCGAAATGATATAAACAACCTCACATCTCATCCAGTAGAAGCGGTATTGTTTGGTAGTTTGTTTTTAGTGTTCGTCGTTAACAAGCCAGCTTGTCTGCTCAACAAGCCAACATGTCTCATTAGCCACCCTCTCACGTAGTCAGTAATTTACTCGAGTGTCCCACTTAGCTGTCCACCGTCAACAAAACTGGCGACAAACTAGGAACACGCTTTGGGACGGTGTGGTTAGTCTGGTTAATGAGAAGCATCTGGAGTTATGTACTTGGATAGTTTTCGTCGTTTTTTTTTTTTTTTTTCTTATCAAAGATACACACTAAGGTAGTACCCAGCAAATAATGAGCTGGAAGAAATTAATATCAATTAGTTCATCACAGAAAACATTTAAAAAGTAAGTATTTAAAGTTGAATTGCACTTAAAAATGGCAGCCAAACTAAAATACATACGTCCTACAGTAATTCCTATGCAAAAATAGTCGTTACTTCTCGAATCACTCATTACAATCAAATTGGTCTATACATATTAACGACATTTACTCTTCAATTTCTTTATTTACAATCGGCCAGACTTAATAATCAGTACTCCAAAATAAAAGACTTTCTATGGAGTAAAACTTGGAAAAGCTTTTGATTCCCTTCCACAGGAACGATTAGGAATGTCTATTCTATAAATTGAGGTAAAATGCATTGGGATAAGTTACTACTATGAATAATGGGATAGCTAAGTAGTAGTAGAGTAAAGAGGAAGTTATAAATGGTCACTGCTCTTCATGGGTTAATGATAGCAGTGAGATCTCAGTGTTTGGTTTTATCGATATAGCATTTCAGGTTTAATATCAAAGTTTGGTGGTGACATAAAGGTGAGAAGAGTAGTTAATGACAATAATCGGGGTATTTTACTTCAAGAAGGGCTAGTAAAGCTAGGCATATGATTTTAAGGAGTTCCATTGATGAATACAAAGATGCATGTTGTTAGCAGTAAGCCTGGAGTAATCCTATTTAGGTAGCAATGAAAAATGTTCTAGGGTAACTAACAGACCGTCAAGTTCTGCGCGATGCAGAGAAGTTGTTAGAATAGCTCATGGATTCTGCCAATGATATACACTTTTTTTTTTTTCCAGCAGGGACAAAGGGATGATTATCCGGCTGTATAAGATGACGATTAGGCTGCTGCATCTTGAATACGCGTGAAGTCTGGAAACTGCATTTTAGGAAAAAACAAATTGTTTGGAAATAGTAAAGGGAAGAGCAACAAGATTAATTGGAAGAACAAAATGGTATTTTTTATCTTTGGAGTGAGTAAAAAACTATGCATCTACGTGGAGAACTAATTAACGCGTTTAAAGCTTTAAAAGGGTCAAGTATAAACTAAATCTTGACGGCAGCTTTTCTCTTTATCACGACAGACAAGGGAGCATAAATTGGAAGAAAGATGGTTACAGAATAGAGGTGTGAAATTATGACTTCAGCCAGAATTATTGATTGTTGGAATAAGGTCCCACTTAGTGTTGTGGAAGCGAGTAGTTTGAAGGTAGTTTAAAAAAGGTTTAAACAAACTATTAGAAGGGACGATAAAATGAAATGGCTAAAAGTTTTATTTTGGCTCATGCTATATCAGCATATTTCCTTCAATCATTTTGCAATACAATTTGCCACAACTAGAGATGCCGCTGATTAATCTCTAGTCTTTAAACAGCCACAATGCAAACCCGTTTATGTAACATTGTTTCGTTCACAGAACTAACATCTGAAATCTCCTTCCATCATTTTCTTTACTTTAGAAAAGTTGTACAAGCACACCAAAGAGCAGTGCGCATCATAATTTAATACATCCTTAATAATCTGAAACTGTAATGTAATGATATTCGTTTCACTTCGAATAGCATGCATGCAATGGTACGTTTAGCTATCGACATGATGAGCCAACGATCAATAAACAGGCTCGGCATAATTAAGCTTATGCCGAACATGACTTGGATTAGATTGACTCCAAATGAGTTCTGGGTTAAAGATGTCCTCATTAATTCGTGTGTGTGTGTGTGATGTCTCCTGCAGCTAACTGCTGTCTGCGATTTTCTTCGTGGTACTGGACTTGATGTCATGAATACCTTTATTATTTCCTTGAATTGGACTTTTCCCGTGAATGAATTTTCATATAAGTTTTGAACAATCTTTGTTCTGTTATCTTTTTCTGTTCTGTTTACACTAACTGGGAGCATACGTGTTGTGTATATTATATGTTAAAATAAATAAATAAATAGTTGCCAAAAATATGTGGATATTGGTGAACCAATTTGTTAGAATGTCTTTTAAGTGCTATTATTCAAAAATCATTATATTGACTTTCAATGTTCCGAATCTCTATTAATTCAACAACAGAAATTATTTACCAGAAAAATGACTTAAAACATCTTAAGCAGTGAGCAATGCAAAATTCAGTCTTTTAACCCCCAAATAATCATTACTGACTCTTGTAAGACTCTCACATTAATCAACTCGTTCACTGTGTCAAAGTTCGCCCCCCCCCACGCCCAACTGCAAGAGTGGAACTGTCTCATTTCTCCTCCCCTCCCCCTCTCGATTCCTCGTACTTAATTTAATCTGTTAAAACCTCCAGTTATATCTTTGTTGACTGTAGTCGATTAATTATTTCAATAAAGCAAAATAGTCAGAAGAGGTGAATGGATTGGATCATTAAGTGGCTGTACAAAGGTGGACGTTCTAAGAGTACACAAAGTAGAGTCGTCGCAAAGAGCAATCAAGGTTGTTAACTGTTAACTGTAAAAAAAAATCAGACTAACAAATCACAAAATTCCCTGGAAGGGATGGAAATCGAACACGTAGTGCTCTCAATGTCTTCTTAACCCCATTCTATTGAGATGCACATATTTATTAAAATCTGAAACAAAAAAATATAAATCACATTGGCCACAATGTCACAAACATGGATAATGCCAATTTAACCTTTAAGTTAAGCGACCGTTATTTCGCACAACTCCATGTTTGCATATTCATACCTTCTCACTAATTCATTCGTTTATATAGAGCTCTTGCAACGCTGAAGTGCATATATTTTAGAAACTTAAACCACTACTCGGCGTAACATTCTAGTATCTCTACGTTAATTTATTATTGGACTTTTGGGTTTAGTTACAGAAATAATATGCACTTCATTGGCTCTTGAATATAACAGAATATACGTTAATAGATGTCCAACTTTCATGTCCTGTCAACCATTCCTTCTGCCATTAAATTACCAGATGTCTGACGCCATTCAAACAGCAATAAACGCAAAAATAATTATTTTACTTCCTG
Source organism: Mastigoproctus giganteus (assembly GCF_048544385.1). Taxonomy (NCBI): domain Eukaryota; kingdom Metazoa; phylum Arthropoda; class Arachnida; order Uropygi; family Thelyphonidae; genus Mastigoproctus; species Mastigoproctus giganteus. The sequence goes on from NC_143575.1 coordinate 110,324,696, forward strand.
ATTGCCCTTTTATGGTCAAATATAAATAAGCATGCAAATACTAATACGTGGCTTACGTGTCTAAAATAAAATTTAGTCCATTTTAAATTTAAATACCAGAAACGTTTTAACTATTTACATAAACAAGCTTACCGTGTGATTTGCCTGTGTTTCTACCTTAGTAAATTTAAGAAGTCTTTATTTCATCACTTTACTCCTTCATCTTTGACCTTAAGACAACATTTTTTTAATCTAGTTTAGATTACTGCAATTACAATACGCACATTAGTTTTTTCAAAGCCGCACAATGGAATAATTTTACATAACAACATGGCCGCACAAGCACAAGGAGCGTCTGTAGTAGAATAGAGGGCGCTAAAAGCATTTTATCATTGAAACCAAAATCAAAATTAGTGATTATGATAATTTATTTTAAATATGATGCAAAGCAAAACTTTGAGGTTAAATGGAATAAGAAATACTTATAATCAAGGACAGAGGAGGAGAGGAAGTAGCGCACTTTAATAACTAAGGTACCGTGTTAAAACCACTCTCTTTCTGTCCTTGGTCACAGAAAGTCACACTTGGTTCTGCAAATTGCAGCGCATGAAGAGTAGGCACCTGCGAGGTGGTCTAATTGGGGGTGTATGGGGCTTTGAATAGGTTGAGCAGGCTGAATGCTGATGGGATTCTTCCTCTTGCTCAGATTTAGAACCTGAGGAGGCTCGGTTTCAAATTGAGGAAGGACAGTTGTAGAATAGATGTGCAGAGGGTTGCCTTTAGCCGGCGGATGGTTGATTGGTGGAATGGACGTCCATCTTTTGTTGTGGAGGTTGATAGCCTAAATAAATTTAAGGCTGAGCTGGACAGGCATTTGGAACGAATGGAGGAGTGAAATGGAAAGGGTTTTTTTTTTTTTTTTTGGTTGATGCTGCATAAGCTTCCTTTCTTGCATCGTATGCCTCTACTAATGCTAATGCTAATGCTAATAGCGGTTTCATTACTGTTTGGAGAGTTCTGGGTTAGAGTAACGACGTAGAGTGGACGATTTCTAAAGGCTTTCTAAATCGAGATTGTAGTTAGTCGACTTAGGCGGAGAAGTAGGGTTTTTCCGTGGTTTATTCGGGTTTTTTTTTAGCCCGCACAGCATGAAGATCGTTCCGTGAACACACACTTGTACAAACATAATAGGCTTGTAAAGAAAAGAAGTAGAATTAGCAGGCTTAAGAACACTAAAGTATATACAAGATATTTATGATTACAGTAAACCGTTTTGCGGATATGAAGACAGTTTGTTTCTCGTAAGATTTTTTTTTTTTAGGCACATCAGCAATTAGACCGTACTGCGCCGTATAATACGTCTGTAAATTGGGTGTGTTCTGTGGCCGATTTGTTCTTTCCTGGATGAAAAATCCGAGTTTCTAGGAAAACCATGCTGTCCGTACCAGAGATCGACTAACTCAGCCACGTTGTGAAAAAGTCCGCTTGAAGAGAGAAAACAAATATTTGTCCAGTGCTACAATTCAAATAAGTAATATTAAGACAATGCAGAAACAACTGGATCCCTCGCGGATAGCATAGTCGATAGAATCTTCGTTCTCCCACACACCGGGTGAAAAAGATTTGAGCCCAGATTTTTATGGGTTTTTTTCACAATGTGGCTGAGTTCTCCAGTCTCAGGAGAGAGCAGCATGATTTTTCTCCCGCAAACTCGAGTTTTTCGTCCAGCAAACAGACAAATCGATCATAACTCTCAATTTACAGACATAATATATCAGTAATATGGCTTAATACGGCACAATATGGTCTAAGTCGCTGATTCGTCTAAAATCCTGTAACAAAGAAACAAACAAACGACTGGAACGAGGGAAAAAAAAAAGAAACTTGCTGTGGCAAATATGACACCTAACTGTCACATCATATCGCCGAAAATGAATTGGAAATGAATATACGAGCAGCACATATTCGCAGTAACTGTAGCAACCATAGCAAACGTTATCTATGGATTCCAAATTCAGGTTATTTGGATTATCGTAATCCAAATGACCGGGATTTATTTCCTGGCCATTCGTGTTTCTAGAGCAGCATTTCCAATATTGTTTTTATGTAGCCATACTGCAACATTATCCTTCATGGATCCTCACAAGCAATTGTCAACAAGTGGTAAGGTGAGGATTAGTTGGAGGAAAGGCAGCGATAGGGATGCGAGCAAACCAACCAGCCGATTATCCAAATCGGTGTAAAAAAAAAAAAATTGTCATGTTAGGGCCACCCACGACCAAAGAGATATAACAACACAGGTACAACAACGACAGTGCGCCAATATGCTAAAACTACAAATCTCCACAATTCTCTAGTGATGAGGTGGGATATCAGCCATACTCGCAGCATCTACTTGTACTTTTGGTCTGTAGAAGAAATACGGTCCCAAAAAATAAATGCCAGTCATAGCTTCCCACAACATCACCTAAAAAAAAGGTTATTTTTCACTCAGAGATAATATGCTTATCATACCAATTGTAAATATCCACCAGGATTCATCTATGGTTCTGCATTACAGTTCATTGTGTTTAGCAGCCATTTCACCGAGATGAGTGGCCAATGATTAGACACGGGTACTATACGCGTTCGGGTTGACTGTGGCTCTAGTCTACATAACCGTTAAACACAGTAATGTTCTTGAATTCTCCATCTCGTAAACGCCTCTAAAACTTTATGTATTTTACCTTTACATATAAATATTTTGAGGTAGAATTATAGAGAATTATACAATCAATGCAGATGGTAGAAGATGATTACTCATGTAATATTTATGTAAGTAGTGCAATACCTGGTATCTCGTTGTGAAGGTAGCCACAATATGAGATATAATCAAACAATGCCGTTACACTACTTTATGTAGTTAAATTAATCTGTAAACTATGGTGTATTTACACCGATATTAATTTTAACCCGTAACATATTACGCCTTTTGCATTTAGTCTTCAAAATATTATCGTTATATTGTTGTATACGTTGATATCCGTTTACCTGAGGATTTATTTAACCCTAGCAATGTTGAGAAAAAGTCACGAGTTAGGACTAAATTAAAAGTGTCTGTAATTCTGTCCAGACACGACAGGAGGGAATACATGATGGGGCAGTGTCAATCAATTCGGCCTCGGAGAGATTGTGCAAGGCTCATGGAGTATAATTTTACTCAACATAATCCGTGTTTGCTAATAAGAGACAGGAGGGGCTAACTGATGTTTTTCTAGGGATTGGGTGTGCTTCCCATTTTGGTTGAAAATGCCAAGTTAACAAACCTTGGCATTTTCAACCAAAAATGAATAAGTTTATTTTCAAAACTTTATCCAAACCGATGATATTTTACTTCTGAATTAGTCCATCAGCATTGAAATTGTTTCACGTGTTGTCTCTGCAATCAGCCACAGGCCTATTTCCATAAGTTACGCTTGAGTGAACAACTTATGCAGCAGTTGTTTAGCACTGAAAAATTCGCTATGTTTCAATTCATTTGGTTAACTGGTTCAAAGGGTAAAATTCGAATGATGCAAGAAAGCAAGCTTATACTGCATTGGCCAAAAAAAAAAAAAGAGAAAAACAAAATCTCGATGCCCTTCCATGTATCCGCTCCAGCAGCTCTACATCCTTCCTAAAATGAGTCCTCCAGGCCTGCATGCAGTACTCAAGATGTGAACTAACTATTGAATAATCACCTCCTTATCCCTTTTAGCAAAATTCCTCTATATCATTGGCAAAATCCCATGTGCTGTCCTAGTAGCCTATCTGCACTGCTCAGATAACTTCATATCTGACTGCACAATTACCCTCGTGTCTTTTTCGTTTACCACTGTCCTGGTGCCACACAGCAAGTGCGTTAATCTAAGATCACTGCAACCCATATGCAGCACTTTGCATTTGTCATTGTTAAAACTCGATTGCCATTTCTTAGCCCAACTGTCAAATTTTTATAGATCTTGTTGCAGTAACATACGGTCACTGCTGTCATTAACCACTCTACAAACCTTCGTATCATCTGAAAACTTAGACATTAAGCCTGATATACCTCTTCAATATTATTAATAAATACAGAAAACAACAATGAGCCTAACACCGAACTCTGGGGGATTCCACTGATAACATCAGCCCACGAAGAGCAGTGCCCATTGATAACACTATCTATTTTTCTTCCACTCAACAATCCTTTTATCCATAGCACTAACTTTCCCTTAATATTATTACACGTAATACACTGCTCCAATTTGTACAGCAGTACCGCTCCAATTTCTAAAGCTTTCCTCAAATCCATGTACTGTATATGATATCAAAATTATTTTTTTTGCCTCCAGTTCCTTTGTTATTCTATCATAATATCCAATCAAATTGGTCATAAAAGGTCGTCCCTTGACAAACCCATGCTGTGACTGAATTATAACTGCACGCCTACCTAGATGGCCCTGCATTACTTGTTTAACTTGTGACTCCTTTATTTTCCCTGGGACAGAAGTTAAGCTAACAGGCCTGTCTTTACTCATGTCACTCTTTGATTCCCCTTGTGAATTGGGAATACATTCACACATCTCCAGTCCACAGGGAATTCCCCTGAATCCAAATTATAAGGACGTCCTTGGATTCAGGATTAATACTACATAAGCAGAAATATTAAGACCTCTTACACTAATAAGTGTACCGGGCTAAAATTCGCCCAACCCAATGCGTGATGGTGGTTTGAAGCCACGTAAATATTCTTTCTCTGTGCACAAGTGCAACTCCTCTTCACATCAATAATCTTTCTCTGTGCACAAATACAACTGCTATCCACATTAATAATCTTTCTATGTGCACAAGTGCAACTCCTCTCCTTCTCCCAAAAATCCATTGTGGTTGACGTTATTCAGAGCTCGAAAAAAGTAGTTGATACCTCAATGAAAAAGGCCTAGAAGGCCTAGCAAACTCAGGGACTCACGCGCAAAGAGGACAATTGGTGACTCACTCACTTCGTCTGCGAAAATAAACACAGATTAGGTCCAAGAAAATACAAGGACATCCATCTGTATGCTAACCATCTGTAGGGAACTGTAAGTATGTATTTGTTTAACGCCAAAGCAACTAAAGTTAAAAGGCATCAGTATATTGTACCTGTAAATTGAGTGCATTCTGTGGTCGATTTTCCTGTTTTCTGGACGAAAAACTCTAGTTTCTGGGAGAAAAACTACGCAACCCGCGCCTGAGACCAACTAACGCAGCAACTTTTGAGAAACGCCCCTAAAAATTCTTCGCTTCATTGACGGAATTCTAACTCCCGCCTTTTACCGCCCAGTATGGGAAGGACGGTACACCAAGTAAGGGCAGCTGCACATAAGCCCAATATCACGGTCGACATTGCAAAACAGCATTCCGAGGGGCGTCGTTCCCGATGTTCATGGAATCCAGAACAGTGGCAGAAAGGGCTATGAAATGCTTAGGTTTAACGATTGCTCTAGAGCACGTCCTGTTGGAATGTGTAGTCTCAGCCATGAAGTTTGGTGATGGTGGTGTGAGGGTATGGAGGTGTTTCAACTAGTTTTGACTTGATCCGTTGAAAATATTGCCAGAAACCATGATCAACTTGCACGTTTTTTATATTATATGCCACCGACACTTGACAATGATACGGAAACGGTATTTTCGGTATGTGTACACCATATCATAGAGTCGTACATTACTGGTTTTTGGACAATTGCATGGAAAAATTTAGCTAGCCTGCGTAGAGCCAAACCCCAATCCCATTGAATATATTCCTCACGCAAGTGAGAAGTACTGGAATTAGGCTTTGGCCAAGATGGCCTTCTTCCAAACTGGCTTTATCAACAATTGTTTGCGGGAGGATGGAAACTAATTCCGACTGACAGTTATACGCAGGAGGGTTTAAAATTTCATGCAAGCCAAAGACGGCACTATAATTCATTAATTTTATGAATGAAAAGCCCCATTTTGCAACTACGTGTGTCTGAATACCTTTGATCATGTAGTGTACTTTATTTTGAGAAATTTGTGACTTCCTACATCATGAAGCCTTTTATCACATTCAGATTCACTGTAATAAAACAATTCCTTCTTTACTTGCTTTGTAAAAATTTTTTAACTTTAAGAAAGAGCAGATAATATAGAATTCCCTCTGATCAAAAAGAAGTGTGGGATTTGCACAATCATAAATGCCAAACGTTTTAATGACTTTTCATGATTTTATGAATTTAGTGACAAGCATGCATTCTTCAATAAATAAATAACACATCCTCAGCGAACTTATTGACGAACTTATTACTATGGTTAATTCCCGAATAGGTAAAATCGAAACAGTTTTATGGAATCCAAATTTTCACTTCTCAAATTAAATCTTAACAACTTGAAAATTTGTATATGAAGGTAAAAGGAGAAATACAGCTTAATCATATTTTGTTATGAAAACTGTGTCGTTCAAAACCGTTCTTTGTGATGTGCCGACGCTTGATATCTCCTTTTAGCAAACCCATGCTCGCGCATTCGTCTCATTATCGCGACCGACATGTAGCCCGAGATGAATAAAGTAAACGAATCCACAAATACCACCCTATCGTGAACCAGAAATTGGCACGAGGACCAATTTTGTGATCCGACTTAATTTTGGCCATTCTTTTAAATTTTTCATATTTTTGATATTTGGAACCCCGATAAAGAATCAATGCTTAAAGCGATAAAAGCCATTAATGATAAAATGATAGTCGAAAGGGAAGAAGGGAATTTCAAATACCACGTGCGCATACAGCACTTACAGTATTTATAAAATCGGCTGGATGGTGATGAAACAGAATCTGAAATGCTGTAAACCATGCATTCAAATGATGTGAAGAGAATGACATTTAAACTTAATATAAGTAACAACATTCTTCGTCCATTCAAGATGATGACACCTAATATTAGGTTTTTCAAGAAGCTCTATTCTCATGACAACAAAAACGGAGACGGTGTACAAAGTGTTTTTGGAGCCCTCAAAAGTGCATTGGCAAAATTCATTACAAAGAAATTTTATTTTCATTTGTTTGAAAGCTGACAGACTCTTTGATCAACCTTTTTGTGGTCTTTTACTGAAATAATGCTCGAATTTTCTGCCGTTTTATATAATATTCACTTCGTTAACGCATAAATGTTTCACATTTTTTTATTAAATATAGCAAAATAATACTTTTCTACAATTATTTAAATCAATGGAGGAAATATTTTGAGCATTTTTATTAAAAAAAAATGGAAAAACTTGTTTGTTTTTTTTATAATTTTTGTTTTTTTTCTTAATTTAATATTAAATAATCCAAAAAAATTATTCTGAACCTTAATTAGTGGCGGAACTTGGCTATAGAGGTATAAAGACTTGTTTTCATTTTAACATAGCTGAAAATTCGCACTGTATGCAGAAAATGGGGGAGGTACTTGGGCGATTTCCTTTACATTCCATGGTGGAATGAATGCAGGGCAAGTACCAAATATGGAGTCAAGAGAGGAAAATTATGCTCACGACATTTCACGCGTAAATTATGCCAGGAAATGGTAAAGGAGTATTCAAAAAATCTTTCTGCCCACTCGTGCTCTTCGTTAAATTAATACACTTACTCCAATCTTTATAAAGCGCGTGCAGTTTTTACTTCCAATTTCCCTTCGATACGGCAGAATCATTACGGATGACTTCATTTCATCAGTCATGCTAAAACGCAATTTGGTTAAAGAGCTGAAATATCGATCCAGATGCTTCACTTAATGTTTAATAAAAGAAAGAATTCGATATAAGAAAACCACACAAACAGTGTAAATTCTTAGGTTCTTTCTTAATCAAACTGTTGTTGTTTTTATCATCATGCTTTGGAAACGAAATATTTTTCACATCATGGGACTATCACTGCAGAATTCAGACTTCTCTTCTCTTCTCTTCTCCTAGAGATCACTAGGACGCATTTAAATGATTCGATATTAGAGAGGAAAATAAATAGGGGCAACAGCGTTGGTAGGCACAGCGGAATTGCAGCACCCCTAGCCTTTTAAACTTAAATATACAGTCAACGGAGTTATATGAAATTTTGTGAAGAACAATGCAACGTAATGAATATTTTTATTAACAGGTTCCGCGTATAGTATACTCATCCTCTATTTACAATAATCATTTCGATAATAAACGAATAAAAACCGAAGAGTGGATTTTATTTTTAAATAAAATTTCAAGATTACCCAAGTCTGTTAATGGTACGTGTCCAGTTAAGGTTTTGTAGTATTTTTAACTTGCTTATTATTATTATTATTATTATTATTATTACCATCTATGTCTACATGTCTTATAACCAAGGCAATTTAATGTAACTTTAAGAAGCAGCACTCCCATACATCAGAGTCACGAGCCGCCACTGAAAATAAATCTTCGAGACTAAAGAATACGACCCGCCGCTTTCTTACAAAAATTTACTCATTTGCATTTTAGCTAGAAAACTCAATCGGTTTTTTCCAAATAAGAAACAGACCGAAATTTAAAAAATGCGTATCGGTTTCTTTTGCTTGATTCCAATCTTCTTCAGTTTGGTTGAGTTGTTCAATCACTATCTAGGCAGCTAAAGCTATAGATAAGTCGATATGTCACGTGTATAAATTGCATGTATCCTATGGAGGTTTACTTTTTTATAGAATTTAAAATTCAAGTTTCCCGGTGGAAAACTGTGTAATCCTTTCACGAGAACGACTACATCAACCACAATGGGAAAGAAACCAATGAATATTCATTCCGTCTCAACAGAAATTGAACGAAGGCATTTCCCCAAAGGTGCAGAAGCAGAAGCAGAAGAATTACTTTTGAAGTCACTGCGTGTTGGAATAAGTATTCTATTGAATTTCCTGACGAAAGTTCTATATTAGTTTCAGCCAATAGCCAGAGTTGCCCCGTGTTGAAACTTCTGTATTTTATAGAAGTTAATATAAGTATCTCCGAGCACCTTCTTGCATTAGGCATGCCAAATATCTGCAAAATATCGACTGACCAATGATTACAAATCAGCCCAAAAAAGGAAATAACACTGATATTAATAACAATATATAGGGGTAGGGTTTTTTAGGCGACTAAGGCCATATTGGCCTGTGTATATTGTCTGTAAATTGCATGGGTTCTGTGGTCGATTTTCTGTTTTCTGGACAATAAAAAACCCCCGAGTTTCCGTGTGGAAAAATCACGCTACCCTCGCCTGAGACCGGCTAACTCAGCCACGTTGTGAAAAAGGCCCATAAAAATTCCTGACATCATCAACGGGACTCGAACTCAGATGATGACAAAAAAAAAAAAAAAAAAAAAAAAAAAAAACATTAAATTAATCCTCCTTGCCGTGGGACCCAAAATCTGGACTGCAACTCAGGCAAAACGATTTGTCTCCTCTCTTAAATTTTTATTTTGATTTGTGATATGATCAGTAGACAGCCAGAGGGATCAATGTTGAATACTCACTGTTTTTAATATTTATTAATGATATTGATATAGATATTTATAATTTAATATTTAAGTTTATTGATGATTAATAGTTGGGTACAATGGCCAGTGATAGCCATTGTCACTGGCCATTGTACCCAAACGAGGCATAAGTATTTATGATATAATTGGATCTTTTTTAAATCTGACTGACATTTTCAACTATTTAAAAAAGATCCAATTGTATCATAAATTCTTATGTCTCGTATTATAGCTTTCTTCGTGAGCTAGCTTTCCTCACAGGTAATCTCTGGATAAGCACATCTTGGGAAGATCTAGATAAAATAAAGTGATGGGCTGAAAAATGGCAACTGCTGATTAACATTAATAAATGAGAAGTACTCCAACTGAGTAGCAGTAATGACCGAATGGCATACTACTTGGGTAGCACCGAATTCAAGGAAGCTAATAAGGAAAAAGAACTGGGAGTAATTGTAGAGGCCGACATAAAATTCTCTGAGCATTGCAGACAGGTTACTTGGACATCCCATGAGGTTGTATAAATGCTATATTTATTTATTTTATTTTATTTATTAACACACAACTGTATATACATTCACAAGTTATCTTAATCAATTTACATACAATATTAATCAATTTATATACAATATTTATATACATATTTATATACATGCTCTTATATATACTGTAGTCTTTCTGTACATTGATTGTGTGTGTCCTGATATGAAGGGTGGCTCCTAGACACAAGCCCATCTCCACCTTTTACTCCTGAGAAAGCTCAGAACGTCTGCAAGACAGGCCTGAAAAAAAGAGCATTATGTCAGGCCATTTCGCCACCAGGGATTAACTAACACCTGGATCCACCATTCTCTATGTGTGCTGTAATGCACAAATCCTGCACCTACCGGAAGTAGTGCTATACTGGTAGGTGCCAGCAATCCCGCCCCCAAGGCTGCCCAAACTTGGAGGCCAGCGAAAAAAAAAAAAATAATAAATAAAAATAAATAAAAATAAAAATAAAATAAAAAATAAAAATTTTCCAACTAAGAACAATGTACACTTGTTGAAAAAAAAAGCAACATTATACGATTATTTACATGCAAATAGCAAATACATACACTTACATTAACTTAACACTTAGAAACATTAACATTAACATTATCTCCACTTTAGAGTCCATCCACAAATGCAAGCCTGAATTGGGTGTCCAGGAGCAGAAGATCATCTCGCTGTAGACAAGAAACATCCTATAAAGATGACATTACACGAAGTGTTCTGTCGTCAAATGTGCAGCACTTCCCTTAATTGGTATCCTGCAATAGATTTCTTAGCTCCTGTCTTCTTTTAAAAACTTGGGCCGAGAATTCCTGAAGCAAAGCAAAGATGTCCCACCTCTGAACCAAGAGAGGTAAATTATTCTCCGTGAGGTTTGGCAACCTATTTAGTAATTCCTGCCTGTCTGAAGTATACAGTCCGCATTCAAGGATGACATGTCTCCAAGATTCCACCTCACCGCACGAACAGTAGGGGTCAGGTTCTAATCCTCTTTCAAATAGTTTGGCCCTTAAGCCATGTCCAGTGATTAAGTAACTCGTTGTCATGGTGGGAGCAAACCAAGACGACACCCTCCTGTCCATTGCAAAGCTTACGGCTGGAATGAAGCCTCTTGTAATGGTTCCATACTCACTCAAATCCCAACGTTGCTGCCAGCAATTCACAAGCTCGCCCCAAATTCTACGTTTTTCCTCCTTTATGTTGTTATTTGGATTAGAGGTGATATTCAATATTTGTAACGCCCTTCCCTTCTTTAAGTTATATACAATACCTCGGAAAATAATGTGTAAATCCAAGGGGATGGTACCTGCAATAACCTGTAAGGCATTTGTCGACACTGTCCTTGGAGCGCGTATAACTGTAAGCAACATTGTACGTTGCAGGGACAGAAGCTTGGCTTTAGTTGTAACCTTGGTAGCAGCCGCAAACCAAATACCAGCACCATAATCTACAATGGGAAGAAATATCGTCTTGTAGTACAATACCAGAGTTTTTTTGGATAAACCCCATTCCTTGCGGGAAATTCTAACAACTGCAGCTACGAACTTTTTGATTTTTTCATTGATTTTAGTGACATGTACATGAAACCTGAGACGATCATCTAAAGTTAAACCCAGATATTTGGTGTTCTGTACATATGGAATTTGAGTACCATATAGGGTTACCTTTGGCGGCCTTCCATAATCGAAGTGGTGTTTAAACACCATGAAATTGGTCTTGGTGACAGAAATCTTTAGTTTATTCAAACCCGCCCATGCCACTAAATTATTCAAAACTGACTGAATTTTTTGTTCGAGAATTTGTCTTGATCCTCCCTGCACCGCCACCACCAAGTCATCTGCATATGCAACTTTGATGAACTCATCGCTATCCTTCGTGAGCCGCTGGTCTAGCACTGCATTCCAAAAGAGAGGTCCCAAGACTGAACCTTGAGGGCATCCTCTTGAAACGGTAGTCGTGTATGATAAATGCTTTGCACATACTCTAATTTGTCGATCCTTAAAGTAAGATCTGAGGACTCTGAACAGGTAGTCATCACACTTTGCCAGTTGCAGTGACCTGAGAGCACTCTCCCACCAAAGGGAATCGAAAGCGCCCTCAAAGTCAATAAAAACAGCAAGAACATATTTGCTGTTTGCCTCCTGAATGTAAGTCAGCAAGGGTTGAGATTGCGTCCTCAGTGGAACGTCCTTTTTTGAATCCAAACTGGCAATCAGAGGAGAGATTATGTTCTGTAAATAATTTAAAAATCCTTGGGGCAATCATCCTTTCAAATAATTTGCCAAGATTTGCCAATAAAGAGATTGGCCTGTATGCTCTGGGGTTTGTTTTTGGCTTTCCCGGTTTATGCAAGATTTTTAAGAGAGCAAGCTTCCATTCGAGAGGGAAAAGCCCTTCTAGCAGGCATTTATTAAATAAGTTTAATAAAATCTCAGGGAAGAATTCATAAAATTTTCCAATTACTTGATTCTCAATGAGGTCAATGCCAGGACATTTTTTATGGTTCAATTTAGCTACTGCAGCACCTAGCTCAAGCATATTAAAAATGGCAGTTTCGGTTGTCCCCTTATATTCACGATTAATGCGTCTAATTTCCGCTTGATCAGGGCTGTCCATAAACGGCAAATCTTCCGGAAATAGGCTACTCACTATCCCTTCGACTGTAGATTCCCAGTCCGAAGTTTCTTGATTCTCTCTAATTATCGTGTTGTAAATTTCACCACACAAAAGTTTATTTCTTGAAAGCTTATAGATTATACCCCAAGGGTCAGCATTTCCTGTTTCCTTCACCAGACGTTGCCAACAATTTTGCCTGCTATCAGCAATTGCTTTATGGTACCTCTTCCTCAAGTCTCTGTAATCATTTTTCAAAGCCTGAGTGTCTGCGTCCGATAGATGCCTATTCCTTTGGTATGCTTTTCGTGCTTGTTGAGTTTGTTGTCTCAATTCAGCTAGTGTCGAAGACCACCATGGGACAGAAGTTCTTCCTGTCTGTTTTCTTTTCGTCGAGTAGGCCATCGCTTGATATAAATGATATTGAACCAGAAAAACATATTCTTTTGCTGTTAAGGTGTTAATGATTACTTTGTTATCTCCATTAAAAATTGTATTCAGATATTCACGAAACTTGGTCCAGTTCACCCTGTCCATCCGAAAACGCCTTAAATCCCTTATTGTTATATTCACTTGCCTATCCTCCGGTAAAATCGAGAAGGTGATTGCTCGATGGTCACTATTAATTAGATACGGATTGACGTCCCAATTTTGCACCCTATCCACCAGATTAATGGAGGTTAAAGTAGCATCTATATTAGATTCACCATTTGTCGTCGAGAATGTATATGGTTTATTTGGCAAGTTCTTTACACAGAGATTATGATCCAAGATCAGATCAACCAACTGCTCGCCTCGAGCATCAGAAAAGCCGCTGTTCCAAAGTGTAGACTTAGCGTTGAAATCTGCTGTAATTAGTAAGTTTTTAGCTGAAAATCTGCTACATACCCTGTCAAGTCTGTGTAAGGCTGGCTGAATATCTTCTGAGGGAGGAAAATACTGGGAAACCAGATAAAACGACTGGTCCCTGGAGGAAACCAGGATACAAACTGTGGTAGCAGAACATTCACTTGAGATAGTTGTTATTACTAGTTCACTGTTAAAGATAATTATGGCGGCCTTGGGTCGATCGTCACTTGAGGCAATAATCCTTGCCGAAATTGGATATCCTATAACTTTATACGCTGAACCCCCTACCTGAGAAGAGTAATACGGTTCTTGCAAGCATACAATATCAAACCCCAGATCATCAGCAGCTTTCCTAATCTCGTCCGCCGCTGCACGAGATCTTTGCCCATTAATCTGAAGAATTTTTATTTCGCCGTATTGCAGGTTAACACTTGTTGAATCAATTACCGTTGTATTATTCATGTCTGGTTCTTCGGTCTGTCAATTCAACAGCTTTAAGATACTCAGGGCATTTATTATCCCTGACCGAGTGATTACAATCCCTACCTCTACGTTTACAATTAACACACTGTGGTGGTTCCTCCTTGTGAATACAGTCAGAAAAAACATGGCCTCCACCCCCGCAGTGGCCACAAGATACAGCTTTATGGGAACAGAACTGCGCACTGTGACCATATCCTAGACATCTGAAGCATTTGCTTACAAGTGTAAACTTACGAAATCTATGTGACGTGAAACCTAGATAAATTTTGTCACTCTGAATCACGTGTCCCATAAGGCGTGGGCTGAAACCAATAATCCAATTGGTCACTCTGGTTCCGGTGCCAGAGTTAAATCTGAATGTAATCTCATTCTTAACTTCCTCCTGGCTAAAACCAAAATCTTTTAAATTTTTATTAATTAAATCCTCCAAAATATCCTCCTTAGAATATTCCTTCGGGACACCGTAGATCAAAATTGTAGGATCGGACAATCTGGGTTTTTCTATTGATAATCCTGCTTTTTTTAATGCAGAAGCACTTGAGATCTTCTTGGCATCATCAGGATTTGTTGTCTCTAACAACACACCTTTATTTCTCAAAAGACGTACACCCTTGATTTTCATGTCCTTGTGATCTTTTTTAATCACTTCAGTAACTGCCTTCCTGATATCCTGGCTAGACGCCAGGGAAGATTCTGCTGAGGGCCTAAGTATTAGTATGTTTTCGGAATCAGAGATCCCACTTCCGGAATCCATCCTATCTTCACCAGCAATTGGTCTGCCCGAAGAAGCTGCCACCTCCACTGAAGACGTTAGCAGAGGAATCTCTGTTATTTCAGGAGTCTGTCTATTTCGCTTTGTCCCACCACGAACAACTTCCGTAAAAGTCTTATGAGGATGTAGATCACGTTGGATCTGTATCATCTTGTCCAAAAGACCTGCTCTGATTTCCAATTCAGATGCTTTGGTCTTAAGTCGTTCATTGTCAATTAAGATTGCGGTGGTAACTGCCTCTAGATCCGCCCATAGACTATGAATGCGGTTAGAGGCAGACTTAGTTATCTTGCTAGAATCCTTTGATAGAAACTCTCCCAGAGCTTTCCTGATTTTGGCAACCGTCGCATATACAATTGAAGCATTCAAAGACCCACCCAGGTCCAATCCCTCTGTTAGAGAAAGATCTTCAGAAGATTCTGTTGGAATCGAGTTACTATCGACAATGACCATCGGCGGCTCAGAAGCCAACGAAACAGAGGGACTCTCCACCACAATGTTTTTATCTCCTCGAGCTTGAGTAATTCTAGGAGTTTTGGGAGTTTTCTTCCCCCTGCATCCCTTTTTTTTCTTAGATGAATCCGTAGACTCTGATCCAGAAGAATTCTCAATGTCAATATCTTGTGTCAGTATCCTAACTTGGTCATGGTCCAAGTCAGTATCCATGTCAGATAAGTGTAGGCAAAAAACAAAAAAAAAAAAAAAAACCACACGACTATTGTCTATCCTCTTGTTCTAAACTTGTCTTCTCAATCCTAATAGGATACTCATTAGTACCCTAAAGACAGAGTTATATCAATATGTCTATGTTCAATATGTATTTCACTTATCCAGCTGGATGGAAAGTGGAAGGGAAGTTCTGAAATCTTCGAAAAGCAGTGTCTAGATCTCAGTCCCTAATAGCCTGAGGGCGCCAGAAAAATTCTTGAAATTAAGTATTTTTATAAGATCCTCACCTACCAATAACGGGGTCCCAAGGACCAATAGATGAGGAGAAATATCAACTTTAAGATTGAGAAATGATAGCCCAAACAAGCCCACAATGTTATCCAGCAGAAGGCTTAAGTAAACTAATGAACAAACGATATTAAGTCAAAATACTGCGATGGCGCTAGTAAATGTTTTCCGTCTCCATGACTAATTTCAAAAAATGGAATATTTCAAGTCGCCATTATCATCCATACAAAGTCTATGGGATAATGGTATCTCTATGGGAGATTTCAGTGATATATGTATAAGCACTATGCAATGCAATGTACGACTATGAAATCAATTACTCAGTTTGTAATATAATCTTGTGCAAATAATTCCACAACCCCACGGTCCCAACAACCAAAAAATCACCTATGAACTCACCACAACTTTAACTTCTAGGAAAACATATTTACACATAAGGGGGTTGTCAATGAACGCATTAAATATCTCAAAAAGCAGGAGCACATTCAGAACACATGAACCACACTGGATGATACAGCGCCCTCTGTATAAATGCTATATAGGAACTTTGTCAACATTAGCAAATTACGCAAGATCGCAAATTTATACAGCATCAGCCAAAAAAATCCACATCACCTGTCCGTCGCCCCAATTATTTGCTTAGTTTTTCCTTGAATTTATTCAAACTATCCACTTCTTCTACAGCAACAGATGGAACTTTGTTCTAACAGTGAACCACTCGCTGGCTAAAGGAAAATTTCCGCGCATCCATCCTACAACCATCCTTCCTCGAGTTGAATTTGTGCCGCCTCATGTGTGTAATCTGAGAAAAAGGAAGAATTCCATCAGCATTAAGCTTACTTAATCCATTCAGAGCCTTAAACACTCCAGTCAGATCACCCAATACTTTATATGCATCCATGCATTTTTCTTCTCTGACACAAGTCTCATTAGTTCATCTGATATCCATTTGACTAAGTTTTAACGGTATTTCTTAGTTGGTATCAAAAGTCTAGTAACTTTTATAATTAGTTCCCCGAAATGCTTTCCATTTATAATTTCCTGTTTGTCCCACTACAGAATATATAAAGTGTAGTCATCTTTACGAAGCCACTGTAGTCATCTTTACGAAAGCAAAAGCTTTCTTAAAGGGTAATTCTTTACGAAAGAATTTAGATGTAACTATAGTCAAGGGTAGTTCTTTACGAAAGAAAAAGCTTTCGTAAAGAATTACCTTTGAAGATAGTTGCATCTTTGAGTAAATTTCACATCAATATACAATGATCATTATCACCTAGTGGTTCTTTCATCTGCAGATTCTTAATACATGAAGAGTCGCTAATGATAATCAAATCAAGAGTATTGCTTTTTAATTTTGCCTGTGTAACAAACCACTCTAGAAAACAGTCGTACAACAAATCCACAAAGGTGCAAATCCTAGTGCGAAAGTGACCAATGCACAAGTTCCAGTCTGGAAAGTTGAAATCCCCACTATAAAACATTCTGATTTACTGGCCCACTCTATTTGTCCGTTGCACTTATCACGGTCAATAAGCCTATAACACACTCCTACCCTCATTTTTGTTTTCCGAATGCTTATGTTACGCTAAACTGAATCACCCCCACGTCAACTGGATGCAATGTTTTGGATTTTATATACTTCTTAACTAAGGCCCTAGTGGATAGGATCGTCGTCCTCCCCATACAGGGTGGAAAAGACCTGAGTTCGAATCCCGTTGATGACGGGAGGAATTTTTATGGGTCTTTTTCACAACGTGACTGATTTAGTCGGTCTCAGGCGCGGGTAGTATGGTTTTTCTCCCGGAAAAAGTCGCGCAGGCAGAACTACAGCAGATAGTTCTGCCTGCGGCTTTTGTTAATGTATTACTCTGTGTATACCCCAAAACTAGCAGTTTCCTGACCCAAACAAACTGCCTAACAGCATTAGCAGATATTCTCGTACCCCTTCTTTTTAAGTGTATCCCATCCCTGTAAAAATAGCCTCCCTCTGTTAACAAACACAGACCACGTTGTGAAAAATTCTGCTCTGTCAATCATGCACTGCCTCTCCAGGGCCAAATTTGTTGCCAAGTCTCTCTCTTCATGTACTCCCTCCTATGTTTTAGGGACAGAATTGTAGACACTTTCAAATTTAATCCTTACTCGTGACTTTTTCTCAACAATGCCCTGCACTTGTTAAGTAAGTCAGAGCTCCTACTCCTAAACATAAGACAATGATTAGGTCACATCTACAATACTGCGTCCATGTCTGGAATTCCCATTTTAGGAAGGCCATAGATCTATAGATCTGTTGTAAAAAGGTGCAGAGGAGAGCCACGAGATTATTCAGAGCTACAAAAGGATATTCATATTATAAGACTTGAGTTCTATAAGCTGTAATCTATGAACTAGGCATCCATGTGGTGATCATATTGAGGTTTATCAGGCTTTTAAAGAGTTAAGTAAACTAAATACTGACAGTATCTTTACTCTTTTTCAGGTGACACTCAAAAGGAGACCAAAATTTAAATTTGAAAAGGATGTTGGTAGAATAGATGTAGGGAAATTCGCATTCAGCAAAAAGTAATTAATTACTGAAATGAACTTCCACCTATTGTGGAAGTGGGCAGGTTGAATAAATTTAGAGAACCTTTCATCATATTATTGGAAGGAAAGTGCAAATGAAGTCTGCATTTTCTTCCGGCTGTCGTTGTATCAGCATTGCCTCCTTGCATCTTCGTTTCTTATGATTAATTTACGATATTGTTATATCTTTTACTGCTTTCGTTTCCATCTGACTGCAGTTGTTGGAGCCCGATGATTTTTGTTTCTTTGTTCAACACAAATCTAAAGTTGAAAGGAAAAACATGCAATAAAGTATTTAATTATTATTAATGCTAACAACGGAGGAGAAAGTAAGTGAGGAGAAAGTAAATGAAATGTCCTAATGCATTATGATTTCGACATAGTTGGAGCCCGATGAACAAACATTTCTGTTTCTTTGTTCAACATTTATGTTTCTGAATCTAAAGTTGAAAGGAAAAACATGCAATAAAGTATTTAATTATTAATGATAACAACGGAGGAGAAAGTAAATGAAATGTCCTAATGCGTTATGATTTCGACATAAAAATAACTACAAATGAGTAACTTAACAGATTTACAGAGCTTTATATGTGTGACCTTCCAAACAAAATGAAACAGAATAGTTATGAATATAGAATGAAATCCATACACTTTCTTGGTAAATGAAATTCAGTCAAAAAAGGGGGAAAATGTGATTTTCTGACGCTTACTAAGACAAAAATATCTGATTTATTTTCTTCATATTTATTATTTGTGTGTTTGTGTGTTTCTCTAACGCCAGAGTAATTAAGGCTATGAGGCATCATTATGTTGTGTCTGTAACTACGTGTATACTTCGGTCTCTCTGCTCTTTGAAATATTCTAGTTTACAGAAGAGAAAATCAAGCAATTCTCGCCTGAGACCGACTAACTCAGCAAGCCTGTGAAAAAAAATCTCATAAAAATTCTTCGTGTCGCTGACAGGTTTCGAACTCAGGCCTTTTCTATTTGGTGTGGAGGACGGATTACAATCACTGTAATACTCGCGAGGGCCTCACGACTCAATAACTATCAAATATTTTATTTTCTTCAGCAAACCTTTCAGCTCTCTTATTACTTTTGTCTTCTTTCCTTTGCGGTCCTCACTAGAAGGAATATGTTAGCGACTTTCAAATTGTTAGTGTTTCCCATAATCCATGAGTATTCTGCAGCATTCTATATTTTCTTTCCAGTTAATACAACCCAAGAAATACCTTAATCCGCAGTATCCCCTTGGAATTTGAAACGTTCCCCTTTTCTTCGACTACCGAAATTTATTTGAACTCTGCCTATTTTATGGTATTGTGGTCCTACGCACTATCGGTTCCTACAGTGTCATATCCTTGATGAGAATCAGATTAACGACATCTGAAGTTAAAAAAACAAAGTGTCATATTAGGGCCGCTCGAAAACTAATTCACCTGCCCATTTGTATTAATTGGAAATAGCATGTGTTCTCTGGTAAATTTTCCTGTTTCGCTAGACTAAACAGCCGAATTTCATTGGGGAAAAAATCCTTGCCATCTGCACTTGAGACCGATTAACTCAGCCACCACGAAGTGAAAAAAAATCCAATAAAAGTTCTTCGTGTTATCTACGGGATTCGAGTCTAAGTCTTTTCCACCCCGTGTGGGGAAGGCGGTGATTTTAACCACTGTGCTTCCTGCACGGACGATATTTGAAGTTACAGATACTGACAGCATCCAACGCTGCTTGTTTTTCCAGACGAATAATCCCTCACTTCACAAACTTATCATCTAAAATACGCAGATTTACTGGTGCAATTGTTAGGGTGTTCCGTGTTGAATGGGGACTCTCCAGAAAAACTTTAATGATCTATTACAATGCAGTTTTCCTATTTCTGGTTACGTATGCTGCCGGTGCGTGGTTTCACAGGGCACGGCTCGAACGCTTCAAAGCAAAACTCGCCTCCTTGCAGAGAACCATCTTGCGATGTTTTGTTAAGGCATGCAGGACAGTCTCGACCTAAGCTCTGCAAGTACTAGTCGGAACATTACCTTTAGACTTGCAAGTTACTTATAAAGGATTTTTATACAGACCGAAAAATCAGATTAAGACCGAATTTCTTGGAATAACCAGCAACCTCCAAGATGATACTAAAAGAGAAAGAAGGAAACTGTGGAACGAGTTAGTTAACATCTGGCAGTCTCGATGGGATACAGCTCCCGTTGGTGCAACAACTAGAAAATTTATACCACAAGTTTCATTTCTCCTTGATAAATGTGTTCGATTGTGGTTCTGCATGGACATATTCAAGTCCTACCTGTTGACAGGACATGGATCGATGAACCAGTCTTTTTAGGTTCAATTTATCACAAACAGACCTCTGTTCATGTGGATCACCAGAGAGTTGGGATCACATCTTGTATCATTGCTTCCTGTGTGACGATCTCAGAATTCCTCTTCATGCACTTACTAATTTTCAACCAGGACAGAAGTCGTCTCTGCTTCAAAGCTCGGAGTCATATCAGATTCTTCAGGCTTTCGCTCAAGGCGTATTTCTTCGAAGGCGTTTAGTGTCAACACAGTGGTCCTGCTGATACATAGCTGGTTAGATCTTCTTTAATAATATATAAACTCAAATCCTCAAGAAGTGAAAATTTTCCTCCGCCTGCAGATAAAATTAAGTGCTTTCTTTCTCTGTTTTTTTTTTTTTTAGGAGCACCGTTACTTTCTTTTATTTGTTTATTTATTAAATTAATTTTTTATACGCTAGTTCTTTCTTTCGTTTACTAATTTATTTGGTTTTTTTAGCAGCACCACTACCTTCTTCCATTTTACTTATTTTTATTTGTTTATTATTATTATTTATTTTTATTATTATTTTTTTTGTATTATTTTTATTGTACGTGTTTTATTTTATTTTCTTCTGCTTCATTTTTATTCATTTCGTTTCCATATCCAGCACCATGGGTAATTGTTTTTTTTTCCCCCTCTGGAATGGGCCCCCAGAGGATCCAGGCCTACCTTCTGCCAACATCAGGTGGGTCAGAGTCTCTCTTGAGACAGTACGTGCTTTACATGGACTGGCCCACCTTCCCGTGGTGTGGACGAGTACCCAGAATCATCTTTCCAGGTGATTGATGCTTCTGGATAGCCAAGAGGCCAGAACAGAACAACAGAACACACACATAATACACATAGACCTACGTCACACACATATCTAGCCCATTTGTAGTGATACTGTTCTTCACAGAGATACGAGGTGGAGTTGAACAAACGTTCTAGGAGCCGCCCTTTACATATACACGTCCATGTCCACGAATAATTGTAGGGCTCTCATTGTAAAAGTTGACAGATCCTTCAATCC
Organism: Mastigoproctus giganteus; assembly: GCF_048544385.1. Taxonomy (NCBI): domain Eukaryota; kingdom Metazoa; phylum Arthropoda; class Arachnida; order Uropygi; family Thelyphonidae; genus Mastigoproctus; species Mastigoproctus giganteus. Next base: position 110,346,290 of record NC_143575.1, read on the forward strand.
ATAATGTATTAGTAACCGATGTGAGCAGTTAGAGACGGAAGCTTTATCCTAGTAATTTGTGGTGGGAAAAATGGATGCTTGTGAAAATTAGTAAAAAGTGTTGGAATCCTTGCTTTTCTTGAATACGATGACTCAACGGAATGTATTTTTCCCTGAAAGATTTTGTTGAATGGAAGCAGTTCAATTATGAAGGCACTGCGATATTTAACGAGTAATGTGGACACCATTATTCTAGCATCCCTTCTTATTCGCTAGTATGCAAGTATTTTGATTTATATTAAGCAAAGATAAATATTCCCATTTCCGAAATAAAATAACCAGTTAATTGCAATTCAGAAATCGGAAACAGAATGCAGCGATCAAATCGTAAGGAATGCAAATTTCAAAATCGAGTGGCTTGTCGATTCACCACCCAGAAGAAGTTCTGCCTTTTCTGGGATCATCCTACCATCCCAACAAGTTTCGGTTCTATTTAAAGGTTTTCTACGGATGGGCAGACGATCATTGTTATCTGGAAAATTTCAGAGATAACCCTTCCCGAGTGGTTTGTCGTAAAATCAAGTAATGATAAAATTATATCTAATTGGTTTAATTAGTATTAGTAGCCGCAAACGAGCAAGGAAGAAAGCTTGTACAAAAACTATCCTGAAATCATCCTTTCCTAATTTATATTTATGTCCCATTGTGTGTGTGTCGCACGAGCAAGAGTAAAGATGCATATATCCTTAGCTTACTTTATCCATTTAAATCCCTTAAATACTTCAGTTAGGTCTCCTCGTAGGTGACTAATCTCCGGATTCTGCAAATTCAGAATTGAAGTCTTTATTGGTAAGATTACCCTTTTGAGCCAATGACTAATAATGTTTGAAATTTTTTTTGTTTTGTTTTGTTTTACTCGTTTGAGAAAGGAAGACAATATCTTTGGGCTGGCCAGTGGTTAGCGTACGCGACTACAAGTAAGGAGGTAGTGGGTTCAATGCTGCCACAAAAAGTGCACTACACATTGTGAACTGTGGCGCCGAAAATCTGGCTGTCTTTAATAATCTGCGGGGGCAGCACAATGGTATCGTCACCGTCCTCCCCGCACCGGGTGGAAAAGGCCAGGGTTCGAATCCCGTCGATGACGCGAGGAACTTTGGTGGGCTTTTTTCACTCCGTGGCTGAATTAGTCGGTCTCAGGCGTAGACAGCAAGGTTTTTTCGACCAGCAAACAGGTAAATCGACCAGAGAACACACGCAATTTACAGACAAAATAAATATATGGGTAAATTTAATCATATACGGAGATCCTAATATCATAATTTGGTTTGTGTTTAATAAAGAATTCAGTATACAGGGTGTTTCAGTTAAACGTTTCAGAACTTCTAAGAGGGGTAGGGTACATCCTGACAACTCGAAATCATATAGCAATGTGGGGTCGGAAATGCTTTCCTGAAGCGGTGTTGTACACAGAAGCACCATAAAAAGAAAAGAGACCGTAAGTGAGAAATCGTTTTAATAATACATGAAAAGAAGCAAAAGGTACATGGATTAAAGTAAGTGTTCGAAGTTTCTTCCACGGGCTACAATGCACGCCTCACATCTCCGACGCATGGACATCCGAACATTCTGGAATACTCCAGGCGAATTTCGAATTTCTTCGGCAGCTACTGCGATTCTTGCAACCAGCTCCTCAGCATTGTCAACAGGGGTGTCATAAACTAGCGATTTCATATGACCCCAGAAATAAAAATCAAGACATGATAGGTCGGGTGACCGAGCAGGCCAACGCATGGGACCACCACGTCCGATCCACTGTTGACCAAATGTGACATCCAGGTAGTTACGAACATCTCCGCTATAATGGGCAGGGGCTCCATCGTGTTGGAACCACATTGTCTGTTGCGTCGATGCAGAAATCTGTTCATCTCTCAAAAGTTGTGGCAATACTTGCTGCAGAAAGATCAAGTAGATAGGTCCGGTTAGACGACACGGTAACAGGTAAGGTCCGATGAGGTGATCTCCCATAATACCGGCCCATACATTGACCGAAAATCGAATCTGTGCTGCACGACGTCGTATTGCATGCGGGTTCTCGACCGCCCAGATATGGTCGTTATGCGTGTTGAAAATTCCTTCCCTTGTGAAGGATGCCTCATCGGAAAACAACACTTCAGCAAGAAAAATGGGATTTGTAGCACATTTTCCAAGGTACCACTGTGCGAAAGCAATACGAGGTTGAAGAAACTTCGAACACTTACTTTAATCCATGTACCTTTTGCTTCTTTTCATGTATTATTAAAACGATTTCTCACTTACGGACTCTTTTCTTTATGGTGCTTCTGTGTACAACACCGCTTCAGGAAAGCATTTCCGACCCCACATTGCTATATGATTTCGAGTTGTCAGGATGTACCCTACCCCTCTTAGAAGTTCTGAAACGTTTAACTGAAACACCCTGTATATGCAGTCAATCTCGGCTGGACTGAGAATAAACAGAAATTCATTTATTTGTAGTATTTATTATTAATAAATAATAAATTCTCTGCACCCGTTCCAACAGATCCCACGTCCTTCCTGAAATGAGGCTTCCTGACCTGTATGCAGTACTCAAGATGTAGCCTAATCATCGGCTTATATAGGAATAATCACTGCCTTGTCCCTGCCGGAAAAATTACTGTATATCATTGATATAACCCAATAACTGTCCTAGCAGCCTGTCTGCACTAATCAGAGAACTTTATATCGCCCTTACAGCTATCCCTAGATCTTTTTCGTTCTCTATCACTCTGAGTGAGACAACACTAAACTGGTATGTTATTCTGTGACTACTGCCCAAATGCAGCACTACGCATTTATCAATATTATACCTCAATTTCCAGTTGAGACCACTTGCCTAATTTCCTTAGGTAGTAGTATATCCTGATTATTCTCATTAACAGCTCTGCCAACCTTTGTATCATCTGTAAGCGTAATGTGAACAGATGATAAAAACATAGCAAAGTCAACGGGTGTGTCCTCAACCCAGTGAAACATTATTATTAGCCATATAGTGCAAGGAAGCCTGAGGCTTATGCTGCACCAGCCAAAAAAAATTCTGAATTATCCTGAGAGAGAGAGAGAGAGAGAGAGAGAGAGAGAGAGAGAGAGAGAGAGAGAGAGAGAGAAGTAGAAGGGAATCACCAATAAAAAGAAGAATGATGATATTCAGCTCAGGACCCTGGGTATGCCAAGCCCATACTCACCAGATGTGAGCCCCTGGGGTGAGATGTGAGCCTATAAACAAATAGTTTTAAAACCCAGAACGTTTCTAGCTGATAGAAAGAATGAAATTTAATTTCCTAAGTGTACCTAGGAATATTCCACGGGCATTTCTAAGTTATAGGTCACTCAGCTATTCGAAACTGTCTTGGAGATTTCATTACAAAATTGAAGGTAACAGTAGGAATAACAGCATGCGATTACTCATACCTATTAATAATCTGTAATTGGATTGATTATAATAAATTATGCTCACTACATTTATAGACAATGTTCTAGAAAAAAGACTAGACTAATTTGATTAACGAGATGCAGGAAAACCTTTTCTTTAGAGAGAGAGCCTCTTAATCTACCCATATTAGCAATCGCGAATTTCCTCTTCCACCTTCTCTTAATTACGAGATCCATTAGAGTAATATAAGAGATTAATTTTCTGAGGGTTAGAATTTTAAGTGCGATATTTATCAACATCACTGGAATTCCATTTAAATACCAACGCCATCTTTGTCTGCGAGTGAAAGCGTAATATCATAAATAAGGACCTTTCGAAAAATATGGTAGCAAGAGTTAGGAGGTAAAGGACGCTATTTTTACAGAGATGCATGTATTGAAATATAGCCCTCGCGGTTGCACAGGGGTTACGATTTTGGTGCTTCCACACTGTTTTTTAAGGCCTGGATACGAATCCCGTCTAGATAGGAGGAACTGCCAGTGGCTTTTTTTTACTGCTCTGCCGAATTGGTCGGTTTGTCGATTGCACGGTTTCATTTCCCAGAAAATCGAGTTTCCTGTCCTGCAAACAAGTAAACCGACCAAAGAATACAAGCCGTTACAATCACAATACACTATTGCCTCATATTCTCAGATGCTTTGTGCTTAACACACAGCAACTTTTCCACATAACTGATACACAACTTTAATCATTTGTGCTACCGTGACACCGAGGCATCTACCCTGGAGTGGATTGTGTATGCTACGCACCAAAGAAACTAAGGCTATGAGGCATGAGTGTATCGGTTGGTTTGTTCGGTTTAGAAGAATCAGCGTCAAGTGCATTCAGCCAGAAAACGATGTCATGCTGTACTCGCTGTCGATCGCTTCTCGGCCTTATGGCTTAGATCGTAGTGTGGTGTACTCGCTGTCGATTGAAAATCGCTTGCCATCCGGGTGTTCCTTCAGAGAATTTGAAGAGATAAATTCCTTGATGCCAGATCGGAACTGTGCGGCGATGGGTGAAAACTTTCCAATCCTAGCATAGGTGGCAAGCCTATCTTCACCATGTTTCTGATAGTCTTGCCACCTTGCAGCTGACAATGCGTGAACAAGACATGCATGTGGTACAGTTTCGAGGTCGTATGTGGAAACAGACGATGTACTCTTTTCCTTTCACTTGGTAACAGCACCAGGAATATCCTTTTTCACGCACGACGAGATGTTATCGTATTTTTGAAACACTCTTGTATAGCAGGGACATTAAAACCGAATTCTAAAAAATTTTCTTTATTCTATTTATGGAAATAAGTTTATGTAGTGCTTCTTAACGCAATACGTTATTCTCTTATTCTTTTATGGCTCATAACGTTGACCAAATATGAAATTTGATCTTCATTTGGTTAGTCACTGCATATTACATGCCACTATAATTTTCAATGACCACACAGCTGTTTTATTCGAGTAAAAATAAGTATAAATAGGTAAGAATCACCTTAGTCCTATAGAATGTGTTGGGTTCTGAGTTTCAAAGCGATGGGATAGTTGTTCAATCGTGTTCTGAATTGAAGTTAACTGTGTATTTCAGCAAAAGAAGTGCTACAGGAAATAAATTTTCTTTTTAAGCAATAAAATGAAGCTTTAAGATTATGAAGGCTGCTTGGTAATAGAGAGAGAGAGAGAGAGAGAATGAAATGCAATTTCCTAAGTGGTCTCAGTCATATCCCATATCTTCAGGGGTGTTTCCAAGTCGTAGGTTACTTAAATTAAATGTCCAGGAGACTGTAATCAAAGAAGTAGAAAGCAATCATTCGAAAAGCACGAAATTGCCGCTATCTATTAATAAACCCAGACCTGGAATTAAGACTGCAATGAATGAGTGCCCACTATTTATACAACATATTCTAGAAATGAAACCATAGCAATTTAATTAAGGAATTAAATGAATTCTTTTTTTGATAAAGGGAACTTCTGCTGCCCATATTTTCTAGAGACTATTTGTACAAATATTTTAGCAATTTGAAATAAATAAATGAAATGAGTGCTTAAATCACGTTGCAGGTTTCATAAACATTCACAATTCTTGTAATCAATGAACGTCTCGGAATTTGTTTTTAGTGTGTTCAAATCTATTGGGAAAATTAAAATATTAACTGCTTTGTAATAGATGTCAAAATTAGAGCATTCGAGCTAAATTGATTTTAGTCTCCATAATTCTCTTTCAGAACGGACCGAACACAACATTTAGATATAACAGGCTTAGTGGACACTTTACTAGCAAACCAATTTCCAGCATTGAAGTCGAATTTACCACAATTGTGTTCAAGTCGAACACAATTTGAAGCGCCTTTTCCTCTTACCTACCCTCTAAATGAGGATAATTCACAAGGAACAACACGAAACCCCTCACATTATCCTTTCAACATTTCCCATTCATTTATTTACATTGTTTTGCTGACTGAAGATGGTTGGATTCAATCAATTTGTTTTAGTTGTTCCATGTGGGAAAATGGTAAATTTCAAAGGTCGCATAGTGAAATTAAGGTAAGACGATAATTCATTACAGGCCAGAAAAACCATTAATGACTAATCAGATTATGTCAAGAGTTGAAACGGATAGGTAGTAGAACAGGTGGTTACGGTGGCAGTAGTGGTAGTAGTAGCAGTGGTGATGGTGGCAGTGGTGCAACAGATAGAACAAAAAACCACATTATTTATTAAGGTTACCCGTAATTGATTACATCTACCCAAGTGTTTTGTGTCTGTAAATTGCGTCTGTTCTCTGGTCTATTTGCCTGCTTTGACGAAAAACCCCAGTTTTTTTGGGGGGGGGGGAACCTTACTGCCTGAGACCGACTAACTCAGCCAAACCCATTCCTAGCGTCATCAACAGGATTCCAACCCGTGCCTTTTCCACCCAGTGTAGAGAGGACGGTGACGATACCACTGTGCTACCCGCGCAGACAACAGTACAACAGGTGGTGGTGGTGGCGGGGATGGTAGCAGTAACAGTAGTAAAAAAAAAAAAAAAAAAAATTATGATATTAGGGTCCTCCGTAAATGATTACATCTACCCATTTATTTATTTTGTCTATAAATACAGTGCGAACCTCTACTCGTCTGTCTATAGGAACGTTTTTCACTACTCTACAGTCCAGGATTCGGACTCCTTACACCATATTAATCGGAGTCTAGCATTTGTTGAGGTGGTCAATTCTATTGAACTGGTTGAGGTAATTCTGTTGAATGTGTCATCTTGCGTGCCCACATTTGCAATTGTCTGTTCGAAGCCCAGTGTGCATATTTATAGCAGGTTTTGTGACGTGTTGCAGCATAGGACCTGTTTCCCCATCCATCCGGATATTAATGGTAGGGCAGTGTATATATAGTTACAAAATGACAAGTTTACTTTTTCAAGCAGTTGTTTCAGTGTTTAATGGAATCTGAAACTATTTCAGAAATATTCATGACATTAGTAACACCATGGTCTCACTGCTGACATAACCTCGTTATTGTTAGATGGAAATCGAAAGATATTAAAGCAACGCTATTTGGTGGATGCTGTGAAATGTTTTTCCACGCAATCTGTTCCAAATAATCTTCCATCAATTGCGCACTTTCAGGCAAGATGGTGAGGTTGCTTTTTTTTTTCTTATTGCACCTCAATTCCTGTAAACTTAGATATTATGGATCGGAATTAAAAATATTCTGCGAAACTCATGAACTTTTTTCCCGATCCAGAAAAATGTGTACATCGCTTTTCAGGCAGGTTTTAATTTTTGATTCACTGAGATCCAGGATGCTTCCACATCATACACAGATGCTTCCAGGTTATACATCTTTGCCATACACATCAGTGTAGCAGTTGGAAACCATCCTGTTGTCAAAAATTTCATCCAGGGACTCCAAAGCAACTTCTGCAGTATGGAATAGGGGGAACGTTGCCAAAAAAATTTCAAACATTTCTCTGCAGAGTAACTATATCGTCGGTACGAAAAATTTCAGACTTGTGAAAATGCAAAGAAAAGAAGTAATATGACAAATAAAATATCACTCTGTAAGTTTCTAAATTGCAACACTGGAGAACTTCATTTTGGATTTGAGCTTGTATAATCTAATCTAATGTTTCTTTGTTAGGCCGTTGCTCATTGGAAATGCAAGTCATATCAGATGGTTATCGTTCCCATTCCATTATCCCTAATTACTTATCTTTGTCATACCTTTTCTCACTTTTTTCCAGCATCGAAATTTACCTAAGTAGCTCCGGGGAGTAATGCATATTAAATGTGGTGATTTAATTAACCAAAAGATCAACATGCAAGATTCTACAACGAGGAAGAGATGAGTGGAGAACTAAGTATTATTGTATTTTATATTTAAATTTTGTTAACTGAACAACACCCACAATATGATTCAGGAGTTAAAGCCATGTATACATTTTTATATGTAGTGTTATGTTTTCTTCGTGCATTTTATTATACGTTACGTGCACGTAAAATCAAGTGGAATTTCGTTAAATTTAAAGACGTCTCGATGGCAACCTCCCGAAATTTTATTATATTTTCTGGTTATCGAATGCAGCCGTGTAAGTGAATGGCAATAAATTATAACAGATTTTGAGCATGCAGCTGTCTGTGGAGAGGGAAAAAATCAATAACTGTATCGGTTACAATTCTATCACATTGGGAATTTGTACGCACGATGATTTCACACAGGTTACCCGACCAGTGAACGAACACGTGGTGGGTTTTCAATAGACTCGCATATAGGCTCTAATATAAAATGATGTCTAGGGAGAGAATAGAACTCAGGGCCAATCTGTCTTGCCAGTCGATCTCTGACAGTTATTTAAAAATTATAACAACGGAAATTATATATATATAGCTTTTCCAACTCAGTTCAATTTAATTGGATTCTGGCAGTTAACAACTCAAGAGCAAGCGTGTGGTTGTTTTTTAAGCATCGACTACTTTGATCACAAAGTCCAGTCCCTATCCGTTGTGTATTATTTCTGTATAAATGTGTGTTCGTGGGAAGAATATTTTCGTATATGTACGGGTGAAACCCTGGAACAGGTCGCTAGAAAACTTGACTACCTCCTTCTAAGTTTGGCTAATTACAAACCTGCCCATACTTGAAGATGTGAGGAACTTGAAAATGAAAAGTAACTGTTTAGACAGCGCTTCAAATATCTAACCAGCCCTTAATATTAAACTTGATGTCTGTAATATTCCTATTGCGGCTTTGAATGATGTTAATATGATTACCTCAGATCGTTTCTCCATTAGCCTGCACGTATAGACCGACTGTTTCACATCAGAGACAAATTACTGTATTAAATATAGGAACACCGAATGCGAATTGATAGCTAAAACATTTAATAGGACTGCTAATTCATCACCTGAAAATTACACTGATGATCATTGCACATTGTGCAGATATAATATCTATGCTACACATTATCATTCATTAATAAGTGTCATTAAAAGGTCCTCCAAATTTTCTTAACATCCACATAATTTACTTCAATTGAAAGATTGAAAGCATCTTTCGATATTTTTCGAAAGGCACAAGCTTACATGATCTAGTAAGGTTGCCCTTGTGGGTAGCACAGTTGGTAGGATCTCCATCCTCCCCACACCAGGTGGAAAAGACCTGAGTTCGAGTCCCCTCTATGACGCGAGAAGTTTTTATGGCCTTTTTTCACAACGTGGCTGAGTTAGTCGGTCTCATGGTTTTTTCATTCCGGAAACTCGGAATGAAAAAACCATGAGAAACCTCGGAATGAAAAAACCATGTTCTCATGAAAAAACCCATGGTTTTTTCATGAGAACCATGAAAAAACCATGGGTTTTTCGTCCAGCAAATCGGAAATCGACCTCAAAATACACGCAATTTGCAGACAATATAAGAGCAATATGGCGTTAGTCGCCGATGCTCCTAAACCCCACTACAGTAACAACAATCCAGAAAGGAAATACTGTACTGCTCACTGTATTCTATACTGTGTATGGAATACAGCTTTTCTCATGTAGATTGCCTTTAATTAGTGTTAGTGAACACACACTTACAATTAAGAGAGAAAATGCAATGAAGGGGCATGCAAAAATCAGGGAATAAGACGTACACACTGGTTAATTATTAAGTCTTGAGCAAAATATCAATTTCTGATCAACAGGACACATGATCTTATCTTGACTAGAATACACCACTCAAAGTGATTCCGCATGCAGGTGATGAGGATATCAAGAAGCCCAGATATTAATAATGCCCGCTGGTCTACGAAAGCTCTTCTAAGTTTAAGTTTTAGAGAGATTGTGGAGGTGGCTGTATGGCAGAAATATTTATAGAGCATGTTCACGATGCCCAAAATAATTGCAAACATGTTTTAAAACAGTGTTTCTCAACTTGTACGACCTAGTGGTGGATTGTATAAAAACGTGGGTGGGTGAGTCACAATTTTTTTTGGTAAAGCACAAAGATCGCATTAAAAAATACACGTAACAAGAGATAAGTACTTTTAGGTGGATTATGTTACAAAAAAAGATTGAAAAATATTGGTCAATAAGAATGAAATCGGAAGATGGTGATAGCTGCGCAATAGGATTAATAGTATTCATCACGAAATACGGTCAACGAATCTAGCATGGCATTATCTATCATTCTGTAAGAATAAATTTTCTACTATTGCATCTACATAAGGTCTCACTCAGCGGTAAAAAACCCATGGGTAGATGGAATTTATAGACACCATACACATGGGTAGGTGAAATATATAGTTATTTCATCTACCCATGTGTATGGTGTCTATAAATTGCGTGTGTTCTCTGCTCGATTTGTTTGCTTTGCTAGATGAAAAACCCCTGGTTCTGGGAGAACCTTGCTATCTACACCTGAGACGGACTAACTCAGCCTGGAGTGAAAAAGCCAATAAAAGTTCCTCGCGCCATCAACAGAATTCGAACCCGGCCTCACATAAAGATAGAGGATTTTAATCATAAGTAAAAAAAAATCACAATATTTTGATCGTAAGAGGGGACTACAGCTCCTTTAACTCCCTACTGGGACCGTCACTGAAAGCGATCTCTGTCTAAAACAAGCACATCTCCCCATTCCCACAGGCATCCCCTTCAATTACGTTATCGGAGAAATACCGTTTCCATGGTTTCTTCCAGATGAATGTAACTTTGTAATCACACTAACTGTAATCACCCTGAAATATTGTACAATCACTCTACTGCAAAGTGGGCTTGGGTAAACTCAACTAGAAATTATTTATTCCCTACACGTTACTAATGTCTTAATGCAAGTATAACTTTATGTGAGGGCAAGCACTGTTTATAATAATCGTTATCGTAATTTCATTTTAAGACATGTTTGTCGGTAGTCTTTCATAACGTTCTCTAATGTAAAGAAAGAAATAAGAAACCAGATTATTAAGGTATTTAATTTAGCATTTTACCCGTTAAAAACAACTGGCATTTCAGCACTTGTAAATCTTTGAGATATTACATTTTTTATGTGGAGTGAACACATGATCATTAGCGTCCCCACTTCCTATTATACTTGATAGCTACTAGGTCATCAATAAAGACCCTTTGGTTTGAACTGAATATATTTATTAAAGCATTCTAATTTCAGCAATGTTTCTGACGTCGCAACAATACCCACGAAGAACCGAAAATTTTATTCACACAAAACATTTTCTATATATAATTTCTGTACATAGACTTCCGACATCTATGGAAATTTTCAATACTAGCAGTGGTGCTTTGAATTCCTTCAGTGGTGCTTTGCACAGCAGCTCTGATTTCACTTTCAATTCTTCAATCGAACGCGAATTGTTCTTGTATACACTGTTCTTAAAAAAACCCCATAAAACATCATCATCATGTCTAACCATGTATTTAATTTTGGTGAATGCAACAGTTAGGATCATTCAACGCCAAAATATCCAGAATTCCTTTTTGATATAACGGACCTTAACGTGAAAATATTAGCGAAGGAAATTAAGAACCATTTGGCCTTCCCCATTTTTTTCGAAAAAAGGTTTATGCACATCAACTGCTATTCGCTGACGATCTGAAACAGAATGATCTTGAAAGGCTTTAGCATTCACTGCGTATGAAACATAGGTCCCACAAATCCAGATAATGAAATAGCGCTTACATCCCAAATCTGTATGGAATTAAAAACACACCAACCGACGTCTTCTCAAGAAACGATATCTTCAGTAAATGCATTGTACATTACTCTCGCACACACAAAAGCAAAAACATAATTGGAATTCGGTATATATGAGTTTTCAAAATTTTAGAAAGCGAGCCCGATTCAATATTCATTCATTTTATTGTGCAATATTTCAGAGAACGAACGATTTATGTGTAATCATGATGACACCCTGAATGCTGATAGTTGCTTAAAGTCTTTTAAAATAATTTAAGACTTGTGCATGAAATTAAAAGCACCAAAATCCTTGAATATGTTCGTAATTTTAATCTCGTGAATGAATCTTAAATCGTAAGTCGAAAATACATTATAATTGAAATCTTCAGCTGGAATAAAACTAGAATTCATTCCGTAATATATAAAGGTCGTAGCAGAACCCAAAGTTGTGAAAGCTTCCCCGTTTTCGTAAGTGTCAGTAATTCAACCGCTCATTCCTGCATCGGAAGGTATAAACCGCTTTCGATTCCCACCATTCTGGTACGTCTTGCCTCTCGATAAGCACAAGGATGGCGATCGCCATTCTTCCACGCTACGTGAAAAAATGGTTCGAATCCCGTCAAGAAAGTAGGATTTTTAAATAGGTTTTTTTTTTCACACCTTGTCTGAATTAGTTTGTCTCGGGCATGAAGTACGCGGTACCCCATCCACTTGGAAGGTCCAGTTTTTCATTTAACAAAATAAGCAAACCGACCATTGAATGGATGCATGTTTTACAGACACTATACACTTAACGCCTCATAGCCTTAGTTTCTTTCGCGCAAAAACAAATAAAATAATCTTTTCCATTGAATGTGCCACACTGCACAGAATTAACATGAAAGGTACATAATATCCGTCAGGGCAGGAAGCCGGCCACTATAACAAAAGTTTATACTTCTACTGCTGTTATGCAAATAGCTTCAGGATTTTATACACTGACAGACAAAATTAATAGAACACGTAGAAAACGTGGTGTTAACTCGTGAAACTTCCGATGAAGCGGGACAATTTTTGGTATGGTAGTGTACCACACAACAGCGATGAAATGAGGCTACAGCGAGAAACTTCGGACAGGAATAGGGATCGTTAATAGGGGTTATATAAGAATTACCAAAGAGGTCACATTAAAGAAGTTGATACAACATGCCCGAAAGTGCGGTCACATGACATCATTACGGCGTATGATTCCTCCAATGGCTAAACAGGCCTGAGAACGTGAACTATGCTCGATTTAAGGGTGTCTATAAGATTCAAATCAACATTCTTACACCAGCGCAGACCTTAGCTCTCCAAGTGACCGAGGAGTTGGCTGTCGGCATGCAATGCGCCCCACACATGTTTGATCGGATTTAAGTCTGCTAATCATGCTGGCTTTATAATGGGGCACTTATAATGGGATCGTCTCCTCTATGACCCCATTTCTTCTGTCTTTCTTCCCCCAGTCTTCAGTCTCCTCTCCCTCTCTATCTGCTCGCCAGCGTATACCCAACAGGTCAAAATTTAATAGTTCCAAATTAAGTTCGCTCACATTTCGGTCTTTCAATCTAGCGATCAACCCACGCAAACCTTTTTTTTTTTTTTTCTTTTTTAGGTCCTAGCCACTGAAATCTCAAGAAACTAGATGGCAGGGCCTGCCAGAGTAAAATATCAACTACTGGGTACCTGGTCTGCCTCCACGGGGCGAAGTGTGGGCAACGTCGGGCCTCAGCAGGGGTCTGGCGGCTAAATGGCCAGAAGAACAACGGTACACGACATCACACACCTCAAGATCCATATACTTTTAAATCTCTGGCCTTTACAGTGAACTGTATCACACCACAATGTAAACTACTCGGAGATGGGGGGGACCCCTGGTGCCGTTTGACCCTAAACACACTTTACTAATCATGCTGGCCACACAGTCGTTTGAAATCTGCAGTTTCAAGATATTCCTGCACTGCTTAAGCTCTATGCGCAGTGGTTGTCGTTCATGAAAAGAAACTCTGGGCCGATCGCAAAAAGTCGCACATAGGGTTCGAGGATATGTTGTCTGTGCCTCTGCGCAGTTCCGGTACCCCAACCAAAAACATGAAGAGGGGTGCGACCATTGATCATTATTCCACCTCACACGAGAACACTGCCTCCACCATAAGTGTCCCTTTCTCTGCTGTTGGAGGAATATACCGCGTTCCTCATTGTCTCCAGATGAAATAACATCTAGAATCTGTTTGTAGGCTAAACCGAGGCTCATCAGAGAACAGAACTGTACCCCATTTGTCAGTGTTCCAATACACATGTTCATGGCACCAGTTACGAGAGGCTCTACAGTGGTTTGGGATCAATGGAAGACACAAAACTACTTCTTCCTTACGTAGAGTCAACTCCACTTGAATTCCGATGTAAATGTTTAACCCGTGGCCGCAGCAACCTCAAAAGACAGTTGATGAAAGTATCGTACGGTTCCGTCTTGCTGTTAGAGCCAGATAGCGGTCTATTCTTGTTGACGTAATCCTCGGGCGACCTTGTCCAGCTCTTCTTGTAATGGTTCCTGTCTCCTGAAACTGCTTCCATTACTAAACCTATTTCATTAGGGTCACTCGGAAGTTATTTCATCTACCACGTGTATTGTGTCTGTAAATTACGTGTGTTCTTTTGTCGATTTGTCTGGACGAAAAACTCCAGTTTTAGGGAGAGAGAAATACCGTGCTGTCTACGCTTGAGACTGAATAACTCAGCCACGTGGAGAAAAAAATATATATATAAAAGCTCCTCGGGGGGATTCGAACCGGGGTGTTTTCCACCCAGTGTCGGGAGGACGGTGACGATACCACTCTGCTAACCGCGCAAACAAACTGCTTCCATAGTGCCGAGGCAACACTGCTTGACACATTAAGCCAACATCTCAAAGAATCATCTAAACGTCGATCACTTGCTATCCTGAGTACTGGAGATGTGACTATCCCACTGAGCAAGCCATAAAACGGGAACGGAATGAAATAATGTGGTTTTTATAGGTATGAATAATTTGCATAATGTGATGCTCTGTAAGATGGTAGATCGATTTCTATTGGCTACTCGGAATTTACATGCCAAGATGCCTATTATATCAAATATTCGCCTTCGGCGACCGTTCACAATAAAATATGCAGTAGAAACAATTTGTTCTGTGAATTTTGTCGAGCAGTGTATTTAGCAAGATTTAATTTTCCTTATCCTCTGTGTCATTTAGCAGTTGTAATCTTCTGTTAATTATAGAGCCGTACAAGTTTCGACTGTCCTAATCAACTTCTCGATACTTTCAGACAGCAATCTGTCTCAATCTGAAACAAAGAATCGACCAACTTTTTCTTGTTCATTAGTTGGTTCACAATAAAACATTTTTCTGTGACTTCCATCGTTTATGAAATTAGTCTAAATGTTTCTCTCCTTCTATGTGCTCTGTCAATGTAGTTTATAAAATTTCCTTCCTTTCAGCGAAACGAGTTATAGGTGGATTATGAATGATGATAGCTTTTCTCCGAAATAGGGAATGCAATTTTCTCCAGTAATGCTATCCGCCAGCTGGGTATATGTTTGACAGCTGTGCATTCATTTAGTATGACAAGACTCAAGCTCATTTCTAATCTTCTTTGTTCGTGGTTGGTGACAGAGTGCGAGAAATTAATCAACAATCGAAATTTTCCCCTATTTCGAATTTATATCAGAACACTAGAGCCGGATTATTATCAAAAATAAAATTAAAAATCGAAATTTCGTAAAATAATGTAAAAACATAAAAACTGTTAATTAATTAATTATTTATTTGTAGCAATACTCTCTGCATTCATATACTCTATATATTTTTACTCAGTTCGATGAACTCATCAACTAATATATTTGATTCAGTGTTATTTAGATCCCAAATTCCTGAGACTGTCTTCATCTGAACCTAAATCCGAATTCCTGAGATTTTCTTCAGTTTCGGTTTGTGTAAGTCCACATTGTTTTTAAGCTTGATAAAGGACCTACATTCTACTATGACGATTTTCGAAACTATCATAAATAAAAAAACGACTATCATATAGATTTGTGTCATGTGTAGCTGATAAATGGCAGCAAGTCTCTGTAGAATTAAGAGAATCTGTATATATACAGGTATAATTTGTTGATTCTGCGTTGACATAATCCTGAAAACCTAAATATACGTGTATACTCACAGAAAGTTAATCGTCCACAGGGGAGAGAGTAACACAGAAATCTGCCGAAAAAGATTATGAAATCGTCTTTTTTCTCTTTTCAGTGTAAATGGAACAGTTTCCACCTGTCACATGAATTTTTATAGAACGTTGAAATTACTCGAATATGGTGGTTATCTAACAGAAAATACATCTGCTTTCCAATTTACATGCCAAGTTAATTAGGGCGAACATAACGTCTTTAAGCGTATATCTACCTACTGCATTTTTAAAATACTATAAAGCATAAGAGAGAGAGAGAGAGAGAGAGAGAGAGAGAGAGAGATGATCTCTCTCTCTCTCTGATAATCATTTTTGCAAAATGAAATTTGAAGAGTATTTTAACCGAAATTTCTCTTAGTTTCAGGGATTTTCTTCTAAGGCTAAATTGTTTTAGACTTAGAAGAGTAGAATTTAGACAGAAGAATAATCTATAGAATTTTCTTCAAAATGATTGCTGTAGATACATGCATTTAATTACTATTATCTTGAAGTTCAGAAGCAGATTCTTTCAATTTTAGTTTGATTTTATTTCTCAAGCTCCATAAATGTAAATTGGACAGCATTGTTTATAATTAGGTGAGATAGATTTAAAGCCATGGGGCGTAAATATATTATGCCTGACGATTGGTTGTAGTCTATAAAGCCATTTGGTTTGCCTGTTTGCCGTCCAGCGATGATAGTGAAGTGGACAGCAGTAAGGAAGATTCCTGGTTCGATTTCCGTCACCAGCAGAAGTTAATAAAGACTTTTTTTAAGGGAGACAGAAGCTTTTATGTATTTTTTCTACCAAGCCGTACTCTAGTTAGTCGACTTCGAGCGAGAATTGCTTTTTTTTAAAACTAGAATTGTTTATAACGAAAAAAAAACACAGAATACATGTCAAGGCCTCTCGGTGTTAGTTGTCTCGCCAGAAATTCTAAACATCTCAAAATAATCCAACACAAACGCGCATAAAATAAAACATGTTTGTTTGTTTTTTTAATTTAAACTATTTTAACAATTTCAGAAGATAATTTTATATATATACTATATATGATGATGACCTTTGAATCAGATGAAGAATGAATATGCACACTTCAACCAGTTTTTAACTGAAGGCTGGAAATGAAAGTAATCCACTCCAGAAAGTTGACCTCTTTGGTTCATTTCCTCCCTCCTATAACTCGTTCTGTATCACTGCTTTTACCAAGCCACCATGAACGAAAACGTATTATCCTTTTATTGCAATAGGCAGTATACATTATAGGGGAGAAGGAAGAGGAGCATGCACGCTTTACTTGACTGATTTTCTCATTATTTTCAATATTCTCTGATGTACTAAGTGCCGATACATTTGTCTGACATTCTGTGCTACTCTGTTCGAGGTCAATATGAACCTGCTCAATCAGCACCTCCTTCACGCTATGCGAGAACAAAATAGCTAGATCGCAGGGTGATTTCACTTGGTTAACCAAGAAAGAAGAGATAAATCTAGTAGATAATATATAGCGAGTAACATAAGCCCACAATAGCGCTATCTTTCGTTCGCATTTCGCATTATGATGATGATCTTTGTTTACGTAGAGTGAAACTAGCCATTACCAATGCTCTCCTCAGAAAGAGATGGACAATAAAACCAGCAATCTCTTTTGCAGAAAATTTTGCCTACACTGTAACTATACCTCGCTCTTTCACACATGCATTAACATGCGTGGTCGAAAGGAGTAGAATTTTATGAAGGATAAAAAATCTGTGGCATTTTATTTCATACTGCAACTTGCAAACTTTTTAATAGTCAAATAAGACTCGTTGGATATTTCAAAAACAATAATGCTGAATCCATAAGACATGTATGGAAAAGTACTCGTACTGATAAAATTCGATAAAGTAGGTACGTCTCTCTCTCAAACATTTTGATCTACTTCTGCAAAGAGTAATCACAAAAACTATCCTTTGATACCACCCGAAATTACAACGTACAATCGTGTCTGTGTACTCCTTATAATTATTTATTTCTTCTTCGATATTTTGCCTTCCAGAACAGATAGTACTAAGTTTGTTCATCACTTCAGTTCATCATTTATATATTTAAGTGCAGTCATATTTCTGAATTTATACATTCATTTTCAAGTGCCCCTCATAAGTCTGTTCTTTGTTTTTTTCTGGTGATTTTTAAATTTTATTGTGCATAATCACAAGCCGTATATACATACATAATTTGTGATTATGCTTGTATATTGTGTGCATGTTTTGTTGATAAATACTTTTATTGGAGCATTTTTATTTATTAAAGAAGGCGATCCCAACCAGCTTTCCTGACAGCCTCACCATCTATTGCAATACTGTACAAGTAATTTCTATTATAACATATACTACTTAGTCATTATCATTTCCGGTATATGATGACCATGTAAGATAACATCTGTTGGTAAGTAAAGGAACTTGGAGAAAAATGTGTAATTCGGCAAGGCGAATAATCAAATATATTTTAAAGTTGTCTTCTGTGGTGTGACATTGTTTTATATTGATAAGAATCACATGATATTTTTTCGAAATAGCATATTCACTTTGTCCTGATCAAGCAGATTTCTATAGTTATACAGATCTTTGTATATATATATATATATACAGGGTGATTCACTACCAGTGCGACAAACTTGCAGGAGGTGTAGGGGGCACAAAGACGAATTGGAATCACATAGCATTGCAGGGTCCGAAATGCCTTCGTCATGCGGGAGGTCGCTTTAACAAAGAAGCAAAGAAAAAGAACAGAAACAGCAACTCGTTAGTGTAACAGAAATCATTTTAATGACAAGTTTTACATTGGCAAAAAGCCATGCTACAGAAGGTGTTCGAAAATTCGACCAGAAGCAGTCACACAGGCTTCACAGCGCAGCCACATGGAATCCCTAACGTTCTGGAAGATTCTTGGCGTGTCTCGAATCTCCCCGGCAGCTACAGAGATGCGAGCGACGAGGTCTTCAACTGTATCAACGGGGGTCTCGTACACCTATGTCTTCATTTGACCCCAGCAGAAGAAGTCCAGGCATGATAGGTCCGGCGATGTAGCAGGCCAATGAACCGGACCACCACGACCTATCCAATGCTGTCCAAATGTAACGTTTAGGTGTTAGCGGACGTCATTGGTGTAATGTGGGGGAGTCCCATCATGCTGGAATCACATTGAGCGGCGCAACGACTGAGGAACATGTGCTTCTTCAATAAATTCGGGCAGGACTTGCTGTAGAAAGATCAAGTATGCCCTACCGTCCAGACAAGGGGGGCAGAAGGTACGGTCCAATGAGGTGGTCTCCAACAATGCCGGCCCAAACATTGACAGAGAAACGGCGTTGAGTTGCACGTGTTCGCGTACCATGGGGGTTCTCCAAAGCCCACAAATGGGATTTATGTTGATTGAAGGTTCCCTCTCTTGTGAAACTTGCCTCATCCGTGAACAATACGGACGCAGCAAATGCGCTGTCTGCCGCACTCTGTTAAAGAAACCAAGTAGCAAAAAAGTCCTCCGGAGTGGATAATCCGCAGGCTCCAATGATTGGACGCGTTGCAGATGGTATGAACTCATTTGGTTTGTTGGCAGTATCCTCCATACAGTGGATTGGGAAATACCCAATCGTTGGCCTATCGCTCGAGTACTCGTACTCGGTTTGCCTTCTGCAAGACGTAGGACATTCTCCTCATTGTTTGGCGTCCTCGTCGTTCGCTCTCGATTCATGGTACCTTTCGTGAAACAACCAGTCTCACGTAACCTTCTGTGCACACGTGCGAAAATCGTATGATGAGGAGCACGCCTGTGCGGGAAGCGTTCCTGGTACAAGCGCAAAGCGGCGCGCCCGCTGCAGTCCGCAGCCCCATATGCGAGGTGCATGTCGGCCAGTTCAACGTTTGAATACTCGTCCATCCTACTGCCTCGGGAACCGGTTCACAAATGCTGACTTCCAGCGGGATCGCTGTTCACGCGTCCTCCCGTTCAACGTCCTCTACCGCATGACGAAGGCATTTCGGACCCTGCAATGCTATGTGATTCCGATTCGTCTTTGTGCCCCCTACACCTCCTGCAAGTTTGTCGCACTGGTAGTGAATCACCCTGTATATAGTTGCATAACTATATAATTAAATGTTTATATTCTTATATACCCTCACCGGCTAAAAATTTAGAAACTTTTTGCAATTGCTGTCAACAGATAATTAAATGACGGAATGCAAATGTAAGTTTTCTTATAATATGATCGGAAGTCCCTTAGTATCAAAAAAATACTCTATGCTTTCCTGGGACTTCTCTTACTCAACGGCCATGAGGAAGACTGGTGACTTTTCCAATTTTCAGAAAGGTGTTACTGTTGGAGTATATTTAGCAGGAGCCACAACTGAAAAAAACAAAGGAAATCATCGGCATGTCAAAAGAAACCATCTTAGGGTATACGATGAGTGGAAGATAAAGGGGGCAGCTCTGAAAAAAATAAATGAAGCAGAAAGTACACTGGTGTTCAAAGAAAGAGCACCACGCCTTAAAATTGTAATTGTCTTCCGAATAATGTAAGTATATGGCAATATTTCTTACAGATTGCATCAGATAAGATTGACACGGGTAGGTGATGACGTAATATTGCATCAGTGATGGGCAGCTAAACAACAACTAATTTATGTTAAGGAGCCTCATATAATTAAGAAATTCATCAGAACAGTAATCTATTCTCTACTCCTCTATGCTGCTGAAGTGTGAGCATCAGCAGCTACTACAACGAAGAAACCAATTATCGCTACCGAATTCTGGCTACTTAAATGGGCTAACTAGAAAGCTTGTCTCCCACCACAGGACAGAACTACAGTCTTAGCTACTTCACTGGGGATGCAGCGACTGCCTGATATCATCGAAATACAACGACTAGCTACAGTTAAAATGATCAGGGGGCAGATCTCAACACCGTCCATTTGGGATTCGTGTTACTGGCGAATACCGAAGCCAGAACTTCGGTCACCCCGGTGCTCTGCTCGAGGAATCGGAGGCTTCATATCTCAGACCACTTCCTCCCAAACCAAATGCTACCAGAAGTACAGCACCTCGAAGCTGACTTGCAGAGGTTTTACAGCAATAAAACCTATAGGAAAGAAGTGTTAGAAGCTCGCTCCAATCCCAGAATCGAATAAGAACAAATTCGTGCATCCTCCACACCATCTGCCAAGTCTTCCTGTGTCACGACAAAATTCATTTGAAAGAGAAGTGCCATTCATGTATATTACATACAGTATTTTTATTGTAAATATGATGTAGCTTGTAAATATAGTTAATAATGCGTAATGTGAGGAAGTGTAAAACATGTTTACATTTTTAATTTTACAGTGTGCACATAACCAATTATCTATTCTGATGTGAGCCCCTGGTCTGTGGCCGTAATGGGACAATTGCAACTTCACTTACATCTAGGTACATTGTATTCATTTAGTTGCAATAAAGATTCTCTCTCTCTCTCTCTCTCTCTCTCTCTCTCTCTCTCTCTCTCTCTCCCCTTTCAGCTGTATCAGCACGCTCTGCAAGAGTTGCAGTCATTACTTGCTTTTGTCAGGATTGCCAGGGAAGAGTGCTATTGTTGCTTTACGTGAGGAAGAATGTTCTTCCCGTCATATTGCTTATAGAGTGTCTTATAATCAGTCTACAGCGAGTAGATTTCTTTCCAAACTCAAGAATACTGGTTTTGCTGATAGGAAAAAAGGAACCGGACGCGCAAACAAGTCAAAACAGGACCGCCTTTTGAAGCGCTTATGCCTTAAAAACCGTAAAGCTTCTTGTCTGAGCTGAAAAGAGAATGGGGAGAACACAGAGGAGTGGTAGCAAGTGCAGTAACAGTCAGAAGACGCTTCTTCAAAAATGGACTTGTAGCCCGTCGTCCTAAGAAGAAGCACCTCACACAAAAAATAAAAAAGGGATCCGATTAATTTGGTGTAAGGAGCATGCCAAATGGACACTCGAGCAGTGGAAGTCAGTTATTTTCTCGGATGAGAAGAAATTCAGCCTGCATGGCTCTGATGGGAGACACACGATTCGCCGTAAAAGTGGTGAAAAATACCATTCAGACTCTATGGTGTCTACAGTGAAATTCCCTACCAGACAAATGATATGGGGGTGCATTTCGTATCAGATACAGTCTATAAAAGGTTCCGTAAATGTCAACCTGGCTATATTGGAAGGAAAATTGCTGCCAACCATTAGAGACCATTTCAGCCTGTCAAGTAACTGCATCTTTCAGGACGACTCTGCTCCTTGTCATCGGGCGAAAAGTGTAAGTGGGCACTTCTGTAGTTACTTTAGTTTTATTTCTGCATTTGAGGTTCGACAGTAATGTGTTTACATTTATTACAGGTGAAAAAATGGTTGGAAGAACGGTCCATTACAACTGTTAGCTGGCCAGGAAATAGCCCGGACCTGAATTGTATAGAGAACTGTTGGCATCGTATGGAATCGGCAGTTGCCAGAAAGAAACCAAAGACCCTTCGTGAACTTTAGTAAGCCATAATTCGTGTTTGGAACCACGAACTATCAGTTGACTATCTTCATAAATTGATCTTGTCAATGCCTCGACAGTGTGCTGCTGTCATCAGGGCAAGAGGCGGTTCAACTAAATATTAGTTTGCACCTGGTGAACTTTTCATTTTGTTTTCCATTTAAAATGATAAATTGAAGCAAATCGAGGACTTCTGATAATGTTTCAGCTATAATTGTCGTGTTTACCAAAACTGTTGTATAAAGGTTGCAAATGCTCATTTTGGAATATTTTGAGAGCACCTGTCAAATATTATTTAGCTTTGCCTTAACTATTAATAAATATCTTTTGTTTATGTTTCTATTTGAGATGCTAGTCATTAATGTAACATACCATGGCGAAAAAGGGTTAGAAATGTGAAATTCCTAGATTATGCAGCACTTTCTTTGAACACCAGTGCAGGTACTCCAAGAAGAAGACCGCAGGAATTTACATCGAATTGTGCGTCAGAAGAGAAGGCGTAATGTGCAGAAAATGACTAAAAAATTCAATTTCGACAAATAGAGACGTATGCAAAACCGAACTATGCGGCGGAAGTTGAAGAATCTGGGATTTGGTAGTCATGTGCTTATACGAAGCCACTTCTGTAAAAAATTGGAAAAGTGCAAAAAGATAATGTTGTCTGACGAGTGTCGTTTAGACTTTTTTTGCACCAATGGTAGGATGAAAGGGTAACGTGAACCTCATGAGGCTATGCATCCAGCCCTCGTGGGTAGCACAGTTGGTAGAATCGCCCTCCTCCCCACACTGGGTGGAAAAGAGTTCGAGTCCGGTCGATGAAGTGAGGAATTTTTATGGGCCTTTTAACATGTGGCTGAGTTAGTCAGTCTCAGGCGAGGGTAGCATGCGATTTTTCTCCCGGAAACTCGGGTTTTTCGTCCATTAAAACAGAAAATCGATCACAGAACGCACTCAATATACAGATAGTATATATGGAGCAATACGGTCTTAGTTATTAAGTCTCCTAAAATCCTATTACTGCTATGCATCTAGGCTGTTTGGTGTCCACCACTCAGGCGGCTGGAGTTGATATCATGTTATGGGAATATTCTGTTCTCATCAACTGGGTTCGCTCATAGAAGATGTGTTTATACCAGTACCTCCAATGAATTTTTGCTGCATCGGATCAAAAAAAAAAAAAAAAAGAAATCACCCTGCAATGCGTATTTTATACCCGGATTACGATGGATTCTTTCAAGACGACAACGCAGCTATCCACCGTGCATATAATTTTTTTTCTGAATGGTTCGAGAAACATTTCTAACATCTACCCTAGCCGCCTAATTCTCTAGATCTGAATTCAATTGCGAATACCTCGGATATGTTGGGAAGAGCAGTTCTATGCCAATCACAATTTAGAAGTTGACAAACAGCCTGATGGAAGAATGGTCACATCTGGAACTGGACCCCTCAGCCAGCAAGGGGGGGGGGATCCTTTCCATGAATTATATGGACAGTAATTCAGGCAAAAGGTGGCCTGCTTTAAATAAAGGTTTCTAAATTTTTGGCCTGTGAGTAGATCTCCAGTCATGATTTTAGAATTTCTCAAATATCATGCTGACTTCCACAGACACCTAATGGAATCTATTCCACGACATGTATCGGCTCGAATTCGGGAAAAAAGTGGCCATACTGGATATTAAACAGAGCTTTTTTTTATTTGGCCGCTGAGTGTCGTTTTGTTGTTATATTGAAATTCTATAACTATAGTGATCTTCTACACGATTTCAACCTGAACAGGACAGAAACAAAGAATTAATAGTTAAATATTCGTCACCTTTTTAAAATACTCCATAGTTTTACTCTTGCTACTGACTTACTCCAATATATTTCCCTCAAAGTTCTGTATAAATCTTTAAGTAAGCCAAACCTGCAGTTATCCAAATTGCCGTACTGGTTACAGTCAGTGTGGTCTCTTCTATGCTTGTGCAATTTTATTAAACACTAATATGGAGGGGGAGTGCAGTAGTACAGGCTCTTTGGGTAGACTGGGGTTCAAACCCTTGACTGATAAATACGGTCGATCTGCCAACCCGCACTGGACCCGCTTGGCAGATTATGGTCCATTTCCCTCAACATGAATTGTTGAGGAGGCTTCCATCCTGCAGTGGATTGATAATGGCTGCACTTACCTTAAAGCAGATTTCTTTTAAAAATTTTTATAATGTAAATATCGAATTTATACTTATGTTTGGATATGATTATATTATTTTTGTCGGTATTTTCACTTTAATTTTTTACTATTCACTTGTATACTTATCACTTGAGAATTCTAAATCTTTTGAGACCATTAATTACTATATATAATGGTTATGGACATATTTATATTAAAGATCTATTTTCATTGCACTTATAAGTAATGAGGTGTTCTTGTCCTGACAAATGAATGCCTGCATTCGGATTTGGGGCAAATAAAATGAATGGACTATTTGCATATCAAAGCAATTACTCATACTGATGGCATTCGGTTATCTCCTTATAACTTTGCGTGGTGAAATATTTCCGATAATTCACATCACGTCTTTCCCACGTATTCACAGAGTGTAGTCTCATTTTTTATGATCTTCCAAAGAGCCTTATGAATAACTAACTTTTTCTTCACATTGTAACAAAGACTAACTTAATCTTCTTTGCACCCCCTTTAGATGACAAACGATAATTGAATGTAATTTAAATCATTTCAGAACCGATGGTCAACAACTGGTGCGGAAAGTGAAGACAGAAGTGGGATTGTTATGAATGCCGTTAACCCTGCGATAGGGGATCATCACTAATTCATTAATTAAAGGCAAATGAAGAGAAGCAGTTATTCCACGTGCATAATTAAAGACGTCACCGATGACTAAATTACCGAGCAACATAATTATAAAGAAATCTCTACAAAAAGTAATCTAACCTAACATAACTGAAAATGTTCTTGTTCATTCCTCATCACAAGTTAATTACTTAACTATTACGTAATTAACCAGAACCATGCGAATTGTTGAATGATTCGAAAAACTCAACCATCCCTCTAGTGATTGTCCAGTTCCATTATGGGCAATGAAATAAAGTTTAAGGCACTTAGGTCATTATCAGCGGAAAATTTCTCTTGGCCAAATTGCTTTTATATTACAGCATATATTTCTTTTTAAACACACTCTCTCTCTCTCTCTCTCTCTCTCTCTCTCTCTCTCCACTAAGAGGTAGTTTTATTGTATTTTTTTTTTTTTTAATTTTGGCATCATAGAGCTTATTTCCAAGACTGAGTAGTGAGATAATGAAGATGACAAGGGTAGAAAACCATGTAGCAGGAGTCTTTTTAACAAGAAAAGTGATAATTCTGGCAATGTAATTTTTATAGCCCTGATACGACTACAACTTTGGGGGTTAGGTTTTTATATAACGCATTTTTAAATTGTAATATTGTATTAACCTTTACTAAAAGTACTATCTGTATAGATTACCTTACTTTTCTCCTGTGGAATATTATAGAATAAAAAAACAGAAATATTTTGTTTGAAGTTTTCGTTTCACGGCCATTTCAGACAGAAAAAGTGCTGCAACTACCTGACTACCTGTCAATAGTGTCCATATCAGCAATTATAGTCATCGTAATTTTTAGACGCTTTAGCATATATGCATAATACGCCTATTGGCTTCACCATACCGGTCCGTTTGTCCGTATACATGTAATAATTCAATTCCCAGAATACAGATTTTCATGAAATTATTTGGGCATTTTAAAAACATCTATCCACAAGCCATTCAAAGATTCATTAAAATCGGACCGATAGAAAGTGGAAAATTATTAATTCTTTCTCCGTCCGTCCGCATGTAATAACTCGAATCCCAGTAGGTGGATTTTCATGGAATTTAAATTTCGCTCTGTTAAAACAATTTGTCGGTCCTTCTCAAATTTCATTAAATCCGAAAAATTAATATCATTTCCATACACATCACATAGGCTATCCATACACTGTATATTGTAGCTGAAGCACTGGATATTATGTCTGTTGCCGTGTGCTGGTTGGAGGAATGAATAGGCAATATGGTGGAAGCGCAGAAGCTTCTCGGTTCGAGTATAAAATTCGTTGCCTTTTTGCTCTCCTTTTGTTAATCATAAATTATTATTATTTGCCCACGTGCCTGAAATGTAACGCACTGTATACATTAACTAACTCGTTTGAATTTAAGAAAAGGCATACAATGTTCACTTTATACGACTTACCTCCTACTCTCTAGTGTGAAATCAGCAGCTATTTTAATTGACACTCACCTGCTGTCATGACCATATTATAACACTTCGACGTTTATTACAGAATATGAGATAACTAAGCACGAATTGTTGAGTTGGTTTCCAAGACAAACAAGTAGGAACAATTCATCTTAAAAGCCGCAGTCCGAATGGTCCTCCGAACCACAGTTCTATTTTTGCTGTTAGGAACAACGAAGTTAATAAATGAATTATTTTTCGGTTTATACCAACAGAAACCAACCCAGAGAGGACGAAATAAGGCAGGAATTCACAAGATAAAAAGAATACAAGAATTGGGATCTACTAAAATTCATAAGAGATAAAGTCCACTCGTTAAAGAAATATTAGGGTGAACTTCATCATGGATGAATATTAAAAGAGCAGGTATGCGACATACGAAGGTTCGGAATGGATCAGAATGCATCGGAACGCAGCTCTGGTTTGTAACTTGCATTAGTAATATCACGTATATACTTGATTATTAAAAATAAGATATTTTATTAATAAGCGTTCCGTTTCGTAAAATTTTCGATTTCGACCTCTGTATCTAACCCAATGTTATTGCCAAAATGAATTATGTCTGGCTAATACCATGGAAACCAATGTCAAAGAAACTTCCGCTAGAGCAAAAAAAAAAAACTGTTGACCAATTAAATAATTACGACTTTATTGGTAGCAATTCATCATTTTCCTTGCCCCTTTGTTGAAGCCTTTCAGTACTTATTTAAAAGTAAAGAAAGAAGTGTAAAAAGAGTTGATATTCAAGAATACATTTAAACTGTAAGAGGAAAATCACAAAATAATGCAAATCTTAAATTATGAGACTGTGGATTCAGGTAACTTTTTGATGTGAAAGTAAACGGGGCTTCTGGTATGTTTATTGTAGTATGCGAAATATGGTATGAAGTCAAAGTTAATTTCTGTATCTTTTGCTCTTAAATTTTAATTCCGTTAAGCTGAAGAATTGTAATCTATTCCGTTAAACTGACACACTTAATTTATACTGTAGGCTTACATTTACTGGTTATAACTGTGCTAAAGACGTTGTCAGTGCGTGTGAATGAAAAGAAAATAAATTAAATACATTAATTTCTCCGTCGCGATCCGCACCCATTATGTCCACGCCTGCTATTCCACTTGAGGCAGCTCCTTATCGACAAAGAACTAGTGTCTAACCTATCACAGTACTATTAATACCAAAAAGAGCATGAATGCCAACATATAACGCCTGACTTGCATGAAAATACCCTCCCACGCTTCCATTAGCACAGCACTTAACTGTTAGAAGAAATAGCAGCCGAAAAAACATTATTCGTTTTCATTCGTGGGCGCTCTCTCTCTCTCTCTCTCTCTCTCTCTCTCTCTCTCTCTCTCTCTCTCTCTCTCTGCCACAATAAGCATTTTCTACACATTAACTAATTATTCTATATAACAAAATGGGAAGACGACTAAAATGAAATACACAGAAGTTGAAAAACTGCTTTATTAACACATTCAACAAATATAGATTTCGAGCTTCAGTATAGTCTCTTTTGTATTTTAGAAGTTCTTTCACGCTGAACAAATGAGTGAATTCCTTAAAAGAATTGGCTTTTCGTTATTCTCGGAGCCATTCGCACAGTCCATCTCAGCCTCTCCATCTGATTAGTGCTGTCCTCCGAATGCCTCTTCAGTGTCCAGAAAGGCGAAAATCAGTTGCCTATAAGTCTGGAGAGTACGAAGGGTGAGGCGCCACTTCAAATCCAATTTTTGGATCACTGTAGAGCAGAATGACTCTCCAGGATAAATTGCAGTCGATCTTCGCGTGCGGCCATCTTGAAAATAACCAAATTTCCCTACACTTCGTTGTAACTATTTTATTTCAACCGATATATCAAAGTTAACAATGAGCTGTGCGGCTCGATCTTTCATTATCGCGATCAAATTCAGGTTCAGTCCATACAAAGGAGTACTGCATGTGCTTAGCGTTCTAGCAGAAGTTAATAAACCACAATAGTGTGAAACTACCTATGGTGGCACACGCATGTTACATACTCATTGCTAATTATGGAATTGACAAATTGAGCAGTTACAATGAAATTGCACATTCTTTTGGTAGTGGATGGATGTACCCAGTTTAAAGAGAAATTTGCTTTATTTTTACATATTTGTTTTAGCTTATAACCCTTCTACAGTTTTCATTTCAGTCATTGAAATGTCAGTAATATTATTACTGCCATAAAAGCTCAACATCGAACAAACCTCATCGTTTCTATGGCTTTCGTGTATCATCAACAGCCATTTTCAATCCATTGCAGGATAAAGGCCTGCAATGGATTGCAAATGGCTGTTGATGATACACGAATCAATAGTCAAAATAGTGTGCTTTTGCTGAAGCCATCCTGCTTTTCATATTTATATACAATGTGTGTGTGTGTGTGTTAAGTGCCAAAGCAGTTATGGCTATGAGGTGTCAGTATATCGTGTCTATAATTACATGTTTCTTCGGTCGGTTTTTTGGACGAGAAACCCGAGTTTCCGGGAAAGAGAGAGAGAGAGAGAGAGAATAAAATAAAATAAAAACGTGCTAACATCGCCTAAGACAATAACTCAGCAATGTTGCGAATAAAGCCCATAAAAATTCCTCACGTGATTGACGGAATTCGAACGCAGGCCTTTTCCAACGGTATGTGGAGGACGGTACTTATAATTGGGCTCCCCCGTCAGGGCTATTACAGGTGGAAGATTATTAACGCAGATTATCATAGTAAGTTGTTGAAGGATAACTGTCACACAATATTAGGGTGACCAAAGAACTAACTCATCTGCCCATGTGTATTATGTCCATAAAGTGCATGCTGGTCAATTTGCCTGTTTTTCTGGATGTAAAACCCGAATTTCTAGGGAGAGGAACTTTGCTATTCGCGCCTGAGACCACCTACTGTTGAAGGATGCATCAATTCTGACAATACCCTCGAAACTTATTGTCGGCACTAATTCTACGTCTAACATAGCCATATTCCGATCCTTCGCGGGATCAGAGCAGGGAGGTGCTTCCTCGTCCCTCACAAATCCTCATGTTCCGGACAACACTTTTAAATTCACATTTTTCGGACCCTGTAGAACAGTTCTTAGGCAGTGAAAAATTTAAAAATAACCAGGAAGTCAGTATTCTTATTCCCAAAAAAATAACGGCGAAGCTTCTTCGAAAAAGCCAATAGGATATTATCAAAAAGGTGGTAGAGGTGTATATGAAGAAGAAAACTGTGTTAAGAAGTAACATTGTATATGTTATTAGTACTTAATACCAATAACATAAACAAGTGATTCATATTTGAATCACTCTCGTATTTTTAATCCATTTCTACTCATTTTTCAATTCATTTAATTCACAACGGAACACAAAGTTTCTTTACAGCGTCATCTAAATGAAAAAGTATAATAAATAGAAAAATGATTTGGCTCAAAGTAAGAGGGACTCAGTTTCATCGACATGTTAAAAAAATTTTATATGTATGCACACAGTTGTGTGATTATTGATTTCAGGGCAGGTTCCTCTCAACATCCTGATGCTGCGATAATTTGTGTCTTCATGTGATGGATGTGTTCCACTGGAGTTCAATAAACCATGTCCTTGATGTAACCCCACAAAAAAAGGAAAACAGTATAACAGCGTAATGTCTGACAACGGACAAGATATCGGACCACCACGTCCGTTTCAACGTACTTGATAGTGACGCTCAAATGACTTACATCTGCAAACCACATTTCGTGGTGGCCGGATCTTTTGAAAATAAAGTTAAATAAATAACGAGCAGACTGCGTTCTGTGAACACACACAAATTCTTTCAGCATATTTAGTAAACATTAGAAATTATAGTCTCATTTCACAGACAGAGTGCAATTTTTTGATTAATATATCAGAAAATTCCTAAGAGTATTTTTTTAAGGAAAACCTCATACAAGAGAGGTATTAGAACCTATAGCACTCGGAATCGTGAATGAGCTAAAGGGTGAGACGATGAAAGAAAATACTTGACATTAGATTTGAATTTCTGTAGATTGTAATTTTCAGGAAATACATGTGAAGGAAGACTGTTCCAGAAAACGAAAGTTGAAGGAATAAACGAGGAAGAAGAAAAGTTGGTTCTGCGAGTGTGAGGATGGACAGTAAAGGGGTGTTGACTGATTGCGCACGTGTTCGGACTGGTTTGGAAGAGAGTGAGGAGGAATCAAAACCAATTCAGAAGAAGAATGCTCATGGAAATATCTAAAGAAACGTTATACAGCAGAAGCAGAACATCCATGAAAAAGAGAGTTGGGAGGCTTTATAAGAGACAGGTCATTAATTAACCTGACTGTCCTCTTCTGATTGGAATCTATAAGCCTGAGATAGGTTAGGCGGCACTAGCCTAGATGTGGGAACAATATTCCACGGTACGACAGATTTGAGATTTATACAGACTAAGAAATTCTTTAAGAAGAAGAGCAACGCCAATAGCGAAAGAGAAACCCAGTTTTCCAGATGCAGAGGAAGCAACATTTGTGATTTGTTTATGTCAAGAGACGTTAGAAGCCAGGGTAATCCCTAATAGAGATATATGGTCTTGTCTAGAAATATGTGTCATCGAAGATAAGTATAGGAGCAGAAGTATCTTTCTTGCGAGATATAACACAGGATTTAGTTTCAGAAGAACTGAAATTAACTGAGCTATCTTTGTCCTATTGGATTATATCTGGTCGTGTTGATTATACCTTTGTCCCATTGATTATACCTGGAGATTAGGCATTTAAAGAAATGAAAAGAAACTTCAACTTCTGGAATAGTGCATATTCCAGAAGTTTAAGCTATTTCTGCAAGGCATTTCTGCAAAATTATGGATAGGATTTCTAGTCGGAGGATAAAGGTCATTAATACACAAGAGGAAAAGAGTGGAAGAAAGAATTGAACTTGAGGAACACCAGCGTTAGGGAGAAGTTAGAAGACAGCGACGACTTTTAGACAGCAGCTTTTTTTTTTTTTAAAGCGTGACCGAGTTAGCCCGTATCGATCGAGACGGGCTAACTAACCCGCAGAAAGTATTCTGAGAGAAAATTGGATACCTAATTACAGAAAACTGTGGTGAAACCATAATATGGAAGCTTATTTAGAAGACCTTTTATGCCAAACATCATAAAAAAAAAGAAAAAAAGTATTTGAAATGCCAAGAGTAACTGCTTGAGTTTCAAACTTTTCCATTGAATGTGAAAGCCAATATATCACCAGTGGATCAACGCTGAGGGAATATATATTGGCGATCACTGATCACATGAAAGATTTCTAGATAGTTTAAGATTTTGCAGTTAATAGATTTTTCCATTAATTTATAAAAAGTAGAAATACAATAGTACGATAATTGGATGGGAGAGATTTATCACCCTTTTTAGTTCTGGCTGGCCATAAGCAAGTTTCCAAGTAGAAGGAAACATACAGTGGGATAAGAAATTGTAAAAGGGGGACGCAGAACAGAAGTAAGCTAAAGAGCACAGGTTTTGAGAACAAGAACAAGTGGAGAAATACTATCAGGATTTTTAGTTTTCTTGGTATTACGATTGTCCAAAATTCTTCTGACATCCTTTTGATGGAAGACCAGAAGAGGAATTGAATGGAACGTACTGGGAATGGTAAGAGGTGGTTTACCAAATTGGTCAATACAATAATTATAAGAAAATTCGGATGCAAGCAGGTTGGTTTTATCTTTAGCTGAGATGGCAATTATACCATTAGGTTTTAACAGACGTGGGAGTACAGATGGACAAAAGTTTGCTGCCAGTAGCTTTGGTAAGATACCAGAATGTTCAACTGCAATTTGGACAAAAGCAAGTGTTCTATTCTTAGACTATTCAAAACCTAGTTTGGATTGATTAATAACTGCTGTACAATTGTTGCGAGCTTTGGTGTAAGCAGAAAATGAACCTGGAGATTTGGAAGATATAATGGAAGATATTTTAAGATGGAGTGTGGAATAAAGTTTACAAAGTAAACTTCAATGCATCATATTTTTCTTTGCTTCAAGCACGTTCCAGTCTGGGATAATCGTGCGAGTAAAAGAGTAATTTATTTCGGTATCACAAATGTTTTAGTTTATTTTAGTTTCGATTTTCTTTATCTCGTCGATCTGAATTACATGACGAAGATTCTGTAAGATCAATGCGTAGTCCATTGGTCTTACTAGGCTTGACTAGTAAGCATGACTAGTGTCTTGTCCCAACAACAGTCTGAAGCCATTCCAGTTTAGCTTACTAGCAGACTTGGTGAGATATGGATATGGTTTCTGAAGGACCGATGTAGGATTACTCATAAACAAGCAGGCTATTATTTTCATTCATAACAACGACAGTTCTCAGTCATGGAAATAGGCAGTTTAATCTTGTACATTTAGGTTACTATGAAACATGTTTTGAGGATTTAAGAGGAGTTCCATTATCTGCATTTTTATATACGATTTGTTATGATAACGATTGTCGTAATTAATTTTATATCATCAGTTCGTATTAAGCACTAACAACAGAATCTGAGGTCGGATACTCTGGACTGCATGATATGGTTGTGGAAATTACTTCTTGAGCAGGTCGGCGCTTATCCACTAGGCAATTGGGCGATTACCTATGGGACCGACATCTGGGAATGCCACAAATTGTGAAAAAAAAGTAGAATAAAGTATCTAATCTAAATAAAAATACGAAAACTTAACTTAATGAAGGAAAGAATGGCTAGGACTGACAGTAGAATACAGCGCAAATACAGTAGAATTTAAAAATAACTTCGGTGAGGAAGCGTGTTTTATCAAAATATCAGCATTTCGCTTCTACGTTAGCTTAAGTAAACTTACTAAAGGCTCGCCTAGGATATCAATACTCTCGCGCCGACCCTGTTCTTGACCATCACATAGAGGTTCTCTCCTTAATATAACTTGTGAACTAAGATGAAAACTCATGCGATTCCAAAGGACGTTGTTGTTGTAGAAGCATCAGTGACTGAGGCCATATTGCTCCGTGCATAGTGTCTGTAAATTGCGAGTGTTCTGAGGTCGATTTTCTGTTCGCTGGACGAAAAACCACGCTACCCTCGCCTGAGATCGACTAACTCAGCCACGTTGCAAAAAAGACCCATAAAAATTCCTCCCGTCATCGACGGGACCAGAACTCAGGTCTTTTCCACCCGGTATGGGGAAGGACGGCGATCCTACCAACTGTGCTATCCACGAGGGCGATTCCATTGGACCTATGGCTTTGTAAAGAGTAAAGACGGGTTGTCTTTGCTCTTGAATATTCTTGAAACGCGATAAATTGAGTAATGAGTTTTAGTGCGGGTAGTGTGTTCAAAATAAGAACTCACAATGCATGTGAGTAACTATATCTACTAATATATACCAGATTAAATTAAAGCAACTTAATTGATAAATGTTATACTGTAATACGCATCAAACAAAACGTTATATTTTACTTTTCCATTGATTAATGCAATTTACCTACTATCATTATCGGCCGCTAAATTTTGTTTTTATAATTTTTCTCACAAAATCCGAGAAAAATTAATCGAAATAAATTTTCGATTAATTTGGCTGGCGGTGACGGATTTTGCGAAATTTTTGACAGGTGGATGGCTGATGCGCATAAAGTTTAAAGACCACTGGCCTAGTTCGTGACAAATAACGCTTTCTGCCAATATACAATTTTATCTTTTAAAAGTTTTCTTAACGAATAATTAAATGTTTACTTATGTTTTTCTTTTTAAGGAAATTGTTTCCTTTACAACAACGAATAAATTTAATAATAAGTAGGAAAAAAAAAATCTATTTTAGATAACATTTGTTTATCGTTTAACATTTGCCTATCAAATATGAAACATTATTAATATGGCACGACTTTCATGTATTACATTTTCTAAAGGATTTTTTAATATCCAAATTGAATCGATGGAGTGGCTCCATAAAGAATGACTCATAGATACAGAGAGCTAATGATGTTACACAATTTAACCATCGGTGAAGGGTAGAAGAGGCCGTAGCACATTCATCAATCGCTTACGTAAGCAGGAACAACATAATGTCCTTTAAATATCATTTCTCTTTAATCCACGAATTTTCTTTTAATTTTATTATTGTGGACTCGGGCTCACTACAAAAAAAATTAAGAAAGTTATGGGTCATATATTTATTTTCAAAGTCAAGTAAATATTTTTAATTTGCTCATTTAATAAGTAAGGAAAAGGATTGAATAAGTATCTGAAAGTTTTCTATTATATATTCAATTATAAAATAAAAACTATTGATTTTAAAATAAGCAACGATATAATGTCAATTCACTTATTCAACAAGGAACTGGTGGATGATTTGCTTCCTGACAAATAAACCCTAATTTACGAGATTTATGCGTCAGATGTCCTTAATGGCAATGCTGTTGATAATAATTTGAAAACAAAAGTACGTGAAACTGCAAATCAATTCAGCAAGACGAGAAACAAAAGCTCAATCGAGCTCGAGTGATTACTAAATACGATGATGTTTCTTGTATTCTCTCTATCTTGCGAGCTCCTCTGACTTTATGGTCATTCCGGAGTATAAACAGAAAATTTATTTATTATTTTGAAAGATTGCTTTTCGTTTTCATTATCCAGCACGATCCTTTACGTTTTCACGGTCTCTTTGTCAATTATAATAGAATATGTACACTCACAGTTACCACAAGATCAATACTGTCATTAACGCTAAGTTAAACGGCAGTAAATTCTTAGATATCAGCAGGCGAAGACGATTTTTAAATTTATATCAAATATCTTTGGCGCGGATTATCAAAAATAAATTGTAACTATCATAAATATATTCATACTAACACTGAACGCATAATTTAAATGATCAAGTTCGCTGTTATTATTCATTACATTGTGGGCAATAGTTAACTCAAAGAGTCTCTAAACTTCAATTTATTACTCTGGCTTAGTATTTTATTTATTATTCTCGGTACTTTAAATTACTACTTACATTTGTTTTGTTTAAGAAAACTTCAAATGATTGATTTGGGTATCTCCAAAGAAACTGCCCGCTGTCTTCCTGAAGTGAGCATTTATCTTTCAAGTCAAGTGGGGCAGGTCGGCCGTAGAGAGTGTGCTCCACTTTAGGATTCTGTACAAGGTTATCTTGATCTTGGACAGGA
This sequence comes from Mastigoproctus giganteus, assembly GCF_048544385.1. NCBI lineage: Eukaryota > Metazoa > Arthropoda > Arachnida > Uropygi > Thelyphonidae > Mastigoproctus > Mastigoproctus giganteus. Next base: position 110,382,091 of record NC_143575.1, read on the forward strand.
ACCACAGAAGCTCTCGATCCAACAACCGTCACAAAGAAAAGTAAAGTCGTCCGCCAGACAGCGAAGCGACCGTAGTAAGAAGCTGGCGGCATGTTAACTGAATGGGATAATTCGGCTATGTACAGAAACACGATTAAGTTTAAAACCACGTTGATTCTGAGGACTGAACAATCATTATTGGCCACGAGTAGTTAATAGGAGGTACTGAAGCTTAACTGAACAGGTGAATTCCATTACAACTGTTAGAAGAAACTTCGCCTTTGAGACGCAAGCAAACTTATCACCACGTAATACATGACGAGTAAACATTGGGCGAGAAAACCCAAGGAACAGAATGTACTCGGCACGCGAGACTGTTCTTACGAAATCTTCCGCTGATCTGAAACGAGGCTAGAAGCGTGCGCAGTCCTATGGCAACTAGAGGTACGCCCTTTAACTGCACTGGTGTTGGGTAGTCCACAGTGTGAAGAAGAGATCGATGGCGAGAATAGAAAGTTTTCCTCCTAGATGGAGCGAGTGTCACTTCAAACCAACGATGCTTCTGAGCATTTATCGCACTTTGCGTCCTGGATAACCTGTAACTTTGTCGGGGACAAAGGCACCACTTTCGAATACGGTTATCAAAAGACAGTAAGAAAGAGGGTATAAATCTATAATACAAATTTAGGCATAATTCAGATTTCTGAAAGCATGTGTGTATGAGTAAGGTTTACTGGTTCCTCACCCAACAGTTCTAACTAATGTTTTCTTTCTTGAATTTCAAGAATTAGAAAAAAATCTTATGAAAAGACTAATTGACTATCGAGGCCATATGCGATTTTGGAGAGTGCCTTGTACAGTTATTCGGATGTAATTGGATGCTAAGCTATTCCACATGAGACACTGGAGTAATTATCGAAAATAGCAAACATTTCAATTGATGTCTTAAATGTGTCGTTCTTTAGAACATAATATCATTCTTTTTTCACTTAAAGGACTACTGTGAGTCCAGGGTGTCAGATATACTGGATATTCTCCACCATCCCTACATATTAGAAAACATTCTACATATTAGAAACATAAAGAAATAATACTTATCTTCCTCCGAACTTTAATGATTCCGCCACCCATAAAGGATTTTATAAATTCTTCCTTGCAAAGTGCAGTTTGAATTTAATATTGTTTTAGAGGGCGAATATGGCATGGGCGTGCTGCTGTTGAAATACACACCGTTTTTCTCTTTTCCTGAGTTGCAACCAAAGTTGTAGCACAAAAAATTCTTCACCTGGGACAAGAAGATAAAAGCTTGCTTAAAAAAAAACTAAATACTGCCCATAAAAAGACTAAATGCTTTCCTTACAGAAGTATCTCCTAAGACAGTCGTCTTTTCATGTCACCCGACCCCAAGGACCTAGTTCTATCCTCTATTATGCCCAGTGGTATCATAAAGCATATTTCCGATTCTGATTTGCAGGGATAAATTTTCGATTCTTGCTGTTGTATTTTATATATACGAGAGATCTGACGCAGAGTGGAGTTAACGAGGCAGGACGTGGTTCAAATCAAGGGTGGACTGGTAGTAACAAGAAACATGGGAAACTGTTTGGTGGGTGCATCAACTTTTTTCAACTACAAGATTGACAAGCCAAAAACAGCAGATATTTAAGTAATGGAGGGAAAAGAGGAGACGCTTATGTTCCAGGATAGTTGGAATATACTGAAATAGCAAATTACATGTATACAAATATGTAACTGTTTAACTTACTAATAATCCGGAAAAAAAGCCCAAAAGACGATACCGCGAAAAGATGATAGAGGTAATCTGTAGCTGGAAGAGCTAGATGTCGAGAAGATGTCGAGAGACGCAGTGGAAGTAATAGAGCTTGATTAAATCCAATGGCGCTTGATTCAATAGAGGTAGAAATGGGTTTCAAGAATAAGTGAAAGCTATTTACCTTCCTTTCTAATTTCTTTACAGAAATATTTGTGTAATTATCTATTTTATAGGTGCTGAATTACCTTTCCATTTGCTGCTTGAGGGACAAGGCCAGAATGGGGGTATCCACTAGATATTTTCCAATCTATCGGAGGTCTGACTACTCCTAGTTCAAATTCACGTAATTACAAAATAGACTTAATTAATAGTTGTCAAACCCCGCTGATCTATGTGATCTTGCCAGACTAAATAGAACAAATATAAATTTGTTCCATAAAAATCTCGAAAACTGTACGCAGCAAAACAAAGCTTTTACAATCACAACACCAATGTCACTTTAATGATTTTTGCCTAAATATTGCAATGAATTTATTTGACACCAAAAATGACATACCTTCCTTTTTTTCTGCTCCAATATTTCAGGAGTAAAATGGAAATATATAATTTCCGTACTTAATACGAATTCAGAAGTTGATATTATTTGAATATTAGCTTTGCAAATATTCGTGTGTTAGGAAGGCGCAGACTCCCACACTAGCTGCTAGTAATGGACGCTTTAGGAGAACCGTGCATTTGGCACCCCAAATCCTAAGGGTACAAGATGCTGAAGTATTTTGAGACCCTCAGCCACCCGGTTTGCCTACCGGGTGGCTGGGAGTCTTGCCTAACACCAGAAGGGTCACCTCTGGTGTTAGGCAAAACACAGACACCGAACATAAGCAATCATAAAATACTCCAGCGCGATCGAGAAATATTATAGAGCCTTATTACTTGAGTAGAAAAATTGTCAATTTAATTAAGAGATGCATGATGAGGAGTATGCCTACATGATTGGGATGATTACGCTGTTGATATCTGTCATCTAATTTATAAAACTAACACACAAATCGAAATAACCGTCAGCTCTTTGTAGGTCCGATTTCATCCTCAGAAACATCATTAAGTAAAGACTGATTAAAAAAATTCAAATCCGAATCCAATCACAGAAATTTAAAAAAAAAAAAAAAAAAACTGACTATTTGCATGAAAGACTGGAAGAAATCAAGCTCACGTCGCCATCAAGGACAAATGAGTTGATCATTTCCGTGAAGGTGAAAATGCATCGCCACCGATGCACTCAATTAGCACGTAAGTATGTCGAATGACTACTTCCAAAGACAAAGGATTACCGTAAGCTGTGAACTTAATAATGACAACAGTTCCTGGCAATTGTGAAAAGACCGACGCCTGTGGTATTGATAAATAATCGGATGTTTATCCTTTCACTAAAACTAACACGAGATGAAACTACATTTATCACAACAAGAAAACCGGGGACGATTTAAAACAACCGTATTGGTCCCTGCTTCGTTTGAATAATGAGTTGAATACTTATTTCATAAATTTAGATTTCAAAAAATTTATGACAATTTATTATGACAATTTCAATATTATGACAGCAGTCACAATTATAGATAATGACTCCTCCATATTAATAATGAAAATAATATAATTCCATAATAATCGTAAAATAATCATTCATTGTTACATGAAATAAAACAGTCAACCACAATTTACATGACCACCCGATTATAAGTAGGATCAGCTCTGGGTATGCCGGGCCCTTAACAAATTCCGCTTAAAGCATGCCTTCACCTGTAACAAGCGGTCGTTATGGTGTCCACTTATTGCGATGTTTTCCTCTGAGCTGGGTATAATGACCGACATACCTTTATCCCATAAATGATGTTATCACTGAGTGTAATGTGTCCAATGCGGGAATGCAGTAATTTGAATGGGCAGTGGTTAGTGCTGTGCGACAAAAAATGTGGTTTAAACTCTACCCAATTCTATCATGCCGAAGTGTAAACAGATGGTTCTAGTATCATTTATAACCGCAAATTTTCATCTTAATTTATTTTACTCTTCTCTCCTCAGAGCTTTATATGCGTCAATCAAATCGCCACAAGGTGCCTAGTTACCAACCTTTATAGCCCACATGTTCAAAGTCTTTCGTCATATGGTGGCACTTTAGCATATATCATCAGGCGAACTGCCTATCTTTAGTTCTTTGAAGATCCGTTTTTTCGCTGCAGGCTCCATACTAGGATGCAGTATTCCAAAGTGAGGTATCACCTTTATTTTATAAGTGGGGTTATACCTTCCTGTCCATGCCAGCAAATGTTCGAAAAATCGTCGATGCCATGTGATGTCACCAGTCACGGTAGACTCATCACACCACAGAAGGGGAAGCCTTAACCATATTACCTGTTGTGGAGATACTGGCATTTACACATCTTGTCCCCGCTCATTTCAAGTTCAAAATCGAAAAGATCTCGACACCGACCCATTCGTCTTCGCAGACACCCAAAACCTGATCGCCACCTGTGCGAACTATAATCTTACATCAGCCATTCCCGAATTTGAGCTTTCACCAGCGCCACAGACCATTCTATTCCTGCACAAGGAGGTGCATAAACATAAAATCTCAGGAAATAACAGAAGACTGGATCTCATGTTCTCCTGTGGGTAGCAGGTTGTCGAACACTGAAATTAGTTGCCACTCAAGTGGCAGAAGTTTGCCACTCAAGTTCTGTTAAGTTTAAAGCGGAATTGGATGGTTAAATTGTGGGATTAGCATGACACAGATAATAGTAATAGAAGCATGTGATGCAAGAAAGCAAGCATATGAGCTTATGTAGCATCAGCCAAAAAAAAAAAAAAATAATAATAATAATAAATAAATTAATTAATTAATTAAAATTTTTTTTTCCTACAACCATTCCCTCTAAAAGTTTGTCCAGTTCCTTCTTGAATTTATTTAAGCTATCAACTTCCACAACGACAGGTGGAAGTTTGTTACAGCAATTAACCACCCGCTGGCTAAAGGCAAATTTCCGCACATCTATTCTACAACTGTCTTTCCTCAATTTCAATTTATGTCCGCTTAGGTTCGTAATCTGAGCAACTGGAAGAATCTCATCAGAATTCATCGTGCCCAACTCATTCAAGGCCATACACCTCAATCAGATCACCTCGCAGGTGCTTAGTTTCCAGCCGCTGCAATTTGAAGAACTTAAGCCTCTCTTGATAAGAGGATCATTTCATTCTCCTCACCAATCTTATTGCCCTTCTATGTACACGCTCAAGCAAATCTACATCCTTCCTGAAATCAGGCCTGAAGACCTGTACGCAGTACTCAAGGCGTGGCTTCACCGTTATTGTCTTATACAAAGGGATAATCACCTCCTTTTCCCTGCTAGAAAAATTCCTGTATATCATTGACAAAACCCCATGACCTGCTCTTGCAGCCTGTCTTCATTGCTCAGAAAACTTCATATCTGACAGCACAATTACTCCTAGGTCTTTTTCATTTTCTACCACCCTAAATGTTGTACCATACACATGGTACGTTCCTCTGGGGTTACTTCTACCCATATGCATTTGTCAACTTTGCATTTGTCAATGTTAAACTTCAGTTGCCACTTCTCAGCCCATGTGGCCAAATTTTATAGATCCTGTTGCAGTAGCACACTGCCATTACTGTCATTAACAACTTTGTCAACCGTTGTATCATCTGCAAACTTTGACACTAAGCCTGTATACCATCATCAATATCATTGATAAATATACAAAACAACAGTGGGCCCAACGCCGAACCATGCGGGAATCAACTAATATCATTAGTCCACGAAGAGCAGTGTTAATTTTTTTTTTTTTTTTTTTATGAAAACCCCAAACACGAAAGGTATCAAAACCTATAGTACTTAGTACCGTGCATGGGTTGAAGAAGAAGTATGGGGGGAGGGGGGATGCCGGAAACTTTGCTCTAGAAACTAAACATGGGTTTCACTACTTCAAGCCTCCAATAAGCAAAGTGGTGGAATTTCACCGGTTGATGAAAGTCATCTACCACCTGAAAATTGATTACGAACCTCTGTCTTCTCCCACTCAATCATCCTTTTATCCATTGTAGCAACTTACCCTTAATACCATTCCGCTCCAATTTGTACAATAGTCTTCCATGCGAAACAGTGTCAAAAGCTTTCCTGAAATCCAAATATGTGATATCAAAATTATTTTTTGCATCCAGTTTCTTTGTAAGCACATCATAATATCCTATAAAATTTGTCAGACAAGACTTTCCTTAACAAACCCATGCTGTGTTTGAATTATTGCTGCAGTCTTGTCTAGATGATCCTGCAATGCATCTTTAACCAGCGACTCCATTATTTTACCCGGAACAGAAGTTAAACTAACTGGTCTGTAATTACTCGTGTCACCCTTCGATCCCCCTTTGTGATCTGGGGATACATTTCACATCACCAGTCCGTGGGGACTTCCCCTGAGTCCAAGGATGCTCTCATAATTATGATTAAGGGTTTGCTTAGTTCCTTTGCCGCCTCCTTTAATATAACTGACTAGATCCCATCCATCCTAGGTGCCTTTCTTTTGTGTAACTTAAACAATTTCGCCTAAGTTATTACAATTTGATAAACTTCTGGCATTTTCCTTCCTTAATAACTCCTCATGTGTGAATGTAGATGCAAAATACTCATTCAGTTTGTTTGCTATCTGAGCAGGATCATCAACAGTCGAACCATCGATATCAAGTGGACCAATCTGATTCATCCTCTTCCTTTTAGAGTTTATATAAGTAAAGAAATCCTTGCTGTTTTTCTTAGCATCCTTTGCCAAAGATTTCTCGTAATCTGCCTTCTAATATACAGAAAACGTCCGCTTCCTTCACGAGGCCTTTCTAATACCAATACTAATACTATTTACTTTATACTATTAGGGGAAAACAAGCTACGGTTAACGTACAGTTCATGCTTCTCTTCTTTTGTGCATTACTGTTAAGCTATCCGAAGAATTTATTACATAGTTTAACAAAATGTTCAGCGATAATCTCTCTTTATGTGGGAAAAATCGAGGGACTATACAAACAAAAATTTAGACCATATAAATCAGTAGACACACCACCTAAAGCGATATAAAACTTTGCTGAAAAAAAGTGAAATGGGTGTATCGAGACTGGTGCAACGAACAGAAAACATCCTCTCAACGGCACTCCTGTGGAAGAAAATCGCTTCTTGATAGACATGTAGACGTGTATAGTATCTTATGTAAGACGGCTCCCAAACGCTAGTTCAACTCCGCTGTGGTACACTGTGATGTTACAAAAACTCTGCAGAAAGGCCAGAAATGTGTGTAATGCTATGTTTGTGCCGTGTATGTGTTTGTTATGTTGTTTTGTTGTTTCTGGCCGCTTTGCTGTCAGGAAGCAACAAGATACCCGTCTACGGCGCGAGGAGGCGGGCCACAACTAAGCGCGAACCGCAGCAAACCTCGAGTGTCACGTACTCAATGTCTAAATCATTCAAAATATGAGGAAATAAAATTAAATTTGACAATAAAGTTTTAAAAAAATCAGAAAAATTAAACGTAAAAATAAGTAAAAAATAAATAAATAAATGAAATAAAAACAAAATTCAATAAAAATAAAGATAAAAATAAGTTAATAAAATGGAAAAAAAAATTAATAATAAAAAAAAAAAACTGCTAACCTGCTAACCTCAGGACCAGCCTGAGGTTAGCAGGAAACAGAAGTCAAGAGACACAGTGATGTCACTCGGCGTCATACACGTTTGTTAACCAATTGTCCAAGTCGAAGATGGTGGTGAAGATGGTACTTGAGTTAAAAAAAAATGGTGGTAGTGACGATGGTGGTGGTATCATGATAGAGATGCTGGTCTGGACTGGAGGTAGAGCTGGAATAGGAGTTGTTCCCGAAATTGGGGCACTACTGATGATTTGTCCACGTCTGGCGAAGGCTTTATGTGCAAAATCTTGCAGAAGATGAAATTTTTCTTTGGAGTCCAAGAGAGAAGACTCATTGCCTGGGGAGAATGGTTGACACAGAGTAGACAGAGGCTTACAAAGATCCAAGTAATATGGACAGGTGAAAAGAACATGCTGTCAGTCTTCTGGGCTGCCACAATTACAGTGGGGTGAATCAGACGGGTTAAACATAACAAGTTTAGCACGAAGGGAACCATGACCAGTTAAAAGAAAAAGAATGCGGACACTCGGACTGAACCATTTTAGAATAGACATTTGTAAGGCAAAGGACATAGATGGAATAAACTTTCTTGTGACCTTTTGAAAAAGAAGACCACAGATCTCGCCAGTGTTGAACCAGGTGGTTCCAGCAACGAGTTTTTTCGGTTTTAGGATCGCAGTGGATATTAACAGTGAAGTCTAAAAAGTCAACTAGAATGGCATGTGTAAGGTAATAGCAAAAACCTCGATAAGCGATTTGGAGATCCAGAGGTAGGCAACCGTTTAAAACCTGAGCGCAGCTGTCGAGACAGGGCGACAGGTACGACTCATCATTAAGAGCATACGTCTTTGGACAGAGGAGAGTTTCTTTTGGATGGCAATCTTCTTACTATACCAAAACCAGGCGCCAGCGCCATAGGTACAAATCGGAATAAACACCACGCTTGTTGATAGAGAGAGGTCAGAGGAGGATGGCTAGAATTGTGCAAGCAAAAAGACGGGCCACCGTGTCGCACATCACATCAGAATACAACCTTGGTGCGCAGAACAAAATATCGCAACGGACCACTAGTCGCACTTTGTGGCGAATGGGCTAGAACAGCCGACGGCCACATCGCGTACCTTTGTTATCAATTAAAAACAAGAGAGCACGCCTCCTGTGGGCACAGCAACACCAGCACTGGACTATTCGAGGATTGAAAAACAGTTGCTTGGTTCGAGGAGTCGAAGTTCCTGGTACATCATGTTGATGGAAGGCTCAGAATTTGGCGAAAACAACATGGACTCGTCATGTCTGACCACTACTGTGCAAGATGGTGGGGGAATGTTTTTTTTCTTGGCACATGTTGGGTCCATTGATATACATAGATTCACGCCTGAACGCCACATTGTACCTAAACATCGTTGCTAAGTGGATCTGTTCATGTTGACAGTTTATCCTCAGTCAGATGGTTACCTCCAGCAGGATAATGCGCCGGTGCACAAAGCCCCAATCACTATAGAATGGTTCCAGGAACATGACAATGACTTTTCCTTGCTGCAGTGGCCCGCTCAGTCTGCGGATCGCGGATCTCAATCCTATTGAACATCTTTGGGATGAGCTGGAAAGGGCTGTTCGCTGCAGGCCTACACCTCCGTCGAATCTCAAGGAATTGCGTGACACTCATGTTTCCATGGTACTCCATTCCTGCACAACGTTTTCAGCATCTTGTTCAATCCATGCCTAGACGAATTCAGGCTGTTTTCAAGGCTAAAGGAGACTCAGCACACTACTAGGTAGGTGTACCTAATAAATTGGCAGCACAGTGTATATGAGGAAGTATTTGAGAATATATAATAGTTGATGGTGTGTGTGAGATGGTGAATTTTTTTGTATCATAGTTCCTATATAGGTAAAATTTAACTTCGGAATTTATAAGTAATTTTTTTATCTAAGGCTCATAAAAAAAAATTTTTATTTATGTAATTTTGTGTTGTCTTCATGCAAAATTTATTATACAAGTTTAGATTCAAGAAGTACTGCAAATAACCACAGTAGTTCCTGAAATGATATCGCTTTACACATCCTAGAATTTGGAATTTTCTGAGAATAGGAGTCAGAGATGTTGTTTGTGTCCGGCTGTGACTTCTGTAGGGTGGAAGTCAAAAAACCACAATTATTTTAAAATTAAAAAATATAATAAATAATAATTTTAAAATAAATAAATGGGCGACCACAATTACAATATTCGCGAAAGGATTGCTTTGCCCATCGCAGATAAAATGAGGATTTTGCAAGCTGTAGATAATAATGTGCATTCTAAGACTAACATCGCCAAACAGTTCGGCATTCCTAAGAGTACCCTGTTCACTATTCTAAAAGATCGGATAATGATTGAAAGTTTAGAGAAATCTACTGCATCGGGTAGGATTCGAGCACGAAAGGCAAAGTATCCAGATCTTGAAAGGGTACTTTTGGAATGGCTAATGATGATGCGTGCAGAAAACTTTCCCGTAGATGGCAATCTTTTTGAAAGCTAAGGCTGAATCGTTTCCGCATCGAATGGACATTGAACAATTTAAAAGTTCAGATTGATGGTTCCAGAAATTTAAGACTCGTCATGGCCTGTCTTTCAAAAAAAGTGTGGCGAAAATGCATGCAGCCATGGACATTGACACTGCAAATGAATGGAAGGAAAATCGTTTAAGAAAAACTACCGAAGAATGCTATTAAACAAAATTGTGCTTTTTCTTGAAAGCAAAAATCGATACGAAATCAACATCCTGCAGGCAATGTATTTATGTGTTTTAGCATGGGACAAAGTTGATGAAAAAGTGATCGCCAATTGCTTCAAGCATGCTGGATTTACCACCTTGAATGATGCAGTGAAGTTTCACGTGCTTCTAACTCTATTAATTGCGAAGACGGTAAGATTATAGGGAAGAAATATGTGAGCGTGTGCGTCATCCCCTAAACTTACAGGAAAACTTAATCTTCCAAAGAATCCAAAGCTCGAACCAGACCTTTCCACATCATCGCAAAGATGCTCCACAGGGTTCATGTCCGATGAACAAGGAGGCCATGGTGGCAAAATCTGCGGAATGCTCTTCCAAGCATGTTCTAGTCACCAAAGCTCTGTGGGGAGACGCATTGTCCTGCTGGAAGAGTCCATTGTCCTGTCGGTGCACGATGACCATGAAGGGATGCAAATGGTCTCCAAGGATGGACACGTAACCTGGACCGTTCAGAGATGTATCTAGACGTACCTGAGGTAAATATGTGTGCCAGTTGAACACGCCCCAGACCATTACCGACCGTCCTGAACAGTTCCTTGTTGACATGACGGGTGCATAACTGCGTGCGTTTACCGCCAGATACGCACCTTTCTGTGGGCTCGAAATAACTGGAAATGGGACTCATCGAACCAGGAGACCCGTCTCCAATCTTCCAAGGCCCAGTGCCGATGTTCTTTGGCCCGGTTGAGGCATAGAGGCCTGAGTCGTGGTGTTAGCAATGGGATTCTGGCGGGGCAGCAGCTCCCATAACCTATTGCGGCTAATGATAGCCTGATAGTCTTGGTGGAGATGTACTGGCGCCTCCCTCGTTGAAGTCGGCTGTGATTTGTGCCACTGCCGCTCTCCGGTTTTTCTCGAAAAATGCGAGACAGACGTTTACGTCATCAACGGGATTTGAATTCAGGTCGTTTCCACCAGGAGTGGGGAGGGATGGGTATTATACCAAATGTGCTCCCCACGTGGGCTCGCAATGATAACTTCTTACTTTAAAAGCAGTTTTGGTGCAGCTCAATGAGCAAAAAAAACAGTTTTGTGGTGCCAAGAAACGCAACCCATATGGATTTTCCCAGTGCGAAAAAGTTATTGAATTTTCTTCTACCAGACAATTAAACTTTTCACTGTTTTCGAGATACAGGATCATTTGACAAGCAATATGGTGGTAGTCCAGCCATCACCAGAACTATCTTATGGAGGAATGGGTGGGTCCTGCACCACTTGGAGGAAAATTTTAGTGACAGCACTGAAAGGATTGCAACAGAAGGGAAATGCATAGGAAACGCAACTGTGTGAGAATTTTACGGAAACAACAGCTTTATCTTTATCACATTACAAGTTATAAAACCAAATCAACATTGCTTGCGATCCACGTTTATTATCTTCCGTGTTGTTCTGTGATGAGGCTGCAGAAAGAAATGGTGTAATCAATTTTTCACACCACTTTGGTCAGAAAAGAATTTGCATACATCATCCAATCATAGTAAGGAATTATTGCCGACCCCTTAAACGGTCCTTTTGTTTTGCCTCGAAAATTAACTGGAAATTCGTATTCCGGTTTTTTAAGAAATGATTTTATGCAATTTATAAGTTCTTGTTGTCCCACGGTTGTACGTTTTATGGTGCTCTGCTTCATTCTAGCCGAGTAGCTAGACAACTTGAATGAGCATTTCCCTGATAAATGGATAGGCAGCAGAGCACCCACTGAGTAGACTGCTTGCTCCCCAGATCTGAATCCAGTACATTTTTGTATCACCTGAACAGTGACAGATTAAGGTACGGGCTAGCACGGCTCCTGCCCGGGGATTCTTTAAGGGGTGCCAAAAACAGAAGAACAATGAGGCAAAAAAATATATATCCTCAGTAAAGGGCGCCGAAAAATTATTCTGCGCGAGGCGTGGATACACTTTGGTCCCGCATCTGGAACCCATTGTTTATGCAACATTGAAACCTTGCTATACATTCAACTTGTGGACCGAGACTACCAGAAAATCTCAATACCTGTAGTTTTTTGACTGGTCATGCAGTCCATGATATGGCATATTAAGTCATGTATTCAAGCACATTCATTTTGAACACTTCCTTTAAATGTTTATAACTGTTTATTCCTTTAAATTTTAAGGTTTATAACTCTAGGAACACAAAATAAGCTGTAACTAGGAAACAAAAAAAATTCAGGCATATGTTTATATACACATTTATCATTGTTTTCGGGTCCGCAATTGATCCTCAAAGTATGGTCTCCGTGTTATGAACACCCAGTATATTAGACCGATTTATTTTCAATTTTATTATTAAATTCAGGCCTTGTTCAAGTTTCTAGCATAAGGGCTACTTAGGCCACACTGAACCTATCAGCACAGTAAAGCCTCTAATATGACAAGATTTTTTTTATTATTTTTTTTTCTTTTATATAAAAACAGGGCACAAAAGGTGGGGTATCCGGACCTGAAAAGAAACTCTATAAATGGATAATGATGAAGTGTGCTAAAAACTTCCAAGTATACGGAAATATTTTAAAACTAAGACTGAATCGTTTATTCATCGAGTGAATAAACGATTCAGTCTTAGTTTTAAAATATTTGAGGATTAGTTGATTAGATAGTTGAGGATTAAGTCTTACAATGAATGGTTCCAAAAAAATGTTTTGTTGATATACGACCAGAATGATATCTTCAAAACTAAAGAAACTGGTCTTACTTTTCTTAAGTTGCAACCAGATAAAACGCACAAATTTAAAGGCGGAATAAATATAAAACAATGGATTACTATTCTAGAAACATGTCTAACACAGAAAAACTCTCTCTCTGTCTCTCTCTCTCTCTCTTAATCATTGGGAAAGTTCAGAACACCCGATGCTTTAAAGGTCTGGAAATATTGAGACAATGTATCAAGCAAATCAAAATGCTTGAATGTCATAAAAAATCTACGAAGAATGGATCAGAGTCTTAGATCACAAAATGAGCGAGTAGAAGAGAAAAATGCTGCTGCTTGTGGATAACTGCAACTCCCCAATTGCAATCTTTTTTTTAATAACTGCTGTTGCTTCACTTGTTGTTCCAAAACATCCTGCAGGTGTTCAATTTGACTGAGGTCAGTCGAATTTGGAAGTCAGACAAGATGAGTGATATCTTTGCTTTGTTCCTCGAACCACTCATGAACAGCGCGACCCGATGACACAGCATATTACCGTCTTGGAAGACCCCATTTCTGTCTGGGTAAAAATGCTACACGGCAGGGTGCACATGGTCTCCTAAAAGCTGCTGGCAGACCTCATCAGTGAAACATTAGTTCATACGCACCAAGGATTCTAATTCGTGCAGCAAAATATGCCCCATATTAAGCAATGATCAGTCCAAGGTGTGTGTGTGAAATTTGCAAGGCACATGGGCGTGGATCATAACAACGATGCTTATACCAAGCTCATACCAGATGTGACCCCAGAGGCTCACATCTCGTATGGGCTTGGCACACCCAGGGTCCTGAGCTGGATATCATCATTCTTCTCTTTTTTGGAGATTTCCTCCGACTTTTCTCTCTCTCAGGGTACTAATTTTTTTTGGCTGGTGCAGCATAAGCCTTGGCCATCCTTGCACCATATGGTTGTTAAAAATAATAATTATTATCGTGCTAGACCTAGATGCCTAGAGTGGCTGCCGGCACCGCTGAGCCGGTAAATCAAGTAATATTTACATTATATATTTATATTACATTTTTTGTTATAAAGTACAGGGTGGTTAAAATTAAAGTATCCCTATGTAGAGGGCTCTGGAGCGAGTTCTAAGGCTCGTGTTGAATAGAACTTTGGACATTAGGTACAATAAAGAATGCGCTCGCAATTTTTTGGGAAAAAAATTAGTTACAAAATTTGTCACTGTATGGCGCGTAACTATCTTAGTTACGATTATGCAAATAACTTACGTTATTCGCATAATCGTAAGTTATTGCCATAGCGCCACTACTCAGCTCTACTGAACTGTATAAAAGCAAAGATATCTCTTCAAAATCATACAGATGTGTGCCTGCACTACAGCAGCCAGCAATGCCAACAACGTTGCAGGAAAAGGCAACTTCTATTAGAATGAGCAGAAGCCTGAAAAACAAGATGCAGGATATTTCAGAGACTGCTGGGAGCCATTGCGGTACAAGTAAACACATGGGTTGTGTTAGGGTAGCTAAGAATAGAAACAGGTGCAGGTATACTTGCGTGTACACCAATGCTAGGAGTTTAGTAAATAAATTTGATGAATTTGAGGTATTGCTCAAAACATCAAAGGCAGATATTGTTGGGATATCAGAGACGTGGTGTCACACAGATATAAGGGATGCACAACTGGAATTTGGGGAGTACAACGTCTACAGAAAGGATAGACAGGACAGGAAGGGGGGAGGAGTTATGCTATTAGTTAAGAAACACATAAAAACCAAGGATGTGAAGCCAGTCGACATCGCTGGACAGTGCAGTGTCGAGTCAGTTTGGTGTGACATAAGCATTGGGAGATCAAAATTGAGAGTAGGAGTGTGCTATAGGCCTAATGACTCTGATGAGTATAATAAGATACTGTACAGGGAAATAGAATGATCCAGTAAATCAGAGAGTCTTATAATGGGAGATTTTAATTTCCCAGATATTGACTGGAATTTGGGGGCTGGTTACTCACACACTAGCAGGGCTTTTGTGGATTTATTGGATGATTGTTTTCTACATCAGCATGTTCGGGAGGCAACTAGAGGGAGTAATACTCTTGATTTGATTATCAGCAGTGATTCTTCATGCATTACGAATCTGCATATAAATGAACCACTAGGTGGCAGTGATCACAGTGTGCTGAAGTGGGATTTACTCAAAGAGGTAACTACCATTAGGGGTAAAGGGAAGGGTTATTGCTTTCGTAAAGGCGACTATGATGGACTGAGACAGTATTTAAATTCTATACAGTGGGACCAACTGATGATGTTACCAACAGCAAATTCAAAATGGGAAGCATTCAAAGAACTTATCTTGGAAGCTACTAGGCTTTACATACCAACTAAGAAATATTGTTCAAGGTTTAGGCCAAAATGGATGTCAGATGAACTAATGAGGCATATGGCAGAGAAGAAAAATGCATGGGATACTTACAAATTAACACATGACACAGAAGCCTATGATAGAAACAAGTTGATATGCAACCAAATTACAAAGGAGGTTAGGCAGGCGAAGGCAGATTACGAGAAATCCTTGGCAAAGGATGCAAAGAAAAACAGCAAAGAGTTCTTTACTTATGTAAATTCTAGAAGGAAGGGGATGAATCAGATTGGTCCACTTGATATCAATGGGTCAACTGTTGATGATCCTGCTCAGGTAGCTAACAAACTAAATGAATATTTTGCATCGACATTCACACATGAGGAGTTATTCAGCGAGGGGAATGCCAGAGGTGTATTCAACTCTAGCAGTAAGCTACAGAATCTTGAAATAACTGAGAGTAAAGTGGAGGAGAAATTGTTGAAGATAAACACAAGAAAGGCACCCGGGGTGGATGGGATCTATCCAGTTATATTAAAGGAGGTAGCAAAGGAAGTAAGCAAACCCTTAGCCATAATTATGAGAGCTTCCTTGGACTCAGGGGAGGTACCCATAGACTGGAAATGTGCAAATGTGACCCCAATTCACAAAGGAGGATCAAAGGCTGACACAAGTAATTATAGACCTGTGAGCTTAACTTCTGTTCCAGGAAAATTAATGGAAGCACTGGTTAAAGAAGCACTGCAGGATCATTTAGACAAGACTTCAGTTATAGCTCGGACACAGCATGGTTTTGTTAAGGGGAAGTCCTGCCTGACCAATTTGATTGGATACTATGATGCAGTCACAAAAGAACTGGATGTAGGGAATAGCTTTGATATTATATACTTGGATCTTAGAAAGGCTTTTGATACTGTTGCACATGGAAGACTGCTACCAAATTGGAGCAGTGTGACATTGGAGGCAAATTGCTGCTATGGATAAAGGGGTGGTTGAGGGGGAGAAGACAGAGAGTGGTAATCAATGGACACTGCTCGTCGTGGACTAATGTTATTAGTGGAGTCCCTCAGGGCTCAGTGTTGGGTCCATTATTGTTTTCTGTATTTATAAATGATATTGAAGCTTAATGTCCAAGTTTGCAGACGATACAAAGGTTGGCAGGGTTGTCAAGGACACTACTGACACTATGCTGCTGCAACAGGATCTGGAAAGGTTGAGCAGATGGGCTGAGAGGTGGCAAATGAAGTTTAACATTGACAAATGTAAAGTACTACACATGGGAAACAGCAACCCCAGAACAACGTATCAACTCTGTGGTACTACACTGACAGTGGTAGAGAATGAAAGGGACTTGGGGGTGGTTGTGCAGGCAGATATGAAGTTCTCTGAGCAGTGCATACGGGCTGCAAGAGTAGCTCATGGAGTATTGTCAATGATATACAGGAATTTTTCCAGCAGGGATAAGGAGGTGATTATTCCCTTGTATAAGGCAATGGTCAGGCCACACCTAGAGGTCTGGAGGCCTCATTTCAAGAAGGATGTAGAGCTGCTGGAACGAGTACAGAGAAGGGCAACAAGATTAGTGAATGGAACAAAGGGGTGCTCTTACGAAGAAAGGCTTAAGTTTTGCAAATTACAGTGTCTGGAGACTAGGCACCAGCGAGGTGATCTGATAGAGGTGTATAAAGCCTTGAATGGTTTGAGCATGCTCAATGCCGATGGGATTCTTCCTCTAGCTCAGAATAATCACCTGAGAGGGCATAAATTCAAATTGAATAAAGACAGATGTAGGATAGACGTGCTGAAATTTGCCCTTAGCCCACGGGTGGTTGGCTGGTGGAACAGACTTCCATCCCTTGTCGTGGAGGTTGATAGCCTAAATAAGTGTAAGGCTCAGCTGGACAGGTATTTTGAACGAACAGAGGGGTGAAGTGGAAGTGGTTTTTTTTTTTTTTCTTTGGCTGATGCTGCATAAGCTTGCTTTCTTGCATCAAATGCCTCTACTAATGCTAATGCTAATGCTAATCAGAACAGCAACAATGCAGCTGCGGCTATCACAGAATTCCGGCGTCAGAAGCGCATAAGGCGTGGACTTATGATTGTTTGTGCTGTCCGCAAAATGATTGAAAAATTTGAAGCGACAGGACATCTAGGTGTTCAACCAGGTAATGGTCGAAAACGAGTGGACTCTTCTCATATTGAAGATGTGGCTATGGCTGTCGTGGATTTATCAAGTCAATCTCCATGTGGTAGCACAAGTGTTCCAGCTGTTTCTCCTGAAGTGGACATGTCGTATTCCTCTTTAAGGCTAGTAATGCGTCAGGTGTTCCGGTACTATCCTTACAAGATGCACATGCTACCGCAGCTAAAGCATGGGGATGCAGGTATTCGTTTCACATATGCACTTATTTCTCGCGGGAATGACAGTGGATACCACTTAGCCATGGAACATCCTTTGAAGTGATGAAGCCCACTTCTGCTTCAACGGATAAATGAACATGCACAACTGTCGCATTTGGGCAACAGAAAACCCTTGAGTTATCCAAGAGTTCCCGTTGCATTCTCCAAAGTGACAGCGTGGTGTGGATTTACGGCCACATTCATGATTGGGCCATATTTTTTTGAACAGGTAACGCCGACTGGACCCGGCACCTGTTTCGTCACTGGACAGAGATATTATGACATGTTAGCAAATTTCGCAAATCAGACTACAACAACGTGGGTGCCTTCAGGATACCATATTTATGCAAGGTGGTGCGCCACCTTGCATGAATATGGTATTCACCATTGTGTCCACCACCTCCACCATTGTGTCCAAAGATTGCTAAGGCAACACTTTACAGACGAACGGGTCATCGGCCGTTGTTTCCAGACATCTCGGTCACCCCGATTACTGGACCCATGCAACTTCTGGTTGTGGGGTTTTTGAAGATCCAGATGTATCGGGAAGGATGTCAAACTCTGGTAACAGTTTCCATTCGAAGAAAATGCTGTTCTTCGAATGGAAACTGTTGTTGACCAAAATGGAGGACAAATTGAACAATTGTAGCTCTGTTCAAGTGATTTGTATTGCTACAGCGCTATTATAGTGACAAATTTTTTTTCCAATAAATGGGGAGTGCATTCCTTATTGTACCTCTTGTCCAAATTTCTCTACAGTACGAGCCTTGGAACTCACTCCAGAGCCCTCTACATAGGGATATTTTAATTTTAACAACCCTGTACATTACATATTTACATTATTTCACTCCTTGGCTGAGTTAGTCGGTCTCAAGTGTTGATAGAAAGGTTCCCCCCACGGAAAAAAATGGGGTTCTTCGTCCAGCAAAAGCAGGCAAATCGACCAGAGAACACAGACAACTTACAGGCATAATACACATGGGTAGTTGAAGTGACTTGCGATGACCTAATATAATAGTTTGGTTTAGTTTTATTATATTTACATTATATATTTTTAAATAAGATAACATGGATTTCGCTGGACGTACAGGAAAGATTATCTGATTTGTCCACGATTTTCCATCGAATACAAAAGTATTAGGCGAAGTTGATGTACATAAAATAATGTTTTTTTTCTGCAAAAACCAGAAAAGTTTAATTTTTGTAAAATTTTTTATTTTGTTAATTTTATTGTACCGGGTTTTTCTTATCATTAGTAACTATTGTAATATGTATATATTGCTAATTTTCACGTAATTTAATAAATAATGTATACGCACCTTTTTGCACCTTTTTTTGCAAATGGACCTTTCCACAGCATCCCATGTCCGGTGAAACCATTGCATGGTGGTAAAATCTGTGGAACACTCTTCGAATCATGTTCAAATCAAAACGTCTCTGTGGGTAGGCACATTGTTCTGCTGCAACAGTCCATTACCCTGTGGGTGCACGACGGCCATGAAGGGATGCAGATGGTCTGGAAGGACGGACACATAACCTGGATCGTTCAGAGATGCATCTAGACATACGAGAGGTCCTAACGTGCGCCAGTTGAACACGCCCAGACCATTACTGACCGTCCACCTGCCTGAAAGTTCCTTGTTGAACATGACGGGTGTAGCTTCGTGCGGTTTCCGCCAGATATGCACAATCCTGTCCATTCCAAATAAATGGAAATGGGACTCATCAGACTAGGACACCCATCTCCAATCATCCAAGGTCCGGTGCTAATGTTCATTCGCCCAGTTGATGTGCAGTTCGGTGGCGTGGTGTTAGCAATGGGAATCTTTGGCAGCGCCAGCTTCCATAACCTGGTCTTGGTGGAGACTTTTCTAGCACCTCTCTTATTGAAGTCGGTGGTGATTTGTGCCAACCTCACTCTCTGGTTGGCTGAAACAAAGTGAGACATATGTTGGCAGCCACATTCATCCACCCACAGCGTTGTCTGCGATAAGATGTTATTCCGGAAATGTCGTATTCCCGCTACTCTTGATAATGTTGAACGGGGACAGTGCAATTTATGTACCACTTCAGCGATAGTGACCCATGTGTCGAGCACCCACTATCATCCCTCTTTCAGTCGGTTAACTCATGTTTATCCATAATTACATCGCATTCCATCAACATGAATGTAGTTATGCACTGTACCTATATACCTGCCAAGTGGTGGGTTCATCCACTATCGAGGGGGGGACAGTGTTGCAAAGCACAGGAATCAGGTATTCCATGACTTCTCTCCTTTCAATGCACCATGCATGCATAATTTACAAATTAATCTTACGCTCATGAGCCAAAACATTATGACCAATGCTTTCTCCACAACTAATGTGTCCCACAGCATCTAGGAGTGATGTCGATGATCTGCGCACTATATACAGGGTGTTTCAGTTAAACGTTTCAGAACTTCTAAGAGGGGTAGGGTACATCCTGACAACTCGAAATCATATAGCAATGTGGGGTCGGAAATGCTTTCCTGAAGCGGTGTTGTACACAGAAGCACCATAAAGAAAAGAGACCGTAAGTGAGAAATCGTTTTAATAATACATGAAAAGAAGCAAAAGGTACATGGATTAAAGTAAGTGTTCGAAGTTTCTTCCACGGGCTACAATGCACGCCTCACATCTCCGACGCATGGACATCCAAACATTCTGGAATACTCCAGGCGAATTTCGAATTTCTTCGGCAGCTACTGCGATTCTTGCAACCAGCTCCTCAGCATTGTCAACAGGGGTGTCATAAACTAGCGATTTCATATGACCCCAGAAATAAAAATCAAGACATGATAGGTCGGGTGACCGAGCAGGCCAACGCACGGGACCACCACGTCCGATCCACTGTTGACCAAATGTGACATCCGGGTAGTTACGAACATCTCCGCTATAATGGGCAGGGGCTCCATCGTGTTGGAACCACATTGTCTGTTGCGTCGATGCAGAAATCTGTTCATCTCTCAAACGTTGTGGCAATACTTGCTGCAGAAAGATCAAGTAGATAGGTCCGGTTAGACGACACGGTAACAGGTAAGGTCCGATGAGGTGATCTCCCATAATACCGGCCCATACATTGACCGAAAATCGAATCTGTGCTGCACGACGTCGCACGACGACTTCTGTGTACAATACCGCTTCAGGAAAGCATTTCCGACCCCACATTGCTATATGATTTCGAGTTGTCAGGATGTACCCTACCCCTCTTAGAAGTTCTGAAACGTTTAACAGAAACACCCTGTATATAGTGATGGCATAGTATTGCATTAAGTTCGTCATTATGAAGCTCGTGCAATGGGGAAAGGGAGGCACCTGACAGTTCGAATGGTGAATGATTCGAGTATCTCAGCAACCACAGGTAATGTCGGCTTTCGATGGCATCATAATGAATGTGTGGCGGTTATCGTCTGAAAGTTGCTGTAGATTTTCAGGTTCATTAGAGACTAAGTCTATATTTCTTATTGTATATTGACTATAAATTGCAAATGTTCTGCAGTAGATTTTCTCTTTACTAGACAGAAAACCCGAGTTTCCGGGAGAAAACACTTGATACACTTACATGAGACTGAATAAGTCAGTACCACGTTGTGAAAAATACCCATAAAAAATTTCTCAACCTTAACGGGTTGCCACTTGATCTGTTCGTTTTGTATCTAGGCCTGCGCTTCTACACGAGGCCCACTAATTATGACCTCTGTATATGATCATCATTGTCTCAAAGTGGAGAATACATACTGTTAGAAGCTTTTCATGCATTCTTGGCAAGAAAGAGAGCCCACTGACTCCAAGGGTCTTGATACTTTAATATTTTCCCTAATTCCACATATTCCATGTTAGAGCCCACTCAAAAATGGTTCCAACCTGGTCTGCCCGCTTTTTATTGTCAAGCTACAGCCCTCTTAATGACAGATTTGAAACTTTCAAATTTGTTGAATCATACTGTTAATGTGGTACCCCAGAAGACAAGCAATCATGTTCAATACCACTGCCAACAACTAGATCTTTGAGAGAATCTTCGTCTCCACTGGTGTCACTGTCTTGGAATTGAATTGAACTTCATGAGTGCCAGAGAAAATTTCTAGTTTCTGCAAGAATTTGCTTGTCATGCTTTTAATTGCTAGAAATGAAACCCACCCAACTACAGGATACTTCCTTGCCATACTAGCAGATACTTATACTGTTGGTCTTTGGCCAATGCATGATTATATACATATATACACTGATGAGCCAAAACATCTTGACCAGCAAGTCATTAAGCAAATTGAAGCAACTGTAGATGAACTACGGCGCGTGCACGGGTTGGGACACGGTATAAAAAACACCTGATGTCAGTCAAGTGTTACTCTTGTTCTTCAGATGGGAAAGGCAACAGACTCAAGCGAGTTTGAGAAAGGCCATATTGTAATGGCCAGACGACTGGGTAAGAGCATATCCAAAACGGCACGGCTGGTGGGATGTTCACGGTCAGCTGTGGTTAGTACCTACCGAAAGTGGTCCGAGCAGGGGGAAACCACGAACCGCCGGCGAGGTGTTGGACGACCACGGCTCCTCGATGCACAAGGTGAATGAAGGTTCTCCCAGATGGTACGTGGCAAAACTCGCCGGTAATTGGAATGCTGGTGACCGAAGTAATGTATCACAACACACAGTACATCGAACCCTGCTGAAAATGGGGCAGTGTAGCCGCAGGCCTCTCTGAGTGCCTACGCTAACCACAGTTCACCGGCAACAGACCTACAATGGGCACGCGGGCATCGAAAGTGGACCTTGAGTGATTGGAAGGTCGCCTGGTCCGATGAATCACGTTTCCTGTTGCACTATGTGGACAACCGGGTACGTGTGCATCCTTTACCTGAAGAAGTGATGGCGCCTGGATGCACTGTGGGACAAAAACAAGCCGGTGGTGTCAGGATTTGGGCGATGTTCTGCTGGGATACCCTGAGTCCAGTCATCATGTGCTGGGCACTATGACATCTACCACCTACTTAAACATCATTGCTGACCAGGTACACCCTTTCATGGCAATGGTCTTCCCCCTCTGGCGGTGCCTTCTTTCAGCAGGATAATTCGCCATGCCACACCGCCCGGATTGTTCGAGACTGGTTTGCGAGGAAGACTTCCAGGTATTGCCCCGAAAGTCAAAATTCCCCAGACATCAGTCCCATCGAGCATTTGTGGTTTGTGTTGGAACAGCAACTCCGATCTGCGGCGTCTCAAACACGGACCTTACAGGAGTTAAAAGATCTGCTGATTATGTGTTGGTACCAGATACCACAAGGCACATTTAGAAATCTTGTGGCGTCCATACATCGCTGAGTACGAGCTGTTTTGTCTGTATGCGGAGGACCAACATCATATTAAGTAGGTGGTCATAATGTTTTCGGCATAATGTATATACGGTCGGTTGCGCATGCTCACGCAGCACGTCAGTCAAGTGAAAAAGTGCTCTACTAATTTGGTCTTAATTTAATTGCCTGAACAGTTAATAACAGTGTTATTTGGTATCATCAGGAAGAGGAATATTTAGTCTTCACAATGAGTGTATCAGCTTCTGAAATAAATCATCATGTAAAGCTATTTTATTAATTTTAGATCTGCATAAGCAATCTTAATGACAAAAGAATTTCCAACACAAGTAGTTCAGCTCGTACAAGAAGGGCCAATTAAGCTACCCCAAGGTCAAGTTAGCGCACATATCGGGGCGATACTCTTATCGCTTCCTCCCTGCCACTCACCGCCGTATGCCTATTTAACCACCTGAGGTAATACCTCAAGGGTAAAAACCCTTCATCCCACAAAATTGCCTCTTGTCGCTAAAAATTGTTTAGTTTCAGGATGACAGAGGCTATTAGTGAAGTTATTATCTTGCCCCGTGACAAAGAAAACTTCTCCATACTTCTCCCAACGTGGAAGAAAATACAGGCGCCACTAATTTGTCGTAAAACACCGATGAATTTCCACCTCTAGTTTCTTCACAGGAACAAAGCAAGACAAGGGAAACTACAAGTGTAACCGCTCCTGAGGCTAAATCAGAACATCTTGAATTTTCAAGTAAAGTACCAATTTCTACGACCACAAATGTCGCTACTGATTCTTCTCAAATAAAACCTTTTAGTCCTGACACGTTGACCAGGGCTGCTACTTCAACTGCCAGGAAAATTAAAATACCAAACGTCGGGGCTGTCTTACTTTCAGATCTTTCCCTTGTCGATACACTTACTTTCCTGAGAGAAGAAATTGAAACTTACTTATTAAACGACAATAGTAAGGTCACAAAAACTGCCACCAAAGCTATTCTTCATTCTTGGAGTGGTCTTGAATTAGTTGTAAATGGCTTGATTACAAAAAACGAAGCTCTTAAGATGAAAATAAAGATGCGGCAGATAAGAAGTGATGACTCAAAACCCATGCCCACACTTCTCACATATGCTTCTGTGGCAAAATCTTCAGCTTCCACAGAATTAGTTGATACTTCTTTGAATGTAGTTTCTCCTGAAAACTTCCCTGAGGCTACTGCACAATCCCTTGCAAAAATTCCTATTAACCAAACAGACAGTCTGCAATCCGCTAATGTTAAAAATACTTCAACCAGACAACGACATTTATTACTCCTAAAGGCATCTAAGAGGTCTGCTCTTACTACGAGCACTGATGTTAAAGAACGTGTAGTCAAAACCTTAAAGCAAGACTTGAAAGAAGTCAAAGTTAAAGCTCTCCGTCTCATTAAAAACAAAGGCGTAATTTTAGAAACTGATTCCCGTAAAGATTGGGATACCATCTCTTCCTCAAAAATCCTGTCTGATGTTGGAATCACCCCTGAGATACCTAAGAAATTGAATCCAACCTTATTGGTATACAATATTGATAATGATTTAACCAAAGAGGAAATACTTGATGATTTCTACTTCAAAAACCTGAAAGAATTTAATTTCACACGTGAAGAAATCTCACAAGAGATCACTTTCCGATTTAACATTAGCTCCAAATCAAAGAACACTTCGAATTGAGTGTTTGATTTTACCCCACGTAATTTTTTTTTTTTTTTTTTTTTGCTATTTCTACTTTAGACAAGTTATTTATTGGGTGGACCGCTCACCGATTTAAGCCTTTCATTATTGTGACGAAGAGCTATTGTTGTCTTGCTTTCGGACACACTTCAAGTACACACTTCGTGTAAACAAGAAAGACCTTCTTGTGTATATTGCGGCAAACAAGGCCATATCTTTGCTGAGTGCCCCAGCAAGGATCAACCGCCTGTCTGCATTATTTACAAGAGGCACAAACATGATGCTAATCATTCGGTCAGAGATATCAACTGTCCTGAATACATAAAGGCTCAAGACACAGTAAGGCAACGAACAGTTCCCTTCTAATATCACAGTCTTATCGAGTTCAAGCGCATCCCAGCCAAATATCTCGACTGTCAACTTAAAATTTCTGCAAGCCAATGCTCACCATTCACGTACCGTGGCAGATGAGCTACTTCGTGTATCTGAGGAGGAACTCATTGACATTCTCATTCTTCAAGAACCATATCATAGTAAAGGACGAATTGTGGGATATCCTTGCTCTTCTCGGATTTTACAACCAACTCATCCAGATCCTAAGGTAGCCATCGTAATATTTAATAAAAATGTTGACGTTTTACTCTTGTCCTGTTTAACATCACAACATGCCATTTGCATTCAAGTCTTGAGTCCTAATCACTCGACTTTTGTTATCTCAATGTATTGCCCTCCATCATCTGACTTGATTCCTCACTTACACATATCGATTCCGTATTCCGTATTCAGTTTATTAAGCCCTGTTCCTCTGTTAATTTTACTCGATTCGAACTCCAAGTCTGCATTGTGGCATAGTTCTTTCACAGATGCTCGGGGATTACTGCTTGAGGATACCATCTTTTCCATCAGCTTACTGTCTTGAATCAACCAAACCAGCCATGTACCTTTTCTAATTCCCTGGTGAATCAAATATAGACATCGCTCTGGCCACAGCCCGTATTGCTCCTTATATTACTGACTAGCACCTTGAAACTGACCTAACAACAAGTGACCATCGCTCTATCGTCTTCCTGCTGGGATCAACTCTTCCTCTTCAACAACCTCTTCGTAATCTCATACGTTACTCTCTTAGAAACATAAAATGGGATCGCTTTAATCGTTCCGTTCTCTATCACTTGCCTGAAGACAACCTAGAAAATTTTAATTCTCTTACCACCGAACAACTAGCACAGCATATTCAAAACATTATCAATACTGCAATCCTGAAATCTACGCATAAAAAGAAACTAAAAACTAATTGCACACCTCGGTGGAATAACGAACTCTCCTCTACTCGGAAACTTGTACTTAAAGCCAGAAGAAATTTTCAGCGCAAACGGCGTACTTGGCCTCAAGAAGAAGTCAACAGATTACATGAAGAATACAAAACTCTCAAAAGAAAATAAGTAAAATTGATTTATGAAAACAAATTGCAATCCTGGCACAATTTTGTCCGTACGTGTGGGAAAAAATCCTTGGGGCGTCATTTATAAAATTGCTAAAAATAAAATGATCTTGGGTGACATTTTTAACTCCATTACCTCCAACAGTATGGAAACTCTTACACTAACAGACTCCATAGATGCCATCTTTGACCAACTGCTGCCTAATGATGATCTCACTATTGCCACTTCACACCATTTATCTATTCGAGATTTAAACCAAAAATTACCTTCCTTTAGAAGAAACAAGTCCATTCACTGCAGAGGAACTTACTTCAATCTTGCATAAAATTCAGTCAAACAGTCCTGGCGATGACCTGATAGACAATATATTTATCAAACACTTTTATGCCCAAAGTTCTACTTAAATTATTCAACAACTGCTGAAATACTGGAACGTTTCCAAAACCATGGAAACACGCCATTCTCAAGATTTTACATAAACCTAGTAAGCCACTAGACAATGCCAGTTCCTACTGCCCCATAGCCTTGCTCTCTCACCTGGGAAAAGTGTTAGAGAGACTAATTGCTAACAAATTTACCACACTGCAAGGAGCCACAAGCTCCACATCCTCTCTTCAATACGGTTTTATGCGAAGACGCCTTATTAGAACTTCACCACCTTATTGACAGCTCCACTTCCAAGTATGTTATGGCAATCTTTATCGATTTTGAGGGTGCTTCTGATACTTTATGGTGGGAGAGTGCCCTCAGTAGACTCCGTTCCAATCACTGCTCTCTTCAGCTTTATAAACTTGCAATCGGAAACTACTTTTCCGATCGCACCGTCACCACCAAAAGCACGAAGATTCACAGATCTGTCTCCCGTGGTTGCCCCCAAGGTTCAATTTTGGGTTCCTTGATTTGGAACCTAGTTCTCGATGACTGGCTGTTTAGGACGACTGAATTTCAAAATGTGCAACAACTTTCATATGCAGATGACATTATCATTTTAGTGAGTGGAAACTCAAGATCTGAATTAGAACACTATGCCAATAAAGTACTCTTTGAATTATAGTCTTGGTCCTCTAAGAACAAATTAAAATTATTCCCAAACAAATCGAAGATTATGATTTTTAAACACAAATTAGACTACAGCAGACCACCAGTTGTAAAACTTGACAGGAAATCACTTCCAATTGTCCGAAGCACCAAATTCTTAGGAGTTATCATGGACGACCGCTTTTCCTTTACTGTGCATATTCCTGTCCGTCAAAGTTAAGAGTTATACCGCAATGCTGCTCCAAATTACCAGACATGACTGGGGATTGAACACTAAAACCCTACATCTATTTTGTAATGCTGCCATAATCCCAATTACAACCTATGCTGCCAGCCTTTGGTTTAGACATACTGCACAAACTAAGTTATCCACTATTCAAAGTTGTTTTCTCCTTAGCCTACTTCACGTTTTCCGAACAGTATCAACTCCAGCTCTACAGACTCTTGCAGGCACTATACCACTTGACCTGCATGTTGTGTTTAGAGGGCTTTGCTTTTACATCCGCAAAGGCATTTCTACGGAATTTCCCAAAACTGAGCAAACCAGATGCTGGAATTTGTTAGTGAACACCTGGCAGAATAGATGGAATTCTACCGTAAAAGGAGCTATCACTAAAAACTTCGTTCCCGACGTAACTGCACTACTCTCATCATCCACCAGAAAATGGTTTTCACCCTCACTGTTTATCTCCTACATATTAACTGGTCATGGTTCGCTTAACGCAAAACTACCAATTCAAACTTTCCAATAGTCTTCTGTCGATGTGGGCTACTGGAAGACTCTCCTCACATACTTTTTGAATGCCCCATTTACGAGGATCTAAGATTGGCTCTTAAGGCAACAGTACCAAACTTGTGTCCCAGAGGTGAGAAGATACTCATTTCTGTCAACAATTTCCAGGCCCTTCAAACCTTCCGCAATGCTGCTTTTAATCGCAGAAAGGCTTTCAACCTCAATGTTAATTCAAGAAATCAAACTGAAAACACATCATAAATCATAATACAACTGTGTGCTGCCTCCTCGTCCTGATGATGTCATATACAAAATTGCTGTGGTTTTCAAGAACACGCAAAGATTTTAACAGATGCCGCACTTTTCTGACTCAACCTTTACCAAGACTCTGCAACTAAATCCTTCCTCTGCTCAGTGATACCGTCATCGACCAGAGACTCCAGATTAACAGAATTATATCTAGAACTTGCTCCTGCCGATCATGTTTGGATGACATTAGTTCTGTTTGACAATACACCTCTTTGTGAACTGCACTACATATAGACGTGGGCAAGAAATGGATAAAGATTTTATTTTTATTATTTTTTTTTTATTTAAATTTTTTGTTTTTTATACTTTTTTTAATTCTTATTTTTTTTTTTTACATTTTTTTTTACTTTATGCTATTTTTATCCTTATTTCTTCGTCTTCTGCTGTCCTGTCTTCTGGGAATGACTCTGTGTGTGTGTGTGTGCGCGCGCGCGCGCTGTTGCCGGCCTGCTGGCACGGGGTTCTTTTGAATGGCTCCAAACTATCTTTGGACATTCAGTGCGTGACTGTTGAGGTTTGCCGTGGTTCATGCGCAGTTGTGGCCTACCTCCCCGTGGTGTAGACAGACACTGGGCAGGCTTTCTAGGTGATCGCCTGCCTGGTGACAAAACGGCCAGAAACAACACACACTGCACGAACATAACATTACACACATTTCTGGCCTGTTACAGTGCTTTGTAACCATCACAGTATACAAAGACGGAGTTGAACTTTAACTATCGTATAGTATAGTATAGTATCCTACATAAGATACTATACAAAAAAAAAAAAAAAAAAAAAAAAACATACAAATAATGTATACACGAAGTGTGGCCATAAAGTTTCTGGACTGATGCAATAAAAAGAACACAAAGTGAGGGAGCTGAAAAAATAGTTTATCTGACTGAGTGGTGATTATTATTATACCTTTCTAAGTTTCTGAAAAGGGTCAGAAAAGGCATCCAAGGAGATGTTCACTTCAGCAGTAATATTTTTCATCCCTTTGTCAACATCCCGAAATCTCCTTTGAGAGCAGTTTTCGCCTTGGGAAAGAGGAAGAAATCCATTGGTGATAGAATGGGAGAGGAGGGTTGATAATTTGTCTTTACAACGCCATGTTTCCATCAGAAATGTCTTTGCAGAAGTGTGGAACGGGTAGGAGCATGGTAGTGAAAACCAGCTGTCTTCCTCTCAAAATTGTAGCCTCACCTGCAAAATGCATTTCAAATAGCCTTTGAAGCACCTGTACGTAGAATACAGCATTGACTCTCTCTCCCCTTCAGGTACAAATTTCTTTTGAATCACAGTTTGTTTAGGATCAAGACGATGCTGATCATCAATCAGCATCATTTTGATCCTGCGAAATGTTTCGTTTTGATCCTCTAAACGAAACTTTTTTGAGCCTTGATGATGACTTTAAGTCACTGTATGCTGATGATTCATCTTTGGGTTATACTGAAACACTCAATACTCACCTCCAGTCAGAGCCGGCCGGCCGCAAACTTTGCGGGTTCCTATGCAAGGTGAGACAAACGGTCTAGGGAGTTCGGACTAAAGGGGGGGGGGGAGAATAACTAATGTTTCAAAATTTCATACTTATTTCATGTAGAAAATAACACGATATTATGATCAATATTTAATATACTTAAAAATAATAAACAATCGACTGGAAATATCACATGCATTTCCATTACAAATTACAAAAACAAAAAAAAAAAAAAAAAAAAGAAAAACAATCAGTAATTATCCAAACAAAGAATTACCAAAAATATCAAGAAATTAGTTTTTTATACACCCGAGATAAACAGTACCTTACATTTCATTCATATGCGTGTTGGCTTTTCTAACAGTTAAAAAAAAGTAAGGAAGAGTGCGATAAAAGTCTATTACGTGTCATTATTTCACTCTTACGCACTGATTACCATGGTTATGAGTCATTTTTAACCAATAATCTTAAACTTTGGGAAATAGTAATGTCAAATGGTAGAATTCAAATTATACGGTTTTCGTTAGGTTATGCCATGCCATTATAAATGTCAAATATTTCTTTCACTGTTTTAATTACAGGCGTAGAAAAAAAATATATGTAACTCAAGTAAAAAGTGTTTTATTAACTCATACGAATTCGTGAAATAATACACCACTTTTTACTCTTGTTGCATAAATAACTACAGGGGTATCAAAAGTTATTGAAGTGTGCCGCTTCATAGAAACATGACATGTGCCGCTAACTTGATATAAATCCATTATTAATTCAGAATTATATCACAAAAATGACTGATAATCGTTACAGAAATAAATAAAAGAACCTTTCTAAATGTACTCAAGTAACCAAAATTGTAAACGATGTAACGTACGGCCAAAGTTGAATGATAAAATTAATTTTTGACATTACTTTGATATATGCTGTCATTTTCGGAAAATAGTTTGAATCAACTTTAGGAAAACAGAATATAGTTTAATAAAACTGTGGATAATTTGTTGTCACGTGACTATCATTTATGATCACCTTGTATTTATTTATCACATATTATTGCTCAGAACAAGAAAATAAATAAAATCACACACATTTTCCTGGCCTTTTTTGCCGCAAAATCACTCACTATATGTCGTAATTTATTTTATCTGCCAATTCATGCTCGATTCATATTACTGATAATGAAGTAAGCCTTTCTTGACAGATTGACGATCTCATGTAGTTCTTTATTTTTAATTTTGAAAACGATCTTTCACTTGAAGCTACTGTTACGGAACTTATTATCCTATTGTAATATTAGGGTAAAACTCCGTTAAATACTTGGAGTATTTCAAGACGTGAAATTGATGAATATGTACTTCAAGACGTGAAATTGATGGGTACAATGGTTCTAAACATTTTAATTCCCTCATAAAAATCAATTTTGTCGACATATGTATGAAAGATTGAACAAACATTTTCTAGTTGTTTTAGGTCAGCTTCAGGCATGACTTGCAATTTACTGAGATCGTACAAAAAAACTAGATATCTTCTTGTTCTTTATACAATTTAAAATGTTTTTCAAATGATACTACGGCAGCATCAACAATTAATGAAAAGAAATTGATTTGGTAAATTTCTTTTTGGTTCAAATATGGGATCATCTCTACCTTCATAATCAAAAAATCTTTTTCGACCAACACGCCGCTCCTTGAAGGAGATATCAATGTTTAGCTGTTGTTAAACAAGAGACGTATCCATTTTCCCTATACTTTTGAAAGAAATTAACTCTTCCAAATGTCTCGCAGCTATATCTATATGCACCGTTGAACTTTGCAACAATTTACTAAAGAAATTAACTTTTGCGAATACATCAGAAATTACAAGATTTAAATTAAATTAAAATTCGTGCATATGTTTCTCAATGCCCCTGATTTCCACTTTTAGATCATTGTCGGAAACTTTTTCTGGAATTTCATTCAATGCTGAAAAAAATTCTACCAGTTGAAGCCGAATAGCTTTAACGCTGTTCATACGATACGCCCATCTAGTCCGACAAAGGTTTTGGTGGATACTGTGTTACATGTTTTTTCAATAGATCCCAACGAGTTGTCGATGAAAATAAAGTTTATATTCGTTGTATTGAAAAATTTTACTACAAGTTCAGAATATTTGGCAATATAACCCAAAAAAAGGTTTATATTGTGACATGCACAGGGAGTATATATCGCTTTAGGGTTTTCCTTAAAACAAAAACGCGCCTGAACTTGATATCTTTCATGTTTGACCCATTATCGTATCCTTGTCCTCGTCAATTTTTAATTGGTATGCATAATTCTTTGAATAATGCCTTCAATCTGTCGAATAAACACTTTCCAGTTGTATCGTTAACAGTTAAAAATGTGACAAAATTTTCACGAATCTCAACTTCAGCATCTTTGATATACACAAATCTGAATACAACCGATAACTGTTCTTGTTGACTTATGTCTGGAGTAGTCAAGTAAAACAGAATAGTATTTAGATGAGTTTATCATGTCTACAGTCTGTAGTTGTGTTTATTTTTGAACCAATTAGCTCAATTAATTCATCTTGTATTCTATAGGAAAAATATGTAATTTTTTTTTTTTTTTTTGCAACCAGTGCTTTGTCTATCTAAGTAATTTTTTACGTGGCTTTTTAAAACCAGTTGAAATGGAACTGGTTTCAAATTTGAAACCAGTTTCAAGTGATAAACTTTTCAACCCATTACTGGGGTTGAAAAGTTTATCACTTGTTTCTCTTAATGCTAAATTGTGCTTTGCCAAGTAGATAATTCCTCCAGTAATCCTGGCTAATACTTGACGTAATTCTTCCATCTTTTCTTTTATAAGTTCTTCACTTCTTGTATCTAGTGATGTTCCCTTAATTAAATTTAGTTCCCTTTCGATTAAACTATTCATACATTTGCGATGAACTGGTGACTGTTCATGTTCTGGAATTCTTGGATTTAGGTGAGACCAAACATTAAATCCTTTGCTACAAAAATCGATTTCTGAATAGGAAAAGTTTACTGGCAAAACACCATATGCTGTCCGAACTTGAGTATATTAA
This sequence comes from Mastigoproctus giganteus, assembly GCF_048544385.1. Classification (NCBI taxonomy): domain Eukaryota; kingdom Metazoa; phylum Arthropoda; class Arachnida; order Uropygi; family Thelyphonidae; genus Mastigoproctus; species Mastigoproctus giganteus. Next base: position 110,414,807 of record NC_143575.1, read on the forward strand.
CCACTATCTTTTTGAATTTCACCATTTGGTAACTGCTTTGTATAATAGTACTTGGAAAAGCATGTTCCATTGCTATAACCCAGGGGCTCACATCTGGTGAGTATGGGCTTGGCAAACCCATGGTCCTGAGCTGGATATCATCATTCTTCTCTTTCTTGGTGATTCCTCTCTCTCACTCTCTCTCAGGGGTAACTCGGGAATTTTTTTTTTTTTTTTTTTTTTTTCTGGCTGGTGCAGCATAAGCCTCAGGCTTCCTTGTACCATATGGTTAATACTACTACTAATAATAATTTTGTGGAAAATTATCAATTTTATTTGAACTGGCCCTTTTTTTAATTATTAATATTCTCATTTGGTTGGATATTATATATTTTGCACAAGTTGCTGGATCTTCAATAGCAAAATTTTCGACACCAACACTGGAATGGGCTTCAAAAGCTTCAATTTCTGCCATGTGCTTCATTGTGTTCTTTTATTTCTTGACCACCTATTTCTTCTCCTCTCATGTGTTCTTTTATTTCTTGGTCTCCTATTTCATCTTCTCTCATGTGTTCTTTCATTTCTTGACCTCCTATTTCTTTTATTATTATTATTAGCCATATGGTGCAAGGAAGCCTGAGGCTTATGCTGCACCAGCCAAAAAAAAAAAAAAAAAAAAAAAATCCATGTTACCCTGAGAGAGAGAGAGAGAGAGAGAGAGAGAGAGAGAGAAGTAGAAGGGAATCACCAAGAAAGAGAAGAATGATGATATCCAGCTCAGGACCCTGGGTTTGCCAAGCCCATACCCACCACAGCCCCTGGGGTAGATTTTTTTCTCGTGTGTGTGTTCTTTTATTTCTTGACCTCCTATTTCTTTTTCTCTCATGTGTTCTTTTATTTCTTGATCTCCTATTTCTTCTTCGCTAGTAACTGCTACCATTGGCGCCGTTGTCATAGTCTTGACACGGAGCTTTTCATCATTGCTCAGTGTTTCCAAATTTGATACAGTAACAAATTTTAATATTGCATTTTGCAATTTAGATGATGCTGCTTGTTTCTTTGCCATTTTTTTTTCTTTTTTTCAGATCCCCTAGGATATTTACAATTCTGGTCTCTATCTCGCTTGCCCATTTTCTTTAAATGCAAAAAACGTTTCTTCATATAACATATGCAATAATATTATTAAATCTTGTGCATGTGCACTTTTGATTGTCACACTCATGGTATAGTCATTCGCAGATTAAATTTATTAAACATAAATATAAAATAAAACTTTAACTTACCAAATTATGTCAATCTATATAAGGAATATAGGTGGAACGAGGAAACGTCATAAGAGGAGCCACACTGGTACAAGAGAAAATTTAAATAAGAACTACGAATAAATAACGAAAGACATATTCAGTAAACCAAGCGCAAAAACTTAAGCCACTTTGGAGTAGTCACTTAAGTCACAAAATATTCTTCCAAAGACATCACAGCTGAGCTGACGCATGGCAAGTATAGACCAATCAGGGCATCAGTCACATGTCAGTAAGTATCAATTAGCAATTATCACAGAGCTGACACATCAACCAATTAGAGACTGCCACATCAAACAAGAACAATTCTTTCATTTCTTGTTGATTTTGCACGAAACCGTATAATTTATAATAACTACTTCATTAAACATTCTGTATTGTGCGAGCACGGGCCCCAGCAAGCATGGGGCCCTGGACGATTGCCCCGGTCACCCATGCCTCAGGTAGCTCTTCCTCCAGTGACAATACTGTCAAGGAAATCAGGATTGTGTTGACAAATCTAGATGAAGTCTTCACATCATGACACTCTTTGTTGCTTCTGCTCACCTGTGAGGCTTTATGGCACAAATTTAATTTAATACTAACAATAATATTTCAGTATCAGTGGAAAGCGCTCTTGAAACCAGTTAGTGGTGGTGTTAGACTTTAATCAGATGATGAATCTCAACCTTCAGTGTTCAAGTCTTCTCTGCTCACATCCTGCTCTAAAATGTGTTTCTGGTATGCCTTCAAATATGTCATCTTTGGATATGCTTTTATGCACATCAAAAAATAATTACTGATCACAGTCATCTCTGTCTGTTAGGAAAGTCATCACTATGGGAAATTATGGCAACCTTTGGTTGCAGCATTTATATCTTGTGTAATATACAAGGTGCACATCAGCAAATTTGACTATTGATCACTGTTTACTCCATCTTTTTGGCATAAATATTCCATAATGTGATTTGCATCTTATTGTTAGTGATGCAATCAGATCAAGATGCATATTTTTGTCTTAACTCTGATTCTTTTGTTGGATGATGAATACACATTAAAAATGAAGTATTTTGAAAAAACTTTTTTTTGCAAAGATTCATTTTCAAATGAAGTAGGTAACGTATCGAACAAGCAACTTATCACTGTTTTTGTTCATTTAGAAATATTAGAAAATAATCAGCATATTATCTTTAAAAGAAGCAACAGTGATTCATTCAATGCAAAGAAAAACAGCAAAGAGTTCTTTACTTATGTAAACTCTAGAAAGAAGGGGATGAATCAGATTGGTCCACTTGATATTGATGGGTCAACTGTTGATGATCCTGCTCAGGTAGCTAACAAACTAAATGAATATTTTGCATCGACATTCACACATGAGGAGTTATTCAGCAAGGGGAATGCCAGAGGTGTATTCAACTCTAGCAGTAAGCTACAGAATCTTGAAATAACTGGGAGTAAAGTGGAGGAGAAACTTTTGAAGATAAACACAAGAAAGGCACCCGGGGTGGATGGGATCTATCCAGTTATATTAAAGGAGGCAGCAAAGGAAATAAGCAAACCCTTAGCCATAATTATGAGAGCTTCCTTGGACTCAGGGGAGGTACCCATAGAGTGGAAATGTGATCCCAATTCACAAAGGAGGATCAAAGGCTGACACAAGTAATTATAGACCTGTGAACTTAACTTCTGTTCCAGGAAAATTAATGGAGGCACTGGTTAAAGAAGCAATGCAGGATCATCTAGACAAGACTTCAGTTATAGCTCAGACACAGCATGGTTTTGTTAAGGGGAAGTATTGCCTGACCAACTTGATTGGATACTATGATGCAGTCACAAAAGAACTGGATGCAAGGAATAACTTTGATATTATATACTTGGATCTTAGAAAGGCTTTTGATACTGTTGCACATTATTATTATTATTAGCTATATGGTGCAAGGAAGCCTGAGGCTTATGCTGCACCAGCCAAAAAAAAAAAAAAAATTCCCCAGTTACCCTGAGAGAGAGAGAGAGAGAGAGAGAGAGAGAGAGAGAGAAAGTAAAAGGGAATCACCAAGAAAGGGAAGAATGATGATGATATCCAGCTCAGGACCCTGGGTGTGCCAAACCCATACTCACCAGATGTGAGCCCCTGCACATGGAAGACTGCTACACAAATTGGAGCAGTGTGACATTGGAGGCAAATTGCTGCTATGGATAAAGGGGTGGTTGAGGGGGAGAAGACAGAGAGTGGTAATCAATGGACACTTCTCATCGTGGACTAATGTTATTAGTGGAGTCCCTCAGGGCTCAGTGTTGCGTCCATTATTATTTTCTGTATTTATAAATGATACTGATGATGGTATATCAAGCTTAATGTCCAAGTTTGCAGACGATACAAAGGTTGGCAGGGTTGTCAAGGACACTACTGACACTATGCTGCTGCAACAGGATCTGAAAAGGTTGAGCAGATGGGCTGAGAGGTGGCAAATGAAGTTTAACATTGACAAATGTAAAGTACTACACATGGGAAACAGCAACCCCAGAGCAACGTATCAACTCTGTGGTACTACACTGACAGCGGTAGAGAATGAAAGGGACTTGGGGATGGTTGTGCAGGCAGATATGAAGTTCTCTGAGCAGTGCAGACGGGCTGCAAGAGTAGCTCATGGAGTATTGTCAATGATATACAGGAATTTTTCCAGCAGGGATAAGGAGGTGATTATTCCATTGTATAAGGCAATGGTCAGGCCACACCTAGAGTACTATATACAGGTCTGGAGGCCTCATTTCAAGAAGGATGTAGAGCTGCTGGAACGAGTACAGAGAAGGGCAACAAGATTAGTGAATGGAACAAAGGGGTGCTCTTACGAAGAAAGGCTTAAGTTTTGCAAATTACAGTGTCTGGAGACTAGGCACCAGCGAGGTGATCTGATAGAGGTGTATAAAGCCTTGAATGGTTTAAGCATGCTCAATGCTGATGGGATTCTTCCTCTAGCTCAGAAAAATCACCTGAGAGGGCATAAATTCAAATTGAGGAAAGACAGATGTAGGATAGATGTGTTCGGAAATTTGCCTTTAGCCAGCGGGTGGTTGGTTGGTGGAACAGACTTCCATCCCTTGTGGTGGAGGTTGATAGCCTAAATAAGTTTAAGGCTCAGCTGGACAGGTATTTTGAACGAACAGAGGGGTGAAGTGGAAGTGGGGTTTTTTTTTTTTTTTTTTGGCTGATGCTGCATAAGCTTGCTTTCTTGCATCAAATGCCTCTACTAATGCTAATGCTATTTTTTTTTCCTAATTTCTTTGAGTTTTTCAATCAGTTCCATCAGTGTTTTAGACTCCCAGGTAGCAAGCCCTGCTTGTCATACCTAAAAGAATGTCTGTGACAGCCTCAAGGACCAACAATGAAAAAAAAAAAAAAAATAATAATAAATAATCGATTTTATGCATTTCTTTCAGTTTAAAATATATTTTCATAAATACAAGAACAACGATACCTAAAATCTGAAAGGTATTTAAAAATTATAATAACTGATAAACTGGACTATGATAATTGAATGGTTTTAGATTTCATTTTTTTTAGGTTCACAATGTGAAGATTCATCTAAAACAAAAGTTAAGACAGTAGAATATTTATTGCAAGAACATCTTACATCCATAACGAGTTGATATTCTAACAATATTTATTTAACAGCACTCACGGATTTTGTTCATTAAATACAGAATTTATGAATTATTTTGTGTAGTCTTTTATAAATAATAGTCTCAACAATGTGTACAAAATATTACAGTCTTTTTAAACCTATGGAACATTTATTCCTCTTAAAAATGCACCTTAAAATATGAGTTCTGTCAATATGGACCTGGCTGATGGAATGGATGATGTTGTGGAGGAGGATGTGGACCCTGGCTATTTGGATTCAGATGATGCTGTAAGTGAGCAACAAGAGCAGCTGTTTGTTGTTGCTGCTGCTGCTGTTGCTGTTGCTGCTGCTGTTGTTGTTGTTGCTGCTGCTGCTGTTGTTGTTGCTGCTGCTGCTGCTGCTGCTGCTTCTGCATGGCCATAATTTGTTGTTGGTGTCTCAACTGCTGCATATGTTGAATTTGCTGTCCTCCAGAAATGGCAGTGATAGCAGATGGATTTGCTGTATTAGCTCCATAGGCATTAGAATTACCTTGTACCATTCCTGATCCTGAGACCTGTATATGTGAACTTCCTCCAGCCCCAACCTGACTAACAGTTACATTAGGAGCTTGTAAGTTACCTTGAGACATGGGATACTGAGCTCTGGGGGGGAAAAATAATAAAAATTATGCTAACAGAACAATCAATATTATTTGCAGTAATATATCTAATACAGAATTTACACTTCCCGGAAAAATTATCACAGCCAGGCCAATTCAAGAAATTACAAGCTGGACAAACTCACTTTAAGTAGCTATTAAACAGCTGGACAAATACTTGGCTACCAGCACAAACAAAAACTGGAATTAACACAATAATTAGAAGGAAATTGAGGGGTCTACAAGGCTGTTTCTATAGATGACTGCAAAAGGTTCACTGCAACTCCACACATTTTCAATTGCCCCATGGTCATAATGCAAAGTACAAAGTCAAAGTTTAAGTTTATAGGATTGAACATAAAACACGAGAGGGCATTTCCTACAGAGCATTTTCATGTTTGTTATAATTATAATTTAACTTGCTGTTTCTCAATTAACACATTTTCTTATATACACTAAAATAATAATATTTTTATTTTATGTTTAGAGAATGTACATATGGTAGGTTGGGTGGTTAATGACATTAACCATGGTATTCTACTTCAATATGATCTAGATAAACTGAACTGGCTAATCTGGCTGAAAAGTAACATGAGAAGCACAACTGATAAATGCAATTTTGGAAGCAGTAATCTCAGGTTAACATACCATTTTGGTAGCATCAAACCCAAGTTAGTCAATAATTAAAAAGACCTAAAGGGGGTAACTGTACAGTCCAGCATAATTTTCTGAGCAGTAAAAAGGTCGTTGGGCATGAATTCTTGTATATTATTCATGGAATTCCATGAATAATATACAAGAATAATGTATATTATTCTTGTATATTTGAATTCCATGAATAATATTATTCATGGAATTCCATGAATAATATACAAGAATTCTGTCAACTGAAACAAACATGTGATTATCCCATTGTAATATGACATTGGTTAGGATACATTTTGAATAGTTCACATAGGGTTGGAAGCCTCATTTTAGGAAGGATACAGATATCTGAATGGGAGAAGAGAATATTTATAAGTAATAGTCATGTAGACAATGTGATTAATGTGTCTGAAGTTTTGGTGTCTGTTTTTCAGGTAAAATCTGAATGAGTGTAAATAGCTTGACCAGATTGTTAAAAGCAGTAAAATGCAAACAACATGTATTAATAAAATGAGGAAAATCAACTAAAATGTGAGGGATTGTAGAAGAAAACAATGTGTAAGATAACTGTATCATGTGAAGAGCCAAGCTTGAAGAATAACTCCTTACTGGACTGTTAATGCTTCATTAACAGTCCAGTAAGGAGTGAATAATATACTCCTTACTGGGCTGGACTGTTAATGCTTCATTACAGACTTAATCTGGGATAGTTTGTAAGCAGCCTATCTGTACTAAGAATATTTCCAATGGGAATACTGTTTGCTGTAGATAATCTGACTGTAGTCTATACAAGGGTTTGACTAATGACAGTTATTCAGCAGAACTGCTGATTTGGATGCAGCATTAGCCAGGTTGTTGCCCCTGATCACGATGTGGTTTGGAATCAGGCAGAAAAGATTGTCAAATTTGGATTCCCAAAGAGAATGTAACAGCTGCTGAACCTGGGCCAGGAGACGAGGTCTAATGCACTTAAGGAATCGGTATATGCTACAACAATGAGTTTTAATGAAATTCAAGTTCTATCACAACTTTCAGTGTGTATGCTACATTCTAGTGGGATCTAGTCAGATACAGCATTGTGTAAGAGGGCAGCAACTGATCTCACAGATAACTCTGAATTTGAAGCATCTGTACAGACAGTCAGAATCACAATAGCCTGTTCTGTGTGCTGCACAGAGTTACTTAGAGACAAAACAAGGTGTGGTATCCCTTCCACAGTTCTTGAGGGAAAAGCTATATGTTGGACAGTGAGTATGCCAGAGTGTAAGAAGCTGCCTAGGTATCCTTATTTATCATGATGTCTAGATCAGTTAATAGTTCATCTGACTATTAACTGATCTAGACATTATGGTAAATAATGTCTTCATATAAGACAAAGGGTCAGATGGTAGTCCAGCAGGTGCTGTATAGATTTTCCTGCTGTGGCTCAAAAACTTACATCTATTTTGTTCCAGTTGCCTTTAAATGTTTAATTTTCCAACATTCCCTTAATTTTAGAATAGTAGGTATCCACCCTGTACAGTAAGGCCATATGTTCCAAACCCATTAAGATGCTTTAAATGTCTAAAGTAGGGGATTCCCATATGGCCCAGCTGAGCCACTCTTGTTTATGCGCTTGCTAATGACAACGAGATCAGAAGAGTCAGCTCTGCAACAAAGCCAACTGTATCAACTGCAAAGGTGAGCACTCTGCATACTCCAGAGCAGGGGCAAGAAACCTTTTCAACCATATGAGCTACTTTAAAATTAAATAATCTTGAGATCAAGCTATCACAATTTTTTAGAAGTGTATCTCTAATTTTTAGGCAAACCTCTTGTTCCCCTCACTAATCTCACTACTCTTCTTTGCATCTGTTCCAACAGATCCACATCCTTCCTAAAAGAGGCTTCCAGATCCGTATCCAGTACTCAAGATGTGGCCTAATCAATGCCTTATGCATGCGAATAATTACCTCCTTATCTCTGCTCACAAAATAAATTCACATATCATTGACAAAATCCCATGAGCCATCCTAGTAGCTTGTTTACACTGCTCCAAAAACTTCTTGTCAGACTATAATGACTATAATTACCTCTAGGTATTTTTCTTTCTTCACTACCAGTACCACTCAATTGGTGTGTTATTCTGGGATTACTGCTTTCCATATGCCGCACCACATATTTTTCAATATTAAACTTCAATTGCCACTTCTCAGCCCACTACCTAGTTTTTCTACACTTTGTTGCAGTAGTATATTCTGATTATACTAAATTTAGTGATACTAATGAAGGTATTACTAGATATTGCAAACAAAACTTGTCCCCGGGGCTCACATCTGGTGAGTATGGGCTTGGCACACCCAGGGTCCTGAGCTGGATATCATCATTTTCTTCTCTTTCTTGGTGATTCCAATCTACTTTTCTCTCTCTCTCTCTCTCTCTCTCTTCTGGGCAATTCAGAATTTATTTTTTTTATGTCTGGTGCAGCATAAGTCTTGCACCATATGGCTAATAATGATAATAAAAAAAAAACAATGAGCCGAGCACTGAATCCTGGGGACTCCGCTAACTTTAATCTATGAAGAATAGTGTCCATTAATAACCACTCTCTGTGTTCTTCTACTCAATCATTCCATTATCCTATGGATAATGGAATGATTGGATAATGGAAGGATGACTGAGCAACTTGCCCTTAACACCACGTTTCTCCAGTTTGTATAGCAGTCTTTAAGGTGAAATAGTATTAAAAGTCTTCCTCAAATCCAAGTATATGATATCAACATTATTTTTTTGCATCCTATTCTTTTGTTACTGCATCATAGTATCCAAACAGATCGATCAGACAAGATCACATCTTAACAAATCCATGCTGCAACTGAAAAATAACTGCATTACTGTCATGATGTTTCTGCATTACTTCTTTAACTAGTGACACCACTATTTTCCCTGGAACAAACATTAAGCAAACACGTTTGTAATTATTTGTGTCACCTTTTGATCCCCTCATGAATTGGGGTTACATTCACAGATCTCCAGTCCATAGGAACCTCTCCTGAATTCAAGAATGTTCTCATATGGCTAAGGATTTGCTTACCTCTTTGCTGCTTCCCTTAATATAACTGGATAGATACAATCAAACCAAGGTGCCTTTTTTATGTTTAGCTTGAATAATATCTTTCCTTTCAGTTATCACAAACTCATTTAGTTCCGCACTACAGTTAAACAAACGTCTGGCATTCCCCTCCCTAAAGAATTCCTCACGTGCGAATGTAGATGCAAAATACCTATTCAGTATATTAGTAACTTGAGTGGGATCATCAACCGTTAAACCACTTATCCAGTGGACCAATGTAATTCATCCCCTTCCTTCTAGTGTTTACATAAGTATTTGCTATTTTTCTTTGCATTCTTTGACCAAAGAGTTCACATAATCTTCCTTAGCTTTCCTAACCTCCTTTGTGACACGAATGAAGACTAATTTTTATCTATTATAGGCTTCTATATCACCTGATAGTTTATATGCCAGATGAATTGATGAAACTTCATCAATTCATCGAACATCCATTTAGGTCTATGCCTTCAACAGTATATCTTACTTGCTATAAGACTAGTAACTTCTATTACTTCCCTGAATGCTTGTAATTTTGAAGTTGCAGTTTGTAACATCATTAGTTGTTCACAAGCACAGAATTTAAAAACTGTCTTTGACAGTAGTTATGGCTAAGTAAATTCCATATCAGTACACCGTGATCACTGCCACTCAGTGGTTCTTTTACCTACAGATTCTTAAAGCTTGAAGAATTGCTGATGATCAAGAGTGCTGCTTCCTCTATAGCATTCTGTTCTAGAAAACGGTCATCCAACAAATTTACAAAAGTCTTTCTGGTATGACCAACCCACAAATTTCAGTTAATATCAGAGAAAGTTAAAATCCCCATTATAAGACATTCTGATTTACTGGCCCACTCTACTTCTTTGTACAGTTGTTTGGTATTCTCATCATAGTCATTAGCCTATAGCACACTTCTATGACTAGTTTGTATTTACTGCAGTGTTCCATATCCACTGCTAATTTTTAATCATTCTACACATTTCTCTTCTCTGCCACTAGTCTCATCAGTTCATTTGACATTCATTCAAGTAAAAACCTTGAATAATCTCTTAGTTGATATAAAAAACACTTAGTAGCATCTATGATTACTTTCCTGAATTCTTTCTGTTCACAACTTGCATTTGGTAACATCATCTGTTGCTCCCACTGAAAAGAATTTAAAGATTGTCTAAGACCACACCTTTACGAAAGGCGTGGCCTTAGACAATTCGTGTTTAAGACAACACCTTTTGTAAAGGTGTGGTCTTAGAGAGGTAAAAAAAAAAAGCTACCTTTACAAAAGCAAAATCTACTGGCTCACTCTACTTGTCTGTGTAGATTTATTTTGTTTTGCCATACTGTTTTATAAACAAGCCATTTTTTTTTAATTTTTAGAGCTGAAATGCAAGAGGAAGACAGTTAAAATAATGTTGGACTGCAAAGGGTTAAATTTGGAAATAATGATATGTGGCAATTATCCATTAATTATGTAATGAAACACACTTTTACCAAATGAATAATTCAAAGTTAGTTTCTTAAGTGCTTATGACTAATTACACTAAATTTGATACAAATGTAATGTTTCAGGACTCTGGTCAGATTCTATCGTCAGACCAATATATGAGCCTTATAATATTTCCTCACTCCTTGGCTGTCCAACTAAGGCTGCTGCGTCATGTTACAGTATGGGATCTGTGTCAACAGTGGTGTAGCAAACTCTCAATTTGTGGACCTAATAAAGCGGCCAAGCAGTGTATATTCAAGCAAGAATAGCCAAGGGGAGACAACTGCTAGTTCAGCTTACAATTATTGGTACTAAATGAATTATTGGCGAAGGTAAAGAAAGTCAACACTAGAACGATGAGAAACATCGGATAACTTATGTGGAAAATTTGGTTCCCGATACGGCACTCTAGCACCACTCGCTCGGTAAACAGACGGTAAGTGTTATCAGTCTCGAGCAAAGTCGAGAACAATATACTGATTGACAGGTAGGTGTGGCAAACGATGTGTAATTGGTGTGCGAACACAACACACGATAACATCAGTTTAGTATCACTCAGAAGCACTAATGGTAACTTGCTCTAATGAACGCTTTCCACAATGGTTAAAAAAAGGTCAGATTACCTCCACGTGAATTTCATGGGAGCCTGAACCCCTCCTGAAATGGAGAGGGTAACCTAACCTTTTTTCTTTAGAATCATGAGTGGACTAGCGCATAAATGGTTTATTAACAAAATATTAATTTTTTATTACTATACTTGTATTTTTAAAGATACTCGTGCAGATACACACGTATCATAACGTCAATCAACACCCCAATAGCTATTCACTATATATATATATATATATATATATATATATATATATATAAAGAATCTTTCTTTCTTTTCCTATTATTTCGTAACCTACCATTTTAGTCAGGTTAAGAAATATAATGAAAAGTAAAGAAACCTTTTCCTTTTTTCGTAACCAAACCTAAATCAACAATATAATAAAAAAAACATAAAAAAACATGAAGAACATAAAAATGAACAGAACGAAACTTTTATTAATTTAGTTTTCATCAAAAAATCAACCAACGTTTTATTTTCCTTACAAATTTCTTCCATCTTTAAAAGATTCATCGCTACTATTACCTGTTTATCGTTCATCACAAAACTATTATGCACCGTTCTTTACTCATAAATACACACCATAATGCCAACCAATGACTACACAGTAGCTTGTCATCTGTCGCGTCGCCTCCGTAGCCAGGTGGGAAGGAGCAACAGTGCGTAGCACATGCTTCTTGATTAGACTGGGGTTCGAGCCCGTCACCACCAAATACGGAGGATGCGGAAAGGTCAGGGAATGACCACCGCATATCCCGGAGCAATATGGCCTTAGTTGCTAATGCTCCTAAAAACCAAATAACAAACAAACAAACATCTGTCACAGCCACCACAAATTATTTCATCGTTTGCCACGCCTACCTGTCAATCAATATATCTTTCTTGATTTCGGCTCCAGACCGATAACACCCACTGTCTGTTTACCGAGAGAGCAGTGCTGGAGTCTGGTGTCAGGAAACTAATTTTCCACATAAGTTATCTGACGTTTTTCGTCGTTCTTGTGTTGGCTTTCTTTACCTTAGTTGAATTGTTATTAGTGAAAAAAGTTCTGGGCAGGACTAATGGGAGTTAAAAATGAAGGCACATAGAGCTGTAAAATCTATCAAGATATACTGAAAGAAGCAGATAAAGGTTGCTCAATGTTTACCTACAGGTATAACAACAGTGGAATAACAGAGGCGTCCTTAGGGTCAGATTCTAGAAGTTTGGAAATCTGCAAATATATCTCTCATATGCAAAAGGTAGGTTCTAAAAGTCTGACTTATTACTGTAAGTCAGACTTCTGTGTAAGAAAAATTTTGGAAACTATGATTAATGAGGCAGTGCAGATTCTGTTATGATATACAAGATTACAATGTTTTGCATTAACATTTTACCACAACTTTTTATGTGGGAGAAAGATCTTTGATTGTTTTCAGGACAGCTAAGACTAACATTTGGTGCCATCTGTATGCAAATTGAGCTTGGCTATTTGAGGCTGGTTATTAAGTTACTTCAATGCCATTTAATGGGTTCTGTATTTTTTTTTTTTTTTTTTTTAAGAAAACTACAAAAAACACGAGAGGTATTAGAGCCTACAGTACTTAGTACCATACATGGGTTGGAGGTTGGGAAGATGAAAGAGGATATTTATTGAAATTAGACTTGAACTTCTGTAGACTGCAATTTTCAGGAAATACGTATGAAGGAAGAAAATGGCAGTTGAATGAATAAACGAGGAAGATGAAAAGTTGGTTCTGTGAGTTTGAAGTTGGACAGTAAATGGATGTTGGCTGGTGGCAGCATATGTTCAGACTGCTTTGAAAGCAAAGAGCAGGAATTATAGAAGTCAATTCAGAAGAACAGTGCTTATGGAAGTATCTGTAGAAAAAGCATGCAACAGAAACAGTATGTCTATGAGACAGAGAGTGGAGAGACTCTGTTAGAGATGAGTCATTTATTAACCTAATTGCCTCTTCTGAATGGAATCTAGAAGCCTGAGAGAGATTTTGGGAGCACCACCCCAGATGTGGGAATAATATTCCATGGTAGGGTGGATTTGCGATTTGAATAGAGTGAACAGCTGTTTGGCAGAAAAGTAATGCCGAAAACCAAGTTTTTTTAGATGCAGAGGAAGCAATTTTTGTTATGTGCTTGTGCCAAGAGAGATTGGAAATCAGGGTAGTCCCCAAAAGAGATATATCATCTTGCCTAGAAACAGGAGTGTCACCCAAGATAAGCATAGATGCAGAAGAATCCTTTTTGCGAGATATAAGGCAGTTTTAGAAGGATTGAAATCAACTAACTTGTCTTTGCCTCAATGGAGAATTACCTGGAGATTGGCATTTAAGGAACTGATAGCGGATATTCGAGAAGTTGAAGATGATTGGAGCAGGGTGTGGTTTCTCAAACTGGAAAGTGGAAGGCAATGTGCTATCATCAGCAAAACTATGGATAGAATTTCCGGTAAATCGAAAGTCAATAATATATAAAGGAAAAGAGTGGAGGAAAAGAACTGAACCTTGTGGGGGGACACTACATTAGTGGAGAAGTTAGAAGACAGAGAACCATCTACCATCACCTCAATGAGCATCAGAGAGAAAACTGGATAACCAATTACAAAAAGCAGTTGGCAAACCATAAGATGGAAACTTGTTTCTTCTTTATCTTCGCCTTCTTCCCATGTTTATATGGGGTCAGCATTTCTGTCCTTAATTCTTTTCCTCCATCTCTCCCTATCCTGGGCTTCCTCTCTCCTCCATCCTCTGCCACCTTGTCCTTCCATCTCAGCTTAGGTCTCCCCCTCTGCCTCTTCCCTATCACCTCCAACTTTTCACACCTCTTCCCTACATACTCCTCACTTCTTCGTTCCACATGTCCAAGCCACATCAACCTAGATTCCTGCATTTTTTTACTCAACCACACCTTAACTGTACCTCTGATGTAGTCATTTCTTATCCTGTCCTTGTCACACCACACATCCATCTTAGCATTCTCATCTCCACCACTTCCATCTTTTTCTCCTGGGCCCTTGTAATCACCCATGTCTCAGCACTGTACATCAATGTGGGTCTAACAACAGTTTTATACACTCTTCCCTTCATTTTACAATTTACTTTCTTATCACACAGCACCTCACTCATCTTTCTCAAGTTCAACCATCCACATTGCACTCTATGCTGTATTTCTGCACTCAGTCCTCCATCCCGCTCAATGTTCATTCCCAGATACTTAAATTTCGAAACTGATGGTAGCCTTTCCTCCTGCAGTTTTATAGAGCTCTCATCATTTAATACCATATATTCTGTCTTTGTTCTACTTATCCTCATACCTCTCTCTTCCAACGCTTTCCTCCATTCCTCCAATTTCTTCTCTACCTTTCCTTGAGATGGTTTGCACAGTTCCAAACAAGATGGAAGCTTGTTTAGAAGACCTTTATGCCAAACATGATCGAAAGCCTTTGAGATGTCAAGAGCAACTGCTTGTGTTTTGCCAAACTTTTCCATTCAATTTGTACATAAATGGGTAACACAAGCCAGAATATCAAGAGTGCATCGACACTAACAGAATCCATACTGGCAATCATTGATCAGAGGGAAGGTTTCTAGATAGTTTAAGAGTTGGTGGTTAATTGATTTCTCCATTGCTTTATAAAGATTAGAAGTAATTGCAATGGGACAATAATTGGATGGGAGTGATTTGTCGCCCTTTTTAGGAACTGGCTGTATATGAGCAAATTTCCAAGCAGAAGGAAAAACACCTGTTGAATAAGAAAGTGAAAAAAGGCGGCAAAGAACAGGAGTCAGTTCAGGAGCACAGGTTTTGAGAACAAGCAGAGAAATACCATGAGGACCTAGAGCTTTCTTAGCATCAAGATTCATCAAAATCCTTCTGACATCCTTTTGAAGGGAAGACCACTGGAGGCATTGAATGGAGAATGTTGGGAATGGGGGAGGTGCTTTACCAATCATTAATACATGAATTGGAAGAAAAATGGGCTGCTAGCAGGCCAGCTTTATCCTTGGCTGAAGTGACAATAGAACCATCTGGTTTTGACAGAGGAGGGAGCAGAGATGGGCAAAAGTTGCGGCCAATAGCTTTGGCAAGAGACCAGAATGCTCAACTACCATTAGGGCAAGAAGCAAGTTTTCTACTCTTAGCCTGTTCAAAATCTAGTTTGGATTGATTAATGAGAGCTTTACAATTGTTGTGAGCTGTGGTGTAGGCAGAAAATGAAACTGAAGAATTGGAAACAAGCCAATTACAATATGGAACATTCTTCTCTTGAACAGCCTTAGCACATTTATTGGAAAACCAAGGTTTAGATAAAGGACGAGATTTTAAAGTGGAGTGTGGAATAAAGGATCCCATTCCTACAAGAATAATTTCGCTGACACGATCTGAGAAAACGTTGACATCAGTTTGAAATAGTAATTCGACCAAGGAAAAGAAATCACGCGGGTCATTCCATTTTGCATTCTTGTAATGCCAAACAACACGAGGTTGAGAATAGCCATGAGATAAAGGCTCCATTGGAGAAGACACAATCACCAAGTTGTGATCTGAGGTGTCTAAAGGACCACTCACTTCGAACGTGTACTTAGAACGGTTGTTTGTGAGAAAAAGATCAAGTGTGTTGGCTGTATGGTTAGGATTGTCTGGTATTCTTGTAGGTAAATGAAAAATCTGTGCAAGGTCATTAGTAATTGCAAAAGTCTCGGCATCTTGACCAGCTTGGTATGTGTGACCAGAAAACAGAAGAGCTGGAGTTGTGAACATTAAAATTGCCAAGGAAAATTACCTCACTGTTGGGAAAGTTGGACTGGAGAAAGTCAAGTTGCAAAAAGAGGAAGTCAAAGGGCTCCAAGTGATTAGTGGAGTTGGGACAACGGTAGAGACAACAGATGGATTTGACTCAATAAGGTAGAGAAATTTTAAACCAGAGATGATTGAAAAGAGGAGATTCCAAATTATCAAGTCTCTGACAGGGAATATTGGAATGGACATATGCACAAGTACCACCTTTGATGTGAAAGGAATCATACAGAAAATAATTTGGGCAACTGAGATGAGCAGTGGTTGAATCAACCAATAACTGAGATTCCGTCAGAAAAAGTACATGGGGTTTGGCAGACTGTAAGTGGAAATGAACATCATTAAGATTAGAACTGAGACCACGTTTGTTTGGACCTACTTTTCTGTTTATGAGGGGACGTGCTCTTTCACTTTCGACCGATGTAAAGGATAAATTTTACCATACAGTGTTTACAGTGTTAAATTTTAACAAATTCTAAATTATTTTATACATTTCAAAAGCAAATGTATAGGAAATACTTGAATATAATAGAATCTTTAATTGTAGTATAACCTACATACAATTATTCCTGTCACGGCATGGTGGTGCCAGGGGTTAACAATACCTATTTACATCATACAGACAGCAGAGATACACATGAGAAATACATACGTGTTGCATAATATACATTAAGACACAAGCACAGTTCTATATTTTCAGTTTAGTAAAGATTCCCTTTCTGTATTTTTTGTTGTTGACCACTTCTTGGAGGTCACTGTTGATTGCATGCAGTGAGGGCAGCAGTTGCTTTGGAAGGAATCCGTTGGTAAGTACTAGCCGGTTATGGTCTGCTAGCAACTGTGCTGAAGACCGGAGATAAGGTGGGGGAATGCACTGAGAGCAGTGATACCAGAAATTCTGCTCTGTAAGTTTTCCAGTGGCCATCTTAATTGTGAACAGCAACCTAATTTCTCCAATGTACGAACAAAGCCTATGCAGTTGAAGATCATCTGCTGTGTTGCCCTGAGAGCTGGAGAAATGTGGAGTTTGGTGTTTGCCCATTTTAACAGCCAGAATTTGGCAGCAAATATCCTTTTAAGGTTGGATTTGGCAGCCAAGGCCCATACAGTACTGTTGGGTAGAGATTTGATACAATGTACCTTTTTACCAGGTGTGAGCCATTGGTGTGGCGTAGCTGTTGCTTGGCAACCCAGCATAGTTAAGTCAGCCTTCAATGTATGAGGTTAACGTGCTTGGTAGAGGATAGCTTGGAGTTGAAAATGACTCCCAGATCTTTGCGCATTTGAACACTTGAAGCTCAGGATCCAGCATTGTTGGGCTGCCTTTAGTGAAAAAATCATATGTGCCGATTTCAGAGGATTGATTTGGAGGTTGAATGCATGGAGGTAGTTAGTCATATCCTGTAGCTTCCTGTGTGGCTTTGGCTGCTGAGTTGGATGGCAATATCCTTGTAAGGAGCTTGACATTATTATTATTATTATTAGCTATATGGTGCAAGGAAGCCTGAAGCTTATGCTGCACCAGCCAAAAAAAAAAAAAAAAAAAAAATTTCCCAAGTTACCCCCTGAGAGAGAGAGAGAGAGAGAGAGAGAGAGAGAGAGAGAGAGAGAGAGGGGGGGGGGAAATCACCAAGAAAGAGAAGAATGATGATTTCCAGCTCAGGACCCTGGGTGTGCTAAGGCCATACTCACCAGATGTGAGCCACCGGGGTTAATCGTCAGCATATGTGAATCAACTGCACTTGTTGGCCACAAACATCATCATGATTGCCATGAAGAGAATGCCAGACAGGACCCCTCCCCCCCCCTAGAGGCACACCAGCAATTACATGACACATGAAGGCCTTTGTTCCGATCTTTAGCACAAGGATCCTCTTGGATAGGAGAGATTATAGGAACCAGAGAACATTGCCACAGAAACTGAAATAGCTTTCTAAGAGATGTAGGAGTTTGGATATATATATATAGATGGCATCAAATCCAGAATAGAAGTCAAGATATATAACTGACAGTGCCTGTCTTTGTTCTAAGGCTTCTAAGATGTGCAGTGTGGTTGTTGCAAGGTTAGTTATAGTTGATCTACCCGAGATCCCATAGTGTATTTGCTGACGGCGGTTACAGAGAATTTGATGGGTGATTGATGGTATTACTACTTTCCCCAGAATTTTAGAAATACAGAGGTACTAGCAATGGGCCTGTGTTGGCTTGGGAGAGTTGACTGTTGGTGCTTAGGAAGGGGGCTAGACAGAGTACCTGTTCCACCGTGGTGAAAAGTAATGACATTCAAGGTAATGATATTCAAATGCATTTTGAGGAGTGGATTGATGATGAACCGTAGGATGCCACTGTCACGTCACGTCACGTCACAGGTGGTTGCTGTGAAAAGGAGAGCGTTAACGGCCTTTATAAGTTGTTGCTTGAAGAATCAGATTGTAGCAAGATTGTAGGATGAGAGTGATTGAAATCTGGTAAGTTAGACAGAGATGGAGGATGCTTGGAAAATCTGGCAACATAGTTGAGCCACTCAACCGGGCCAATGTTACTGGGAGAACTAACCTTTGTTTTGCAGAATAGTCTCCCTTTTCAGGGTTCTTTTGAGGTGCTCCTTAATTGCCGCTGATTTGTATCTGTTGAATTTAGCCCTAGCACTGGAGGATGCAGCGTGATCTTGGATGTTGCCAAAGTTTCCACTTCATACATGTAGTGATTGTATGAAGTGGAAGCTTTGGTTGAGTTGGGGAGTCCACCATGCTCTGGAACATGGTGGACTATCACCCTCCACTGGGGAGTTCCTGTACTATCACCCTTCACACCACCATCAAGGTGGTGGCGTGAAGGGTAATAGTACAGGAACTCCCCGACTTATGTAATAATCAATTTATGAAAATTCAACTTTACGTAAGCTTTTGCTGGCCGGTGCAAACTTAAAAAAACCGTGGAAATGTATTTTGCATCCCGTACGAAAAAATGGAGGTATCGTGAAACTATCGTAATGCGAACCCAATAACACACTGTTTGTTTTGTGTCATTTGTTCCAAGTCCTTGGAAGTTGAAAATTTCGCTATATTACTAAGCTATTTATCTCTCTAAAAGGACATATTTATAATGGAAATTGCACTACACTTTCATCGTCATCATATGTTCCTGTTATAAGAATCAAGTTTGAACGCCTTTTTCAAAAGCACATTTCTGGAGGTCACGAACATAAAACAACAAAAACAATTTGCACGTTCCGGTTTATTGGGCTTTTCTGTTAGTGCATTTAATTATAAATGGGTAGTAAACTCGATCTTATTGCATTTGCAATAATACCGATAACTGCAATTGTGTGGGTTTTTATGCTATTATGGTGAAATGTGTTCCCCTTCACTGAAATCTTCAATCATATAAAAAAACAAATTTTCAGAAACTTCTCTTCATTCCTATTTACATATTACAATGATGAAGGGAAAGGGACCAATGAAAAGTGCAAGTGGTGGTAGCGCCAGGAAACGAAACAAAATTGATTTAGAAATGATGATGAAAATGATTAAGAAGTAAGAAGCAGGACAAAGTTTGTCATCTATTGCAAGGGAATTAGGTCTTGCTGCTCAACAGTGAATACTATTTTAAATGACAGGGCACATATGAACACGTTAAAGTATCAATGCACTTAAGATCAACAGTGATCACAAAACAGCATTCAGGTGCTGTATCGAAGATGGAACAGCTGTTAATAATATGGATGGAAAATCAGATTCAGCAGCGAGTGCTCCAGAGTCTAACCATTCAAGGAAAAGCAACAAGTATTTATAAAGATATTAAGGATAAGTAAGGCGAACCCCAACCCAAGTTCGTGGCAAGCAACAGGGGTTTAATAGGTTCAAGCATCCTGCTGGTTTCCACCATGTTAAAGTATGCGGTGAAGTTGCCAGTGCCGATTCTGCAGCTGCAGAGAAATTTTGTGATGTGTTGGAAAAATTATTGATGAAGACGGCTATTCAATGCAGCAAATTTTTAACATTGATGAGACTGCTCTGTATTGGAAAAAAATTCCGGATCGAACATACATTGCCAAATAGGAAAATACAATGCCAGGTTTCAAAGTGTCAACTCCACTGCATTAGCTCCAAGCTCTTGCTTGGAGCTAATGCAGCAGGAGATTACAGATTAAAACCACTGCTTATGTACCTTTCTGAAAATCCGCGTGCATTTAAGGGCATCAATAAAGCCACCCTACCCATGCATTTCCGATCAAACCAGAGAGCATGGATAACAATATCTCTCTTTGAGGATTGGTTTAAATGCTGCTTCATTCCCGAGGTTGAAAAATATTGTAAAGACAACGTTTCTTTCAGGATTTTTCTTCTATTAGATAATGCTCCTGGACATCCTACGCATCTAGATGATTTCAATTCAAACCTGAGAGTCATATTTCTACCACCAAACATGACTTCACTCATCCAACCTATGGATCAGGGTGTCATTTTGAATTTAAAAGCATACTATTTATGCACAACATTTGCTCAGGCATTGTCTGCAGTAGACAGTGAAAAAAATTTTATGTTAAGAGACTTTTGCAAATCTCACAATATTTACCATGGCATCTTAAACATTAATAAGGCCTGGGCGGAAATTACTAAAAGTTGATTAAATGGCACATTGGAGGCATTTAAACAACTTTTAGTAATTTCACGGCACGTAAAGGGCTTTGAAGGATTTGAAAAAGACAAATCATATGAAGAGGTTACAGATAAGATTGTAAAGGTTGCACAGCTACTTCAGTTGGAGGTTGATGACAAAGACGTGGAGGAGTTAATAGAGGAAGAAGAGAAGGAATTATCTAACGAAGAACTTATTGACTTGCAGGCAGCGATAGTGAAAGAAGAAAATGCTGATGAAGCTCAAGATGAACCAAATGAGGAGCCAAGACACTTCATCACCAGAGAGATGGCAATGGCATATCATGAAATTGCATCGGCAATGGTGAGGTTTGAGAAGATGGATCCTAACAGTGAACAATTCTTAAAAGTTAACAGAGGGGTGAATGACATGCTTGCTTGCTATAAACAAATCTACGATGAAAAGAAAAAAGCCACCGTCCATTCATCCGTTGATATGTTCTTTCATAAGGTTGAGTGGCCGATCCCTTCTAAATCTCCACAGCCCTCAACCTCCGCAGTGGCGTACTTATCAGCTGAAGAAGTCAATTCTGGCAACAATGCTCGAGAGGTAAAACTTACTAACGTTATGCATGTCTGCTCTCTTTTCTTGTAATTTTATAATTTTAAAATTTTTAAATTGCACGTTTTTGTAATTTTTCCTGCGCATGAGATAAAAAATTGAATAAATACAATAAATAATTCTATTTGCATGTTCGTCAAACATTTCTTTTTTGATTCAATCAATTCAGCGAGCACAGTTGCGAATGTTACACAAGCATGGGAGAAATTCCGACTTACATAAAATTCGACTTACGTGGCGTTCCATGCATTATCTAATAGATGCAACCCCTACGTACGTCGGAGAGTTCCTGTATTCATCCATTTGGTCATTAGATCGATTGTGAGGCTCAGTTCACATCTATCTAAGGTGTTCCATGAGATAGTAGATGCAGCTTCAATGCATCACACTGGATTTAGAAATTGTGAGGCCGTGACCTTTCGCACAGATTTGGTTTTGGAGATGAAGCTTTTTTTTGGGTAGAAGAGCTGTAAATATGATTGGTTGGTGGTCCAATTGAAACACATCGCCTGTGGTTTCTTCGAGTTTACACGTTACCAAAGAATACACTATGTCCAGCAGGTTTTGGTTTCTTGTTGGCTGATAGTTAACTTGGAAGATTTGGAGAGATTCTGTGAGCTGACTTTTGAGGTTTGGATAGACGGCGAAAGATTGAAGTCTCCACATATGACATGAGTGGCTGCTGGGCACAGATTATTTATTAATCTGTGCCCAGTTAGTGGCTTTGTCAATAGCCATCACAGTTGGCACTGGAGGAAGGTTACTATTAAGGCTTTGATGTCTTGAAAAGTTCTTGAGATAGAGTGCGCAATGTAGAACTTTGCAGTATTGAAGATTATAGTAACTCCATCCCTCTGCAGTTTGTGAGAGGTAGCCAGTACATGAACACCCGCGGGAAAGGAGCAGCTTATATCTGTCTGGTTAGTCTATAGCCATGTTTCAGAGAGGCACAAGATGTCTAAGGAGTTTGACAGTAGAATCTCTTCCAGTGTGTTAAGTTTGTTTCTTAACACATTGCCTGCCAAGCTAGTTTAAAAAAAAAATTCCCCAGGTCCAAAAAATATTTAGTAAATAATTTGATTAGTAATTCTTAAATAAATATTGAAATGTTAGTGTTATGCAGTTTTTTGCTTAAAATATCAAAAAAGAGTATTTTTTTGTGTCGCATATATGTAGCCGACGTGGCCCAGTAGGTTACTTTATTTCTTGAGATGCCGTGTCTGCCACATATGTGTGACGCTTTTATGGCATACATATGAAGGTCATTTGTGATTAGTTTATTTATGCTGCAATAAAACTAATCCCGATAAAATAAACTCTCAAACGTCGCAATAAGTTTGTCAGTATTGTTAGAGATTTTGTGAAAACAGGTTCATTAGCGCACTGTATTATTCTCATTATTACTGTGTTGTGTTTCTCCGCAAGTTTCTACAAGTGTGTTGTAAAAAAAAAAAAAAAAAAATCCAAACAGCAATGGCTAAAAGAAAATTACTAAAAGAAGAGGAACTAAGAGAAATTGCAGAAAATCTTAGTAGCAGTTCTGAAGATGAAAAAGATTTTGACTCCGATGATTCGGTAATCCTGACTGGGATATTTCTTCAAATGAAGGAGATACTGAAATACCAGAAAATATTGAAGAAGTGCTTCAAGACTGGATGGAAGAAGAAAACACGGATGAGCAATTTGAAAATACCGAAGAACCTGAGATTGAAGCGACTGAAACAAATGATGCTATTGAATGGACTGAATATGAAGGATGCCAAAAAAGATTTAATTTTACAGGCAAATCGGGGCTGCAAATAGATGTATCAAGAAACATTACTCATCTTGAGGCATTTTGATTATTTTTTGATGAAGAAGTAATAAATCTTATTGTAATTGAAACAAACAGATAGGCAGAAAAGAAAATTCAGAGTACCCAAGCTTCGCAGCAGAGTCATCTAAAAAGGTGGCTTTCAACAACTGCTGATGAGATGAGAAAGTTTTTCGGGCTTCTTATGTGGATGGGACTAGTAAGATTAGGCAGCACTGCACCTTACTGGTCAACCAAACCTATTTATAAAATAATTTAGTAACAAAAATTATGTCTCGCAACAGATTTGAATTGTTGTTGTGCCTCATTCATTTTTCAGACAACGAAACCGCTATTCCAGGGGACAGATAGATGTTTTGCAGCCGAAATATCAGAAAATATTTTTCCCCGGCGAAGATTTCATCATTGACGAAACTCTTATTCTTTGGAAGGGAAGACTGATATTCCCGACAATATATTCCAAATAAAGCGCACAGGTAGAATCAAGCTGTTCAAGTTATGTTCCACTGAAGTAACCTGGTCGAGCAAAGACATTTTCAGGTAAATCTGAAAATTATATAAAATCCATAGGTTTAGCTGAAAAGGTCTGTAAAGAGTTATCGCAAGGACTTCTAAATGAAGGTCGCACCTTGTAATTAGACAACTTTTATACCAGCTACCATCTGGCATTATCGTTTCTTCATAAAAAAGCTCATGTTGTTGGTACATTATGAGCAAATAAAAAATTTATGCCCAAAGAAGTCACGTACCAAAATTAAATAAAGGGAAGATGATCAGCAAGGAAGAGAAAAATGGAATTATTGTTCGAAAGTGGCGAGATTCTCGAGATGTGAGACTACTAACAACAAAGCATGCACCAGAAATGGTTGATGGACCCTCCACCAGTAAAGGAAGATGGAAAGAAGCAAAAAAAAAACACTTCCTATTCTAGCTTAATAATAAGGGAAAGGCAGGCATTGATCTGTCGGATCAAATGGGTTAGTATGCCACAACGGTAAGAAAAGGGGTAAAGTGGTACCGGAAATTAGTGATAGAATATATACTCGGAATATCAGTTGTCAATTCGTAAGTGGTATACAAGAGTGCTACGCAAAAACAAATAAAAATAAGAAGCTTTCGGGAAGAGGTAGTTACAGATTTGCTAAATCTAGAATGGAAAGAGAAATGTGAAAAGTCAAAATTTGGTAACACTCATATACTAACGACAAAAATCAATGCAAACAACAAGAAAGTTAGAAGGATGTGCATTTTTTGTTATGCAAAATTGAAAGAGTCGGAAGGAAGATCAGTTGCTAGCAGAAATGGGAAAAGAGTTTTGACATATTGCAGAGACTGTACTTATCAGCCTTTCATGTGTTTGGAGTGTTTTGGACAACACCATAAATCAAAATAAATATAATTACAATTTTATAATTTTGTAATTATAAAATTTGTAATAATAAAGAATTTTTAAATAATGATCAGTTACTCGCTTATTTTTTCTCATAGCGGCATACAAATTTCATCACATGTAACACCGGAGGCCACGCTTTTCAAAAATAATGTAAATTTTCAACAATCAGCAGCACTATACAGCCGATGCAGCTCTCACCGAAACAGTGGGTGTTGACAATATATATCCAATGCAGCAGTTAACGTGTTAAGGACCTGGCTATTTTGGAACATTATCCAGATGGTAGGAGTTGTTATGCTTATCGTTGAAAAAATCATTGTCTAAGTAGAAATACTTGGACAATGATTTCCTCTGAAGCGTTCTCTACTTCCATAGGATATGCTATAATCTGTGTGCTTTTCAGTTTAAAACTGGTGTAGAATTACTCTTCTGATGTACAGGACACATCACACTTTATTTAAATTGGATGAGATTATTTACGTTTGGATATTTAAGATGTTCCAAGCTCTGCTTCTTTCTTGCTTGAATTGCAACCACTAGGATTTAGGATGAATAGTATGTTACTGGTAGTGACCGTACTTCTAGATCTTATCTGTGACATATGTGGTTGACACATCTAGTGTTCCGTGCTTAAAAAACTGCTTGTCATGTTTTACAAGCTCTCTATGCCTGTTCCGGCCTTCATTCATCTATTTTCCATCTAGAGTTTCTACAAGGTTGGTATATTATTTAAAATTTGAGTAATTATCTTCAAATGGAAAATCAATAAAACACTAACAATCAAAAATCTCTCTCTACTGACAGAAAATATTTTAATAGTAACAATTAACGCATTATACATTCTAATGTAACTACAAGTTTGGAAGAATAAAATTTTTGTAGCATACCTGCCAGGCTGAGGCATATATTGTCCTTGTTGATTCCTTATAGTGCTAGGTCCCATGATTCCAGGTCCTGTTTGGGAACCGCCATATGACTGATTGAAACCCGTTAACATCGAACTCGGTCGTGTCTCTATCATGCCTGCATTCTGCTGTAGTGGTGGTGGTGGTGGTGTATTGTAGCTTCCATAACTCTGGCTCATTGCAGAAGCTAGAAAAATAAAACAGAATTCACTGTGAGATCCTTTGCAGTACGTTTTTGAGTCAAAGAAAGAAAAAAAAGAAACATCTATATGAAGAAGGAGAGAACAGTCTCTTCCTAATATTAACATTAGTAGTTGCATATGATGCAAGAAAGCAAGCTTATACATCATCAGCAAAAAAACAAAAAAAAAAAAAAAAACACTTCCCATTTCACCTATCCATTCACTCCAATAGTTTGTCTAGATTTTCCTTGACTTTATTTAAACTATCAACTTCCACAACAACAGATGGAAGTTCAAGCAGTTAAAGTTCAAGTTAAAAGCAAACTTCTGCACATCTGTTCTGCAACCATCCTTCCTCAATTTGAACTTATGCCACCTTATGTGTGTAGTCAGAGCAAAGGGTGGGTAAAGTGCCTGCCTGGCAACCCAAAGGTCGCAGGTTCGATTCCCGCCTCGGGCTTGGATCAAAGTACTGCAAAAACCTTGGGAGGTGCATTATGGCCACGGAAGCCTATGCGCCAACAACTACCAAAAAAAAAAAAAAAAAGTCAGAGCAAGGGGAAGAATCCCATCAGCACTGAGCCTGCTCAATCCATTCAAAGCCTTAAACACCTCAATCAGATCACCACACAGGTGGTTAATCTCCAGATGCTGCAATTTGCAGAACTGAAGGTCTCTTTCATTCTCCACAACCCTGAGTGTAGTACCACACAGTTGGTACATTTTTCTGGGAAGTACTTTGCCTTCTCAAAAGTTAGTTGCTACTTCTCAGCCCATCTGTTTAGCTTTTCTAGATCCTGTTGCAGTAGCATACTGTCTTTAGTGTCATTAACAACCCTGCCAACCTTTGTATCATCTGCAAACTTGGACATTAAGCCTGATATACCATCATCAATACCATTGATAAATATACAAAACAACAACCGCCCCAACACCGAACCCTGGGGTACTCCACTAATATCTGACTGACTATACACTAATAACATTATTCCCCGAAGAGCAGTGTCCACTGATTAGCACTTTGTCTTCTCCCAACTCAACCATCATATTTTCCATAGAAGCAACTTGCCTTTATGCACTGCTCCACTTTGTACAGCAGTTTTTTATGTGCAACAGTATCAAAGCTTTTCTGAAATACAAGTATACAATATCAAAATTATTTTTTGCATTCAGTTCCTTTGTGACCACATCACAGTGTCCAATCAAATTGGTAAGGCAAGATTTCCCCTTAGCAAACTTATGCTGTGTCTAAAGTATAATTGCAGTCTTGTCTAGATGATCCTGCATTATTTCTTTAACCAGTGACTCTATTATTTTCACAGAACAGAAGTTAAACTAACAGGTGTTTGTAATTTCTTGCGTCACCCTTTGGGAATTGGGGATATATTCACACAGGTGGTAAAATTCACACGTGGAACTGTATGGTTAATTTTCAGCGATGAGAAAAGCATAAATAATTGCTTTTTTGATAAGCGCAGAAAAAGTCTATCCTCCCCATCAGATCATTTAACTATTTTAATAATAATGGAGCTGTCATTCCTGAAACTGGAGTTTGCATGACATACAGTTTTTGGTAATTTTTTCTAGATAGTGAAGTATTTTTGGCAGCTGTTCACAGTTCTGTAGAAAATTATGTAGAACCTCATCTAACTACCGTAGTGGAAAGTAATCTCTGTGTTTTCTAAACTGAATTAAATTGTGCTATCTACTCAGAATTGAATTGTGTTATCTACTTAGATCTTTTAGACATACCGAGTATGTGTACAGTATATAAAACAGAGCAGCATAAATGTCTCTGTGTTGGATCAGATAATATCACAGCCCTTAAACGAGAACCATTGGCAGGTAGTGATCAAGCAGTTGTCAGCTGGAAGATGAAGAAAGATGTTGCAGTAGTTAAAAAGTAAAGGCACGGGTATTAATTTCATAAGAGGGGGCTCCGATAGTTTAAGGCACTATATGGCATCTATTATTTGGGCGAATACACTTGAATTACCTTTAAAGCAAAAGTAACAGAAGCCACGAACACATTAAGAAAATATTAAAGGAGAAGGATGCCAAAGTGGATGAATGCGGAGCTGGCTGGTCAAATAGCGCAGAAAAAGATAGTATTGAAAGGTACCGAAGCCTACAACAAGTACAAGTTGATTTGTAATAGTACCACAGATAAGGTTAGAGAGGCCAAGGCTGGATATGAGAAAGCACAGGCTAAGAGTGCAAAGAATGGAGACAAGGAATTTTTTTAAAAAAAAAGCAAATCAGATTGGAGTCTTGTGCACTGTATAAAGAAAGTCTCAGACAACCACCCAGCTGATGTTGTTTATAAACTGAACAGGTGCTTTGCATCTGTCTTTAGTGAATAAAAACTCCTTCATGATGAGAAGAGGCTGTGCAAGTGAAATTAGCGATTTCAAAATTACAGATGACTATTTAGCAGAAAAGCTTACGAGCATAAAGGCAAGTAAAGCTCCTGGAATTGATGGCATATACCCAGTAATTTAAGGCCTCCGTAGCCAAGTGGTTAGGAGTGAGAGTGCAGTAGCATGCGCTTTTTGAGTAGAACAGGATTCAAGCCCCCGACTGCTAAATACGGTCAATCTGCCTACCTGCACTGGACCAGCATGGCAGATAATGTCCATTTCCCTCAACATGAATCATTGATGAGGCTTCCATCATGCAGTGCTTGAAAATAGCTGCAGTTTACCCTTTTTACCTTTTACCCAGTAGGTTGGAGAAGTGCCAACGTATCACCAATACATAAAGGTTATTTTATGCTGAACTTCTACAGCATTCAATTGATATGGAAGTTTTCAAATCCCTCTATCACGATGTTCGATCTAGCGGTCTGCACTATCGCAACGCCATATACGTTCGGCCAATGGTTTAAATTGAAATTTTTTTGACTGAACTATGTTGCTCGTAATTATTCTTACTAGTCTAAACATTGCCTAGAACATTAGTCCGATTCAAAAATATATATTTTTATGATTGCATTTTCCATTCCTGATTTATGGCTGATTGAGAGTTTGAGTAATTTAATTATGTCACATGGAAGCAGCCATTGCTTCCTCCTCGGGTGTTGACAACAAAGGCCGCGTTGTTGTTGTTGTTGTTGTTGTTGGGTCACATGACCATAAGGCCCCGTTTTGAATGGCTATAGTTCAATACTGAAGAGAGCCAGCTTATTCCTGGCGCGACTTGAGTACTCATATAATGATTATAATATTTCACATCAAAATATTATATTGAAATTTGCAATGCCAGTGCCCCTTGTTTCTTTCCCAGGGATGAGATAGTGCCCCAACAACTTGTGACACAAAGTATTGCGTCCATAGAGAAATACTAAGGAATTTGTGTTTCCTTCCCCCCCCCCACACCTCTGACCACAAACTTAGCATGGCTAAGGATCAACTTTTTTTCCTGGACAGTCTACGTTGTTCTTACTTCTGCCATCATTCTTAGTGCCCCCAAAACCCTCCGGAGAAATTAATTCCAAGTCTCTGGGACAACTCTTTCACCTGGGCATTTCCCACCTCCCCACATGACTGGTGGGAATACCCCAAAACTTTGCAGAGGGATTGCTTTGGAACTACCGGACCCACGGACTTGTGGTGTATGTCAAACAGCGACATTTACAACCTCTACAAGATCAGCAAAAATTAAATCCGATAATCCGAACTCTCCCAGTTAATCCATAAATCATGGACTCAACAGAAGAATGACAAGAAGAGACAGAAATCTTACTAACTGAGACCAGAGCCATACGGACTGCTGATCAGACTGAAGATATGGACGACCTTAAACTAGCTCCTATGACAAAGAAAAAGAATAATAAACTGGTGGTCCCAAAAAGTGATAGGAAACCCAGGAATAACTTCTCAGAGCAGAAGGAACAGGAACAAGTAACAAACACTCAGGTTGCAGTTCCCAAACAGCAGGACTCTTACCGACCCCCCCTTCCCCGGGACTCCACCCTGCCAGATGGCCCAGTTCTCACACTAAGGACACAACTGGAAGCGTTAATGGCAAAGTCCAACAGCAGGATCATGAGAGGACTGAGAAGCGATATAATCACTATACAAAATAAAATCGAAATTATTCTGGTCAATACGCAACATGAACAAGAGAAAGCCACAGCTAAATTGGAAGCCTACTTGGACGAGCGGGGGAAAACAAATGCAACAGTGTGCCCCCTCGTATGCAGATGCGCCCCAGCAGAGGAAGCAACACTTACTTAGAGACCCCAACCTGATGGTCTTCAGACCGGCGGTAGACACTAACGACACCCAGACAAGTAAGGAACTGAAGACAACCATCATGACTCAACTAAAGGACTATCTGAAAACAAGAATAAAGAGCATAAGAAAAACAAGGAATATAGGAGTTCTAATAGAGACCGAAACTAGGCAAGACATAGATAACATTATGACAAACACCAAAATTGCTACGATGAAACTCACAGCTGAGCCTCCGAAAAGGCGGGGCCCCTCGATCCTAGTCTTCAATGTGGATAAAGACATCACAGCTAAACAATTATTGTGGCAAGATCAGTGCCACAACCATCAAGCACCACACCTAGCTTAAACACCTTGGTGTAATCCTGGACTCAAAACTGTCCTTCCTCCCATACCCACAGTATATCCAAAAGAAGATAAGAAATTACATAGCATTGGTGTGTCCCTCAGGGACTGGGGTCTAAACCGACGTACCCTAGCCCTGTTTATTCCAGCCATCTCATATGCTACAGGGGTCTGATATCGCCGGGTAACTATTGTCACAAATCAGAAGAAATTAGCCACCATTCAAAGAGCAATACTACTTACCATCACCAGAGGCTGCTGCATGGTGAGCACTCCTGCTCTCAAAGTTCTCCCTCTAGACCTTGACATAATTAGATGTGGCATGTATCATCTGTCCAAAGGAATCTCCACTACCACCATTGGATTTACCACCAACCCAGCAATCAATCGCAATACAGAGAAAACGTGCCTTCTTGCTCACCTGCAGCGGGTATGGCAGGACAGATTTTTTTCTTTTTTTTTTTTTATGTAAACCCCAAACACGAGAGGTATTAGAACCTATAGTACTTAGTACCGTGCTTGGGTTGGAGGTTGAAAAGACGAAAGAAGATATTTGTTGACATTGGACTTGAACTTCTGTAGACTGTAATTTTCAGGAAATACGTATGAAGGAAGGTTGTTCCAGAAAATGGCAGTTGAATGAATAAACGAGGAAGATGAAAAGTTGGTTCTGTGAGTTTGAAGTTGGACAGTAAATGGATGTTGGCTGGTGGCAGCACGTGTTCAGACTGTTTTGAAAGAGAGAGAGAGAGAGAGAGAGAGAGAGAGAGCGGGAATTATAGAAGCCAATTCAGAAGAACAATGCCCATGGAAGTATCCGTAGAAAAGGCATGCAGCAGAAACAGTACGTCTATGAGACAGCAAGTGGAGAGACTCTGTTAGAGATGAGTCATTAATCAACCTAACTGCCCTCTTCTGAATGGAATCAAGAAGCCTGAGAGAGGTTTTGGGGGCACCACCCCAGATGTGGGAACAATATTCCATGGCAGGGTGGATTTGCGAATTAAACAGAGTGAGCAGCTGTTTGGAAGAAAAGTAACGCCGAGAGCGAAAGAGAAAACAAAGTTTTCTAGATGCACAGGAAGCAATATTTGTAATGTGCTTGTGCCAAGAGAGATTAGAAGTCAGGATAACCCCCAAAAGAGATTTATCATTTTGCCTAGAAATCGGAGTATCACTAAAGATAAGCATGGCAGCAGAAGAATCCTTTTTGCGAGATATAAGACAAGACTGAGTTTTAGGAGGGGTGAAATCAACTAAGTTGTCTTTGCCCCACTGGAGAATTACCTGAAGAGCGGCATTTAAGGAATTGGTAACAGATATTCAAGAAGATGAAGTTGATTGTACAGGACAAGGTTTCTCAAATGGAAAGTGGAATGCAATGTGCTATCATCGGCAAAACTATGGATAGGATTTCCAGTAAATGGAAGAAGGTCATTAATATACAAGAGGAAAAGAGTGGGGGAAAGAACTGAACCTTGGGTGACACCGGCATTAGTGGAAAAGTTAGAAGACAGAGCGCCATCTACCATCACCCTCAGTGAGCGATCAGAGAGAAAACTGCATAATGAATTACTAAAAACAGTTGGCAAACCATAAGATGGAAGCTTGTTTAGAAGACCTTTATGCCAAATACTATCGAAAGCCTTTGAGATATCAAGAGCAAATACTCGTGTTTCACCGAGCCTTTCCATTGAATTAGTCCATAAATGGGTAACATAAGCCAGAATATCACCAGTGGATCGCCACTGATGGAATCCATACCGGCGATCGTTGATCAGACAGTAGGTTTCTAGGTAGTTTAAGAGTTGACGGTTAATTGATTTCTCCATTACTTTAGAGAGAGTAGAAGTAATTGCAATGGGACGATAATTGGATGGGAGGGATTTGTCACCCTTTTTAGGAACTGGCTGGATATCAGCAAATTTCCAAGCAGAAGGAAAAACACCTTTGGAATAAGAAAGTGAAAAAAGGTGGAAAAGAACAGGAGTAAGTTCAGGAGCACAGGTTTTAAGAACAAGTGGAGAAATACCATCGGGACCTGGAGCTTTCTTAGCATCAAGATTCATCAGAATCCTTCTGACATCCTTTTGACGGAAGACCACAGGAGGCATTGAATGGAGAATGTTGGGAATGGTGGGAGGTGTTTTACCAAGATCATAAATACATGAGTTGGAAGAAAAATGGGATGCTAGCAGGTCAGCTTTATCCTTGGCTGAAGTGACAACAGAACCATCTGGTTTGGGAGCAGAGATGGGCAAAAGTTGCGGCCAATAGCTTTGATAAGAGACCAAAATGCTCGGCTACCATTAGGGCAAGAAGCAAGTTTTCTACTCTTAGACTGTTCAAACTCTAGTTTGGACTGATTAATAACTGCTTTACAATTGTTGAGCTTTGGTGTAGGCAGAAAATGAAACTGAAGAATTAGAAACAAGCAAATTTCGATATGCAACATTCTTTTCTTGAACAGCCTTAGCACATTTATTGGAAAACCACGGTTCAGATAAAGGACGAGATTTTAAAGTGGAGTGTGGGATAAAGGATTCCATTCCTGCAAAAATAATTTCATTGATACGATCTGAGCAAACATTGACATCAGAAGTTTTGAAACAGTAATCCGAGCAAGGAAAAGAAATCTCGCAGGTTATCCCATTTTGCATTCTTGTAATGCCAAACAACATGAGGTTGGGAATACCCATGAGATAAAGGCTCCATTGGAGAAGAGACAATCACCGAGTTGTGATCTGAAGTGTCTAAAGGGCCTTTCACTTCGGCCATGTACTTAGGGTTGTTTGTGAGAAAAAGATCAAGCGTGATGGCTGTATGATTAGGATTGTCCGGTATTCTTGTAGGTAAATGAACAATCTGTGCAAGGTCATTAGTAATTGCAAAAACCTCAGCATCTCGACTAGCTGGGTCAGTGTGACTAGAAAACGGAAGCCAGCTGGAGTTGTGAACATTAAAATCACCAAGAAAAATTACCTCACTGTTAGGAAAGTTGGACTGGAGAAAGTCAAAGAGCTCCAAGTGATTAGTGGAGTTGGGAAAACGGTAGAGACAACAGATGAATTTTACACAATGAAGTAGAGAGATTTTAAGCCAGAAAAGATCAAAGAGAGGAGATTCCAAATTGCCAAGTCTCTGACAGGGAATATCAGAATGAGCATATGCACAAGTACCACCTTTGAGGCCAAAGGAATCATACAGTGAATAGTTTGGGCAACTGAGATGAGCAGTAGTTGAATCAACCGATAACTGAGATTCTGTCAGAAGAAGTACATGGGGTTTGGCACACTGCAAGTGGAAATGGACATCGTTGAGATTAGAATTGAGACCACGTATATTTGTGAAATGAATTAGGAAATGCTTGGGAAGTTTAGATCTTTTCGCAGATAAGCTTGCTCTATTAGTTTGACAATTCGTGGTGTATTCAATAGTAAGAAAAAGTGGGTGGGACATGTTGTATGAAGTAATGAAATTTTTGGATATGGCGTACACATTGTAAGAATATAACCAGATCCTTCACATAACATGGCCTCGACAATGCTCCCCTGCATACACACTACTCGGACTCCCTCCAGTCACTATCTGGCAGAGTAGAGGTAGCAAGATTATACACTAGCTGATCCGGAAGCCTCCTAGAGAGTTACCAATAGGTTCGGTCCGGTGTACTAACTAGCGGCCGGCCTGCGAACACTGTTTTAGAGTTGTACCCTTGAAATGTAAGGAATATTGGATCTCGCCACGATGTTCACATAACCTCAAAACTCATCAATCATACTGCATGATGGAAGAGATAGGGAAGGGTTGATCGCAACTTAGCTCTAGAGACTAAACATGGATTCCACCACTTCAAGCTTCCAATAAGCAAAGTGGTGGTATTGCACCAGTTGATGAGAGTCATCTACCATCTAGTACTACCTGGGAACATAGAGGGGCGGCATTCCTCCATGTGGTGTGGGCGGCACACCTCGACCCCTGCTTACGTTGGTTCACACCTGGGTGGTCACCCACCATGTACTTGTGCATGGAGGTTATACCCAGGATTACTAACAGTCCCACCATCGTGAAGGTGCAAGCAGAGGATTTAGCTGTCACAGACCGTGTGGACTTCACCGAAATTGGGTCCACTTGACTTGAGTGTCACCCGAATATCAGTTCTATCAGCGTTTTAGACTTCGAGGTAGCAAGTACAGCTTGTTTGATATATCTGAGAGAATGTCTGTGACAACCTCAAGATGGACTAATAACTCAATTTTACTCACTAATGTCATCACCTTCTTTGATCTTTTCACAATTCTCTTGTTATTTGTAGCCATATTTTCGTATGGGGTTAAAAAAGTTGTCCACAATAAAGTCCCTTTTTGTTTTTTTTAACCGTTAACACACTCGAAAAAGTCTGTTTATACTAACACATTGCAAAATGGTAGATTTTTCACTTTCATAAGCATATCAATTAAATGCAAATGGTGAAACCGTCCATGACAAGTGCATAACATGTACTGAAGAAGGATTAGCAGGAAACATTTGCGATTGTGTCACCTCTCCCCCCCCCACCCAATGAGTGCCGTTTTGCCCAGGAAATATGAGTTTAGCCAGGCCCATATTTTTTATGGCAGAAAATGTTTATGGTACTTTAAAATACACATTTTTTTTTTAGGTTTCATTTTATATTAAATCAGCGACCACTAAACTGCGAATACAGATACCACAAATAGTGGGGGTTTACTGTATTATAATTCCACAAGCTAGTACATCACATTAAATTCTGTGAACTGTTAGATGTGTTGTTTGTCTTGGTCTTGGTACAGGAGCACAAATATAATAATATATACTGCAATAAAATAAAACAAAATAAGAACCCATAATGAGTAAGTTAAATCAGAAAAAATTTTAATTTAAACATTTAGATTTAAACATTTTTCATTAATTTTTTACATCGAATTCTAATAAAATTTGTTATTAAAACATTCTAAATTTTAAATAAAAAGTATCTTATTTGTTAAATTTAGTGTGTTTATGTATATGCACTGGCATTTTCATTTTTTTAGTTAAAAAATATAATGCTAGCCAATATTAAATTTTTTCAATGTTTTTTTGCACAAATTATCATTAAATCAATATGTTAAATTATACAATTAATTTTTGCTCTGGATTGCTTAAGTCACATTTATAATATTGCCAAGTATTACACTTCCCCACCCAACTACTTCATAATGCCACCCAGCTGGCAAAATTTTCTGGGGAGAATATCGATTAAACTTCAACTGGCATTTCTCAGCACATTGACCACATTTTCTTAGATATTGTCACACTGTGATTACTGTCATTAACCACCATGCCAACCTCTGTATCACCTATCATCTGCAAACTTTGACATTAATCCTGATATACCTTCATCAATATTATTGCACCGTGTTTTGTTATTAGTGAACTGCCAAAGTAGATAATTGGCATCGTTTTAATCGAACTACCTCAAATAAGCAACACTTCACCAATGGAGAAGACTAATGTTACTTATTCTCAGCAGATACCACCAGATGGCACCGTTTCAAGGTTTGTTGGCCTCTTCTCAGTGAGTGGTTGTGGTACCCTGGTATTGCAATCGTGACATTCCATTTATGAAATTTAACTCCACAATATGAGAGATGCCTGATGGTATGCAATAATATAAACTAAGGTTATATTAATTTTGCATAAAACATGAGACTACACGTAAGATTCGCTAGTGAACAGGTTAGTGCCATTGCATCATGTTTGTTTGTAGTGAACTGCGAAAGTAGATAACTGGAATTGTTTTAATTGTATCTTATTGTGAATACCTTCATGAATTTCCATAGTATTGCACTACCTCAAATAAGTAACGCCTCATCAATGGAGAAGACTAAATGTTACTTATTCTCAAAGAGAGGCCAACAAGCCTTGAAATGGAGCTGCCTGGGTGGTGGTATCTGCCGAGAATAAGTAACATTATCTTCTCCACTGGTGAAGAATCCCATTGGCATTGAGCATGCTCAATGCCAATGGGATTCTTCATCTTGCTCAGAATAATCAGCTCAGAGGGCAAAATTCAAATTGAGGAAGGGCGGATGTCGGATAGATGTGCGGAAATTTGCCTTTGGCCAGCGGGTGGTTGGTTGGTGGAACCGACTTCCATCACTTGTTGTTGAAGTTGATAGCCTAAGCAAATTTAAGGCTCAACTGGACAGGTATTTCGAGCGAATGGAGGGGTGAAATGGGAGTGGTGTGTTTTTTTTTTTTTTTGGCTGATGCTGAATAAGCTTGCTTTCTTGCATCATATGCCTCTACTAATGCTAATTACTTATTCAAGGTAGTGTAATACCATGGCAACTCATTGTGAAGGTATTCACAATAGGAGATACAATTAAAACGATTCAAATTAGTTCACTACAAACAAAACAAGGTGCAATGGCACTAACCATGCCCTAGTGAATCTTATGCGTAATCTCATGCTGTATGCAAAATAATCACATTCATCAATATCATTAATAAATATTGATGAAGTTAGATTAGTACAAAAGTCCACAAAGAGTAGTGCCCATTGACAATCACTCTCTGTCTTCTTCCACTTAACCATCCCTTTATCCATAGAAGTAACTTGCCCTTAATTCCACACTGCTCCAGTTCACACAGCAGTCTTCTATTATGTGCAACAGCATCAAATGCCTTGCTGAAATCCAAGTATATGACATCAAAATTATTTTTTGAATACAGTTTCTTGGTCACTGCATCACAGTAACCTATTAGAATGGATAGATAAGACTGCCCTTTAACAAATCCATGCTGTTACTGACTACAGTATAATTGCATTCCTCTTCACATGGTCCTGCATTAGTAGAAGTAGTATCAAATGATGCAAGAAAGCAAGCTTATTATAGCATCAGCAAAAAAAAAAAAAGAAAAAAGAAAAAAAGAACTAGCAAGAATTTGTCTAGTTCTCCCTTGAATTTATTCAACTCATCCCCTTCAACAGATGGAAGAATTCTGTTACTGCAATCAATCATCCACTGACTGAGTCAACCTGCACATCTATCCTACCACCATCCTTTCTCAACTTGAATCTATGCCCCCTCATATGTGTAATCTCAGAAAGTGAAAGAAGAAAGAATACCATTAACATTCAGCATACCCAATCCATTCAGTGCTTTACATACATCAATCAGATCACCCCACAGGTGCCTACTCTTGAGATGCTGCAATTTACATAACTGATGTTCTGCACAGGTAAGGGGCCCCTTTACCTTTCTAGGTAAGAGCAACCTTGTGTTCCTTTCAGCAATCTTACTTCCAAAAGTAAGGATTACAGACATGTATACAGTATTCAAGATGAGGCCTAACCATGGCCTTATACAATGGGATAATTCCCTCCTTATCCATAATAGCAAAGTTTCTGTATATCATTGACAAATCCCATGGGCTGTCCTGGCAGTTTGTCTGGGCTGCTCAGAGAATTTCATGTTTGACTGCACAATTACCCCCACATCTTTTTCATTCTCTACTACCCCATACAACTATATGATATATGATGTATATATGATACGCTACTCTGGGGTTACTGCTACCCATGAGCAGTATCTTGCATTTCTAAATTTTAATTTTAAACTGCCATTCCTCAATTTTAATTTTCAACTGCCATTTCTCAGCCCATCAACCGAATTTTGCTAGATCTTGTTGCAGTAGCTCACCCAGATAACTGTCTTTAACCACAATTCCAACCTCTGTATCATCTGCAAACTTAGATGTATACACATTAATGATATAGATGTTAAGCATTTCAATATCATCAATAAATATTGAAAACAACAATGGACCCAGCACTAAACCCTGGACAAGACTGCCCCTGAACTCCACTAAAATTGCCAATCCATGAAGAGTAGTGCCCACTGAAAGCCACTCTCTGTCTTCTTCTTCCACCTAATCATTTCTTTATCTATAGCAGTAACTTGCCCTTAATGCCACATTGCTCCAGTCTTTTATGTGTTACAGTAGCCTTGCTGAAATTGAAGTATATGATGTCAAAATTATTTTTTGCATCCAGTTCCTTGGTCACTGCATCATAGTAAGATATCAGGTTGGGTGGATAAGACTACCCTTGATAAATTCATGCTGTGACTGTAGTGCAACTGCATGCCTATCCAAATGGTCTTGCATTAACTCTTTAATCAGTTAAATTCATTATTTTTCCAGGAACAGATGTTAAGCTAACAGGTCTGTAATTACTCATGTCACATTTTGATCCCCTTTATGAATTGGGGATATATTTGCACATTTCCAGTCCATATATTCACACATTTCCAGTTCCCTGAATCCAAGGATACTCTCATAATTATGGTAAGGGTTTAGTTACTTCCTTTAATGCCTCCCTTAATATAATTCGATAGATTCCATCTGCCCCAGGTGCCTTTTTTATGTCCATCCTCAACAATTTCTCTTCCACTTTCCTTGCAGTTATCACAAAATCATTTAGTTCCTCATTAGCATTTGATAAACTTCTAGCATCCCCTTCCCTAAAGAATCCCTTGTGTAAATGTAGATGCAAAATACCTATTCAATTTGTTGGCAATCTGAGTCGGGTCATCAAGAGTTAACTGAAAGACATCAAGTGGCCCAATGTAATTCAACACCTTCCTTCTACTGCGAATTTAAGCATAGAAGTCTTTCCTGTTTTTCTTTGCATTCTTTGCCAGACACTTCTCATAATCTGCCTTAACTTGCCTAACCTCCTTTGTGACTTAATTACAGACTAATTTATATTTTCCATAGGCTTCTGTATCACCTGGAAATTTACATGCATCCCATGCACTTTCCTTCTCTGCCATGTGTCGCAGTAGTTAATCTGACATTCATTTTGGTCTAAACCTTGAATAATATTTTTTTGTTGGTAAGAAAAGCCTAGTAGCTTCTTTGATTACTTCCACGAATACTTCCCATTTAGAATTTGCTGTTGGTAACATCATCAGTTGGTTCCACTGCACACAATTTAAAAACTGTCTGAGACCTCTGTAGTCACCTTTATGAAAACAGAAGCTTTTTGTTTTACCCTTGACAGTTCTTATGTTTTTCATTAAATTCCACATTAATACACTGTGGTCACTGCCACCCAGTGGGTCTTTTACCTGCAGATTCTTAATGCATGAAGAATCACTGCTGATAACCAGATGAAGAGTATTGCTTCCAATTGTTGCCTCTCTAACATGCTGCTGTAGAAAAAAGACCCAACTAATCCACAGAAATCTTGCTTGTGTGTGAGTGACCAACCCACAAATTCCAGTCAACATCTGGAAAGTAAAAATTCCCCATTATGAGACTTTCTGATTTGCTGGCCCATTCTATTTCCTGTATAGCTGTTTGGTATACCATCATTAGGCTTATAACACTCTGCTACTCTCAATTTTGTTTTTACAGCACTTATAAGCACTTGTCTGCATTTCATAACTTAATTAGTACTTCAAATTGCCAGGGTGGTCGAGCGGTTAAGGTGCTAGACCCTGCCAATAGAATGCAAATACCGAGCGCCAATATAATATAATCCTTACGGATGTTAATATAATGGCAACACTGTGTATATCAGTGATATGATGAAATTCATCAAATTTATTTACAATGCTTCTAGCATTAGTGCACATGCAAGAATGCTTGCATGTGCTC
Organism: Mastigoproctus giganteus; assembly: GCF_048544385.1. Taxonomy (NCBI): domain Eukaryota; kingdom Metazoa; phylum Arthropoda; class Arachnida; order Uropygi; family Thelyphonidae; genus Mastigoproctus; species Mastigoproctus giganteus. The sequence goes on from NC_143575.1 coordinate 110,454,717, forward strand.
TTACTCTTAGTTACCCTAACACAGCCCACGTATTCATTTGTTCCATTAAGATCCATATCACCGTTTGAAATCCCAGACACCTTGTTTTCCAAACTGCTGCATGCACCAATAGTAACAATGCAAGAATCACTTTCACTTCAACCTGCGGCTCTAGTTAAACTATTAGTCTGTGTAATTCCCAAGTAGTTCTAGTTAAACTATTAGGCTGTGTATCTCACAAGCTAGCACTTTTCTGACTCGCCTATCACTGACTCGATAGCATCAGCAAATATTCTTGCATCCCTTCTATTTAAGTGCATCCCATCCCTGTAAAAATATCCTCTTCTTTTCTCAGTGTGGTGTGTGTGTGCTTGTTAAGCACACACCACACTGAGAAAACATCTATCCCACAAGCCGTACAAAAATTCTTTCTAGGGCTGAATTCATTGACAAGGCTGTCAATATGTACCCGCCCCTCCAATTATGTCTGTGCAGAATTGCAGACAATTCTAAATTCAATCCTAATTTGTGACTTTCCCCAAAAGCACTTGTTAAGTAAGTCCTCAGATGTTTGTTTGTTAGCATTAGCATTAGCATTAGTAGAGGCATTTGATGCAAGAAAGCAAGCTTATGCAGCATCAGCCAAAAAAAAAAAAAAAAAAACCCCCACTTCCACTTCACCTCTCTGTTCGTTCAAAATACCTGTCCAGCTGAGCCTTAAACTATTTAGGCTATCAACCTCCACCACAAGGGATGGCAGTCTGTTCCGCCAACCAACCACCCGCTGGCTAAAGGCAAATTTCCACACGTCTATCCCACATCTGTCTTTCCTCAATTTGAATTTATGCCCTCTCAGGTGATTTTTCTGAGCTAGAGGAAGAATCCCATCAGCATTGAGCATGCTTAAACCATTCAAGGCTTTATACACCTCTATCAGATCACCTCGCTGGTGCCTAGTCTCCAGACACTGTAATTTGCAAAACTTAAGCCTTTCTTCGTAAGAGCACCCCTTTGTTCCATTCACTAATCTTGTTGCCCTGCTCTGTACTCGTTCCAGCAGCTCTACATCCTTCTTGAAATGAGGCCTCCAGACCTGTATACAGTACTCTAGGTGTGGCCTGACCATTGCCTTATACAATGGAATAATCACCTCCTTATCCCTGCTGGAAAAATTCCTGTATATCATTGACAATACTCCATGAGCTACTCTTGCAGCCCGTCTGCACTGCTCAGAGAACTTCATATCTGCCTGCACAATCACCCCCAAGTCCCTTTCATTCTCTACCACTGTCAGTGTAGTACCACAGAGTTGATACGTTGCTCTGGGGTTGCTGTTTCCCATGTGTAGTACTTTACATTTGTCAATGTTAAACTACATTTGCCACCTCTCAGACCATCTGCTCAACCTTTCCAGATCCTGTTTCAGCAGCATAGTGTCAGTAGTGTCCTTGACAACCCTGCCAACCTTTGTATCATCTGCAAACTTGGACATTAAGCTTGATATACCATCATCAATATCATTTATAAATACAGAAAACAATAATGGACCCAACACTGAGCCCTGAGGGACTCCACTAATAACATTAGTCCACGATGAGCAGTGTCCATTGATTACCACTCTCTGTCTTCTCCCCCTCAACCACCCCTTTATCCATAGCAGCAATTTGCCTCCAATGTCACACTGCTCCAATTTGTGTAGCAGTCTTCCATGTGCAACAGTATCAAAAGCCTTTCTAAGATCCAAGTATATATTATCAAAGTTATTCCCTGCATCCAGTTCTTTTGTGACTGCATCATAGTATCCAATCAAGTTGGTCAGGCAAGACTTCCCCTTAACAAAACCATGCTGTGTCTGAGCTATAACTGAAGTCTTGTCTAAATGATCCTGCAGTGCTTCTTTAACCAGTGCCTCCATTAATTTTCCTGGAACAGAAGTTAAGCTCACAGGTCTATAATTACTTGTGTCAGCCTTTGATCCTCCTTTGTGAATTGGAGTCACATTTGCACATTTCCAGTCTATGGGTACCTCCCCTGAGTCCAAGGAAGCTCTCATAATTATGGCTAAGGGTTTGCTTACTTCCTTTGCTGCCTCCTTTAATATAACTGGATAGATCCCATCCACCCCGGGTGCCTTTCTTGTGTTTATCTTCAACAGTTTCTCCTCCACTTTACTCCCAGTTATTTCAAGATTTTGTAGCTTACTGCTAGAGTTGAATACACCTCTGGCATTCCCCTTGCTGAATAACTCCTCATGTGTGAATGTCGATGCAAAATATTCATTTAGTTTGTTAGCTACCTGAGCAGGATCATCAACAGTTGACCCATCAATATCAAGTGGACCAATCTGATTCATCCCCTTCCTTCTAGAGTTTACATAAGTAAAGAACTCTTTGCTGTTTTTCTTTGCATCCCTTGCCAAGGATTTCTCGTAATCTGCCTTCGCCTGCCTAACCTCCTTTGTAACTTGGTTGCATATCAACTTGTATCTATCATAGGCTTCTGTGTCATGTGTTAATTTGTAAGTATCCCATGCATTTTTCTTCTCTGCCATATGCCTCATTAGTTCATCTGACATCCATTTTGGCCTAAACCTTGAACAATATTTCTTAGTTGGTATGTAAAGCCTAGTAGCTTCCAAGATAAGTTCTTTGAATGCTTCCCATTTTGAATTTGCTATTGGTAACATCATCAGTTGGTCCCACTGTATAGAATTTAAATACTGTCTCGGTCCATCGTAGTCGCCTTTACGGAAGCAATAACCCTTCCCTTTACCCCTAATGGTAGTTACCTCTTTCAGTAAATCCCACTTCAGCACACTGTGATCACTGCCACCTAGTGGTTCATTTATCTGCAGATTCTTAATGCATGAAGAATCACTGCTGATAATCAAATCAAGAGTATTACTCCCTCTAGTTGCCTCCCGAACATGCTGATGTAGAAAACAATCATCCAATAAATCCACAAAAGCCCTGCTAGTGTGTGAGTAACCAGCCCCCAAATTCCAGTCAATATCTGGGAAATTGTTTGTTATTTGGTTTTTAGGAGCATTAGCAACTAAGGCCATATTGCTCTGGGGATATGCGGTGGTCATTCCCTGACCTTTCCGCATCCTCCGTATTTGGTGGTCATGGGCTCGAACCCCGGTCTAAGAAGCATGTGCTATGCACTGCTGCTCCTGCCCACCTGGCTATGGAGGTGCCAAGTCCTCAGATCTCCTACTCTTAATATCATTAGTGCTAATGTATACAATATCACCTTTTGTCTCCTTGAAAGTTGATATCTGCTCTAAACATCATCTATTTTTGCCCCTGACAAAAGTAGATGATGTTGGCAGACACACCACAGTCCCATTCCACCTATCCTTCTTGTACAACTTATTTCCCATTTTCCTAACAATAGAGTCACCGACAATAACCAGCTCCTGTGGCACCAGCACATTCTGCCTTGGAGATTGCCCTGGGTTCCCTGATGCACAAAAATAAGCTCTGGCACTGAGTTGGGCAGCTGAGAGCTTGATGGGACACCCATTTTAATTGCTTCGAGGGCATCTACCCTACTCTTCAAACTCTCATAAACGCCCATCAGAATGCTGAGTTGGCACTTGATTTCTTTACACACTCTCTGCACAGAATACACACAAAACACCCCCCCCCCCCTAGGCTGTATCATGTCCTGTTCCAGAAAGATCAGCAAACATTGCACAAGTTGCACATTTCATTAGGCCATGATTTGTAGGAAAATTGCCTCCTTTAGTTCTCCCCTGAGCCATAGCACTCCTACTACTTTGTACCCATTGCTTTGCTGCTCTATTCTGGGACATGATTTCCATTTTAACACAATTTATTTGATCAATAATGAAAATTAATAAAATTATCCAATTTCATTGATTAATTGACAATACTACACTTAGCAAATGATTTTTCCTAAATGCAGCGATTACATATTATACTATCAAGTTTTACATTATACCATCCGCTACCAAATTCAAAATATACATTATGCTATAATGTTACGATCACAGTTTTAAATTAGATATATTCTTACTAAAAGTAAAATTTCGTAGTAAAGCCAAAATCAAAAAAAATATATGCCTAACTAGTGATTAGAACCTTCAAGCTACTTATTTATCATAATTAAACCCTACTATTCCACTGCACTTCTAGTTACATGTTACAATATTTAACCACCAACACAATAGTGGTAGAAATAATAAGTCGTAATTTACAATATCACTAGCTAAATTTAAAAATAAGCTAACAAACATCACTAAGACTATTAGACTATTTGTCAATTACTATTAGACTATATGTTAATTATTCAAAAATAAAGTAAAAATTTCAAAATAACTTAACCATTCCCACAAGCTCAAAATTCTTCAACCACACACGTGTACTCTCGTACCTGAAATAAATACTTCTAGTCAAGCTTTTAAATGTCAGAAAATTACTGAAATGGTCTGCAGAATCATGTTTTTCTCTTTTTTTTTTTTATTACCTTGAGGAGGAAGATGATGAAGTGGAGCTGTCTGACTAGATGAAGGCAAAGAGTGAGGATACATTCCACTAGGACCGCCCTGAAAATAAACCAGATTATTATATAAATTTGAGACCTGAGCCAACTGTCTTAGTTCTATATATAATATTATTAAAAAAAAAAAGTGGAAAAAAGCTGGTAAAACTTGGAATCACCCTCAAAGACAAGTTCAACTGCTGTAATTCTCTTGCTCACTAAACAATAAATAAGTCTGGAATACAAGGAAAACAACAACAGCAAGTAATTAAAAAAAGCTATAATTTGTGGTTTAAGGAATATGTATATATGACATGAGAGTTCAAACAACAAAGAAAGTAAGTAAGTATCACCTTTGCTTATATCAACTTGATAGACAGCTGAATGAAACAGCATACTGCTCTCTTTTAGGTAAGCCAATGTATTTAAGTTGCATTCCTTGCATTAATAACTGGTTTTTCTTTTCTGTCCTTAAAAAGGAATTATTCTCACACCCTTGTTTAACTTTGCAGCTCAAGTTTTGGTTTGTTTCAAGGCATCACTGATTAGTAAAACAGAATATGCAATGTATTAATGATCTATGCCAATTCTGGCTAGTACAGCAGATCAGTGTTATGTACATTTTAATCATCTTTTTTTAGCTTAGGTTTGCTCATGTGTAACATATGTAAATCCTTAGTGAGGATACCTTTGACTTAAAATAAAAACTATTTATGTACATTCCATTTCTAAGCTTTAACTGCAAAGATTACATATGGAAATCACAAAACGTAAGTATAATGGTCTGCTTTCATAATACAGAGATAACATTATAGTCTATCTCATTTTTAATAATTTCTTTTTTTTCCATGCCACATGCTGCAGGAGTGAATGTAATACAAGTCATACCAATTGATGTACCAAGCAGACAAGCTTAATAGAGAGTGTGGTTTAATGTTTTACACATAATGGAAATTGATAACTTAACAGGCTAGAAATAGCATGTAAAAAAACGATGCTGTCTATTTAAATAACAATGCTTAATTTCTTTTTTTTTTAAGTTTCTATTGCATACTTGTATTTATGATGGTATACTTCCATTTGACTTCTGACTGAACAAGTAAATGAATAAGCAAAAATGATACCATATTCCAAATTTAAAACAAAGAAATAAGTAATTTTGAAGGAGATATAACACTTTCTACAATATCACAATAAATATAAAGATTTATACTATAATAGAACTAGTTATGTTGTACTCAGTATGACTGGCTCTATCATAATTAATTTCAGATGTACTTGGTTACCTATGGCAAATGTTTCAGTATAAAGTGAGCAATTTGCATGTTTTTTCTTAACATATATATTTCACCTATAGAAACTATTTGAATACATGATTTGAAAAAGAACTGGATTTATAGATGCCAATTCAGTGCACACAGGGCCAGTGCTATCATCAGGCCAACTAGGCAGCCGCCTAGGGCACACACCTTAGAGAGGGTGCACTACTGACCTTTGAGAGAGAGAGTTTTAAAATATTATTTTTTTTAACCCATATAAAAAATTCAACTAACAATTTATATTTTTTATTTTAAAATAAATAGTACAACAGTGCTATGAATTATAATTAATTATAAAGTCTTATAAAAAATTTCTATACCCTGTTTTTTTATTCATCCTTTTTATATATTGTTCTAGTTTTCTTTTTGAAATTTAGTGATATTTTTGGCTAAGAAAAATATCTCTTATTCTTCTTAGTTGGCAACATGTGTTATTTACAGCTGGATACATTACATCACATTGTCATTGAAGGAGTAATAGCATGTTTGTGCAATTTTCATGTAATTTTTTGGCGCCTGAAATTGAAACTTTTAAGAAACTTAAATTTTAACATTACAAGATTATTCAAATTAATGATTTGTGTGCTAAAACATTTTCTTTTGTATTTGAGAGAGATAATCAAATATTGTTGTATTACTTATTCTTGCAATTTAAAATAAATTTAGCAGTTTCAAGTTTTGTGCTTTTCATTTCTTTTCAAGACATGTTTTTAAAAATTAACTTGGTAATTTTTTTTCTGCGTGTGTGTGGGGGGTGGGTACAAGTAGTTAGCCTTACCTATGGTGCAAAATGCCTGGCAACAGCACTGAGTGCACAAGAAAACATTGGTGGAAAGTTTTGAAATACACTATGTTATCAGAAGTATTGGGACACCAGAGTATAACCTCATGATATAGAATGTTGACTATGCAAATTATGCAGAGAATATTACAGCAGTGCACGGATATAAAGTTGTGGTTGACCACATATTGTGACAGGAAGAGACTTTACAATGGCCAAAGATGTTACCAAATATAATATGCACTACAGCTGAAGAAAATATACTCGGGAAACATAGAATAGACCATCAGCATGTAATTATACAAGGTGCAGCAATAAAGTTCCCCGAATGGTGCTGTTGTGGCCATATTCAATGAGTATGAAAATAAATGGAAGTGGTATAATGCAGTTCAAACTTCCTCCAACAGATGGTGGTACAAAGATTGTCTAGTAGACCGACAGGTTGCAAGTAACAACTACTTTCAGTAGTAGCACTATCATTCCATGTCATTAAACTTGCAATGGAGCAACAAACAAATATCAAATTTTGCTTTAAACTGAGAAAATTAGCAACGGAATTGTACAAAATGTTAAAAACTGTTTATGGTAATGAAAATTTAAACACACTGGTATGAACTTATTAAGTCATACCAGTGTGTTTAAATGGTGTAAGTGGTTCAAGACTTGAAATGAGGACATGATTGCAAAAGACTGGGAAATTGTAGCAATATTTTGGTGTTTGACCCTCAGAATGATGGCTGATGAGTTGGATATGAATAAGGAGATGATTCGTTAAATTATACATGAAGATTTATGGAAAAAGGAAGGTCTGTGCAAAATTTGTGTCACACAGCCTCATAGATGAGCAACGAAGGCTGCACCCAGAGTTGTCAAGACAATCCTAATTTCCTCGACTGTTTTGCCACTGGAGATGAATTTTGGTGTTTCAGTACAACCAGGAGAGACAAAGTGTCAGAGCATGCAATGGACTTCAAAATCATTACCAAGGCCCAAAACGTTTCATTTACAGAAGTCCAGGATAAAGAGACAATGCTGTGTTCTACATAAAGATGCTTCAAAAACTATTGAAGCATGTTTTCTGGGTGAGGTCACAATTTCGAGAGAAAGGCATCCGTTTCTTTTTGCATGATAATGCTACTGCCCATTCTGCACTTTTTGAAGAAACATGGCATTGTACACATCAACCATTCACCCTACTCTCCCAATCTAGCACCGGCACTCTTCTCCCTCTTTCCCCAGTTGAAAACTGGTCCCAGAGGAAAGCGATTTCAAGATGTTGAGGACAAAGAAAAATGGAACTGCTGAACTGACTATCATCTCTTTAGATGCCTTTGCTAACTCTTTTCAGAATCTTTTAGAATGCTGCAAAGGGCACATTCAATCAGGTGGGGATAACTTGGAATAAAAATAAAACCATATTTGAGCTCCTTCACTGTGTTCTTTTTATTGCACCAGTTTGGGAACTTTATTGCCACAAATCTTTATTGTCACATATGTGGCATTACAATGAGATAAGTATCTAGGATGAAAGGCAGTGCAAAAAAGTTTTGATGCCAAAAGTCAATGTTCATTGACATTTACAATGGCACAGTTTATTTGTTTTGAGTTATGATATATCAGCTAATTGAAGCTATAATGCATCAAGCTCAAAAGTGTAATCTCAAATTTTTATTCTGTTCATTTGTATGGTATAAGAAAACAGTAACCAGGATCACAATACACTGTTATAATGTTAAAATTTTATATGGCACGATATAAGCTAATTTTCTGTATGAATCTAAAAATAAAATACTTGATTTAAACTCCTTGAACTGCTAAGAAATTTCTAAGTATGTATGGTTCAGTTGGTAAATGGAAGACGACAAAAACAGATGATGCTGATCATTATGACAGACTCGGCATTCCATTAAAAAGTGCTGCATTGTTAGCAGTAAAAAGGTCCAAAATTTGGAAACCTAATGATTGTTGGTTTTTGGACAGTAACCCTACACAATTCAACAAATATTTTTTTATTGTATAAAAAAAAAAAAAAAAAAGAAGTTGGCTAGATAGATGTAACTTAGGGCATTGATTCCGAATCTGTTTAGAGTTTTCTTGGAAACCTGCATATTACTTGTTATAATGAGATTGATTACATGAATATGATGTATATGATTATGCCAGTTACATACCAATTGCAGCCAACATACATAAATACAATTATTATTTATTAATTAAAAAGGTTTTAGGGCTGAAAGCCTCAGACTATGGAAAATTCATTAATCAACCAAGTTAGTGCATAGTTTGGCATAGTTATATGCCAAGTTAGTGTTAGTTTGCAGTAACTCACAAAAGTAGGTAGGTCGCTGTGAAGGCATTCACAATATGAAATATAACAAAAATGCACTAACTTGTTTGATTATTTATTAATTATCAATGCTTATGCATTCATATTTAAGTAATTGTTTGAATATATCTATATCTTTGTTATTTAATAATTTAATTATTTGAAAATTAATTGTTTCAGGTAGGATTCAGTGAATTATTGAAACAATTTCATTGTTATGCCTCAAAAGTGTAAAAATCAACCCAACAAATTCTGTTATGTATGCAGTCCTTTCCTATTGCAAGGGATTAATCATGATGAATATTCAGAAAACTTATGTTTAGATGTCTTCAAGGTGTGAGCACCACATATTATTTGTATTGCTTGTTTGAATGGATTATGTGACTGACTAAATAAAAGAAAAAAGGCAGAGTATCTGTGATATCCATGATAAGGAGAGAAGCAAAAGACGACAATGGCAATCTTTACTTTTCTAATGTGAATGTCACTTGATTCTCAGCACAAAATTGATTTTATTGGAACCAGAATTCAGCAATGACACCAATCCTTCACACCATGGACCAGATTCTTTAGAAGACAAAATGGAATGCGATGAGGGTGCAATTAGCATTAGTATCAACAAAAAAAAAAAAAAACACTTCCCAATCACCTCTCCATCTACTCCAAAGGTTTGTTGTGTTTTTCCTTGAATTTATTTAAGCTATCAAGTTCCAAATGACAGCTGGATGGAACTTTATACCAGCAATCAACCACTCTCTGGCTAAAGGCAAATTTCTGCACATCTATTCTGCAACTGTCTTTCTTCAATTTGAATTTATGACCCCCTCAAGTGAGAAATATGAACAAGAGGAAGAATCCCATCAACAACGAGCTTGCTCAAACCATTTAAAGTCATTAACAACCCCGCCAACCTTTGTATCATCTGCAAACTTGGACATTAAGCCTGTTATTCCTTCATAAATATCATTTATAAATATAGAAAACAATAATGGTCCCAACACTGAACCCTGGGGAACTCCACTAATAACATTAGTCCATGACAAGAGGTGTCCACTGATTACCACTCTCTTGTTTTCTCCTGCTAACAATCCTTTTATCCATAGTAGCAACTTTCCCTAAATGCCATACTGCTTCAATTTGTAGAACAGCCTTCTATGTGCAACAGTATCAAAAGCTTTCCTGAAATCCAAATATATGATATCAAAATTATTTTTTGCATCCAGTTCCTCTGTGACCACATCATAGTATTCAATCAAATTGATCAGGCAAGGTTTCCCCTTAACAAACACCTACTGTGTCTGAACTAAAGCTGCAATTTTATCTAGATCATGCAACTTTAACCAGTGACTCCATAACTTTTCCGCGACCAGAAGTTAAACTAACAGGTCTGTAATTACACGTGTTCCCTTTGATCCCCCTTTGTGATTTGGGGATACATTTGCACATCTCCAGTCCATGGGAACCTCCCATGAGTCCAAGGAAGGTCTCATAATTATGGCTAAGGGTTTGCTTACTCCCTTTGCCGAATCCTTTAGTATAACTGGATAGATCTCATCCATCCCAGGTGCCTTTCTTATGTTTATTTTTAACAATTTCTGCTCCACTTTGCTTTCAGTTATTACAAAATCATTTAGCTTACTCCCCGAGTTTAACTCACCTCTGGCATTCCCCTCCCTGAATAACTCCTCATGTGCAAATGTTGATGCAAAATACTCATTCAGTTTGTTAGCTACCTGAGCAGGATCATTAACAGTAGAACCATCGATATCAAGTGGACCAATCTGATTCAACCCCTTCCTTTTAGAGTTTATATAAGTAAAGAACTCTTCACTGTTTTTCTTTGCATCATTTGACACAAGTCTCATTAGTTCATTTGACATCCATTTAGGCCGAAACCTTGAACAATATTTCTTAGTTGGTATGAAAAGCCTAGTAGCTTCCAAGATTAATTCTTTGAATGCTTCCCATTTTGAATTTGCTGTTGGTAACATCATCAGTTGGTCCCACTATATAGAACTTAAAAACTCTTTGAAGCCACTGTAGTCACCTCTACGAAAGCAAAAACCCTTCCCTTTACCCGTGATGGTAGTTACCCCTTTGAGTAAATCCCACATCAGCACACTGTGATCACTGCTTCCTAGTGGTTCCTTTATCGGCAAATTATTATGCATGAAGAATCACTACTGATAATCAGATCAAGAATATTACTCCCTCTAGTTGCCTCCCGAACATGCTGCTGCTGTAGAAAACAGTCATCCAATAAATCCACAAAATCTTGCTAGTGTGCGAGTGACCAACAGACAAGTTCCAGTTAATATCTGGGAAATTAAAATCCCCCATTATGAAACAATCTGATTTACTGGCCCACTTTATTGATCTGTACAGTTGTTCATTATACTCATCAGAGCCATTAGGCCTATAATACACTCCTACTCTTAATTTTGCTTTCCCAGTGCCTATGTCACACACAAAACTGACTCAACACTGCACTGTCCACCATTTCCACTGGCTGCACTTTCTTAGATTTTATGTGTTTCTTAACTAATAGCATAAGCCCTCCTCCCTTCCTATCCTTTCTGTACACATTGGAGGGAGTATATGATGAGAGCCTTGTCGATCAATTCGGCCCTGGAAAGATTGTGCAAGGCTCAAGGGGTAGAATTTTTTTCAGCCTGGACTGTACTTGTTAACAGGAGAGATTGCTTCTACAGGGATGGGATACACTTAAATAGAAAGGGTGCAAGAATATTTGCTGATGCTATCGAGGCAGTGTTAGGTGGGTCGGAAAACTGCTAGCTTGGCGGGAGACAAAAACAAATAGATTAACAGTAGCCACTGGCAGAGGTGAAAGAGATTCTTGCACTGCTTCTATTGGAATGAGCAGAAGCCTGAAAAACAAGATGCAGGATATTTCAGAGACTGCTGGAAGTCATTGCGGTACAAGTAAACACATGGGTTGTGTTAGGGTAGCTAAGAATAGAAACAGGTGCATGTATACTTGCGTGTACACCAATGCTAGGAGTTTAGTAAATAAATTTGATGAATTTGAGGTATTGCTCAAAACATCAAAGACAGATATTGTTGGGATTTCAGAGACGTGGTGTCACACAGATATAAGGAATGCAGAACTGGAATTTGGGGAGTACAACATCTACAGAAACGATAGACAGGATAAGAAGGGAGGAGGGGTTATGCTATTAGTTAAGAAACACATAAAATCCAAGGAAGTGAAGCCAGTCAACATCGATGGACAGGGCAGTGTCAAGTCAGTTTGGTGTGACATAAGCATAGGTAAATCAAAATTGAGATTAGGAGTGTGCTATAGGCCTAATGACTCTGATGAGTATAAGATACTGTACAGGGAAATAGAATGATCCAGTAAATCAGAGAGTCTTATAATGGGGGATTTTAATTTCCCAGATATTGACTAGAATTTGTAGGTTGGTCACTCACACACTAGCAAGGCTTTTGTGGATTTATTGGATGATTGTTTTCTACACCAGCATGTTCGAGAGGCAACTAGAGGGAGTAATACTCTTGATCTGATTATCAGTAGTGATTCTTCATGCATTAAAAATCTGCAGATAAAGGAACCACTAGGTGGCAGTGATCACAGTGTGCTGAAGTGGGATTTACTCAAGGAGGAAACTACCATCAGAGGTAAAGGGAAGGGTTTTTGCTTTCGTAAAGGCGACTATGATGGTCTGAGACAGTATTTAAATTCTATACAGTGGGACCAACTGATGATGTTACCAACAGCAAATTCAAAATGGGAAGCATTCAAGGAACTAATCTTGGAAGCTACCAGGCTTTACATACCAACCAAGAAATATTGTTCAAGGTTCAGGTCTAAATGGTTGTCAGATGAACTAATGAGATATATGGCAGAGAAGAAAAATGCATGGGATACATACAAATTAATGGGTGACATGGAAGCCTATGATAGATATAAGTTGGTCTGTAACCAAGTCACAAAGGAGATTAGGCAGGCAAAGGCAGATTATGAGAAATCCTTGGCAAAGGATGCAAAGAAAAACAGAAAAGAGTTCTTTACCTATTTAAACTCAAGAAGGAAAGGGATGAATCAGATTGGTCCACTGGATGTTGATAGTTCAACAGTTGAGGATCCTGTCAGGTGGCTAACAATCTAAACGAGTATTTTGCATCTACATTCACACATGAGGAGTTATTCAGGAAGGGGAATGTCATAAGTGAAGTAAACATTGGCAGTGAGCTAGATGATTTTCTAATAACTGAGAGGAAAGTGGAGGAGATATTGTTGAGGATAAACACAAGAAAGGCACCCGGGGTGGATGGGATCTATCCAGTTATATTAAAGGAGGCAGCAAAGGAAGTAAGCAAACCCCCTAGCCATAATTATGAGAGCTTCTTTGGACTCAGGGGAGGTACCCATAGACTGGAGATGTGCAAATGTAACCCCAATTCACAAAGGAAGATCAAAGGCTGACACAAGTAATTAGAGACCTGTTAGTTTAACTTTGGTTCCAGGAAAATTAATGGAGGCACTGGTTAAAGAAGCACTGCAGGATGATCTGGACAAGAATTCAGTTATAGCTCAGACACAGCATGGTTTTGTTAAGGGCAGATCTTGTCTGACCAATTTGATTGGATACTATGATGTAGTCACAAAAGAACTGGATGCAGGGAATAACTTTGATATTATATATTTGGATCTTAGAAAGGCTTTTGATACTGTTGCACATGGAAGACTGCTGCACAAATTGGAGCAGTGTGGCATTGGAGGCAAATTGCTGCTATGGATAAAGGGATGGTTGAGTGGCAGAAGACAGAGAGTGGTAATCAATGGACACTGCTCAACGTGAACTAATGTTATTAGTGGAGTTCCTCAGGGTTCAGTGTTGGGTCCATTGTTGTTTTCTGTATTTATAAATGATATTGATGATGTTATATCAAGCTTAATGTCCAAGTTTGCAGACGATACAAAGGTTGGCAGGGTTGTTAAGGACACTACTGATGCTATGCTGCTGCAACAGGATCTGGAAAGGTTGAGCAGATGGGCTGAGAGGTGGCAAATGAAGTTTAACATTGACAAATGTAAAGTACTACATATGGGAAACAGTAACCCCAGATCAACGTATCAACTCTGTGGTACTATGTTGACAGTGGTAGAGAATGAAAAAGACCTGGGGGTAATTGTGCAGGCAGATATGAAGTTCTCTGAGCAGTGCAGACGAGCGGCAAGAGTAGCTCATGGTGTCTTGTTAATGATATACAGGAATTTTTCTAGCCGGGATAGGGATGTGATTATTCCCTTGTATAAGGCCACACCTTGAGTACTGTATACAGGTCTGGAGGCCTCATTTCAAGAAGGATGTAGAGCTGCTGGAACGAGTACAGAGAAGGGCAACAAGATTAGTGAATGGAACAAAGGGTTGCTCTTACGAAGAAAGGCTTAAGTTTTGCAAATTACAGAGTCTGGAGACTAGGCATCGGCGAGGTGATCTGATAGAGGTGTATAAGGCTTGAGCATGCTCAATGCCGATGGGATTCTTCCTCTTGCTCAGAATAATCACCTGAGAGGGCATAAATTCAAATTGAGGAAGGATGGATGTCGGATAGATGTGCGGAAATTTGTCTTTAGCCAGCAGGCAGTTGGTTTGTGGAACAGACTTCCATCACTTGTTGTTGAAGTTGATAGCCTAAACAAATTTAAGGCTCAGCTGTACAGGTATTTCGAACGAACGGAGGGGTGAAATGGGAGTAGTGGTTGTGTGTTTTTTTTTTTTTTTTTTTGGCTGATGCTGAATAAGCTTGCTTTCTTGCATCATATGCCTCTACTAATGCTAATGCTAATTGTACTCCCAAAATTCCAATTCTGCATTTTTTATATATGTGTGACACTACATCTCTGATATCCCAACAATATTTGTATTTGATGTTTTGACCAACACCTCAAACTCATCTACTAAAGTGCTAGCACTGGTGTACATTCAAGTATACATGCACCTGTTCTTATTCTTAGTTACCCTAACACAGCCCATGCACTTACTTGTTCCACAATGACTCCTAGCAGTCTCTGAAATCTCCTGCACCTTGTTTTCCAGACTGCTGCTCATTTCAACAGAAGCAGTGCAAGAATCACTGTCACCTCTGCCAGTGGCTACTGTTAATCTATTAGTCTGTGTATCCCTCTAAGCTAGCAGTTTTCTGACCCACCAAACACTGCCTCGATAGGATCAGTAAATATTCTTGCACCCTTTATATTTAAGTGTATTCCATCCCTGTAGAAGCAGGGATGGGATAGTGTTTTTTAAGGAAATACCACAAGTACACATTATGTATGAATGGCACCTCTCCACTGACTCCTCACAGTGAAGTCTGAAAGTTGCACTCTTGGTTAACAAGAACTTAAAGCTTAAAGACATGACTACTTGAAGCAACTCAATATAGCACTCGTCAATGGAATATCTACAGCGACATCAAAAAAACTTGGCATGCCCATTAACAAATTAAGAAACTGCATAATGTATATAATGAAATGGGATGTTGTACGTTACTGAAATTTCATTTCTTACATTTGCATTCAGACTTCTTTCACGAAAACCTTGGTATAGTGAGTGATGAGCAGGGTGAAAAAAAAGTGAAGTCAGTGAAAAATTGCTACCAAGGTTTGTAAAATGAATGTACATTTGCATACTACTATTGGAAATTGTATTGCCACACTGTGGATAAAGTGCATTACAGGAAATCAACTACATAACATTTGTAAATTGTACATATCTTTTTTTAAATAATGTGCTGTATTATTTTAACTATATATACAAAGTTAATTGGGTTTAAACTTTCTAGAAATAGAAAAAAAAGTATGAGTGACTGGGGATTTTTTTTTTTCTTTTACAGCATTTTCTTTTAATGTTTAGCCATTCTAATACTAATATCCATCTGTTACAACATAATAAATGACATCAGATTTCTCTTTTAGCACATTCATTGCTTCATGCAAATATTTTGAATGTTTAATCCACTTGAGGGGGAACCATCCTACTTTTAGAACTTTTCTTCCATGTTGACAAAAGAAAAACCAGATATTTTTGTCAAGCAGCCTTCACCAGAGGCTAATTAACTCTGTCATAATGAGAAGAAAGCTCAAAAACACCTTTGCCCTTTTCAATAAAGACTGACTCAACTTGGGTCAAAAATTGTCGGAAAAGTTGGCAGCAAAGCATTAAGTGCTATTTATTGGGGTCATTGAGGGCACTCACAGTGATCACCTCATAACACAAGTTATTAACTGCCACTCATAAAAAATACTGCTTTTATCTAAGGCAAACTTTTGTTTGATATTCTACCAATTAAATATTATAAATTCAATGAATTTACTAATTAATGATTAATTTCTATACTTGAAATTAAATTATAATTTTATTTAAAAGATTTATAAATGTTTAGCAATTTGAGGGAATACATACTGATAATCCCTGAGGCCTTAATTGTTGACGAAGCATTATTTGTTGTCTTTTCTGAAGCATGTCCATGCTCTGATATGGTCCAGGTCCTGAGTTAGAAGTGTGATTTCCGGGATGACCTGAAATAGGACCAGCACCAGCTGATGCTCCTGGATGACCAGTTCCCATGGGTCCTGAAATAGAGACTGTCTGGGCTGTACCACTTGAAACCCCAGTAGCTTGATGTTGGGCATTTCCTCCTGGACCAGGAAGAAATTGTGTGGACGGATGGCGAGCTCTTAGCATAGAACTCAATGCAGCTTTGGATTGTGATAATGGTCTTTCAAATCTTGGCCCACCAGCTTATAATGAAAAACAGATTTCAGTAAATGATAGCATCGTTCATAAAAAAAGAAAATATAAAATGAAAATTATTAATAAATATTTCATCCTAAATGAGATACACAGAAATTATGAGGGGTGTTTTGAAATTTTCAATTAACGTTACCAAAAAAAAATAAATAAATAGTTCTAATTTGCTATGTCCGTATGTTCCACAGACCCAATGTCTGTATTGCTTACCACTACCAAACTAAAAATTAGGATTACTAGTGCTGTGAACATACTGTAGTAACTACACATATCATTTTTAATTGTCAATTCAAGGTAAACTGTAGTATCTTAGTCACCCTTTTAAACTTTTCTAGTAATTTTTACATCACATAGTTCATTATTCACTAATGTCAAGAGCATTAAATAAAATCTTTAAGATGTGAACATAATCAATTTTCCAATAAATTCATTCTACCAAAGAATGAATAGGTGTTTTCATTTGCATAATCTAAAGTTACTTTTTTTTAATGGAATATTATTTCTCTAATACATTAAATGGCTCTAGTAGCATATGTCATATCCTGAACAGAACTAATTGTTTAATATTACACTACAACTTTTTTAATATTAATTTTAATTTTTTTTGATTTGTTTTGAAACCTGCTACCACAGAAAATAAAAGGAACATAATGTAGTATGTTGCAAGAAAGCAAATGTATGAGCTTATGCAGCATCAGCCAAAAAAAAAAAAAAAAAAAAAAAAAAAATCACACCATTCCCTCCAAATGCCTGTCCAGTTCCTCCTTAAATTTATTTAACCTATCAACTTCCACAACGACAGATGGAAGTTTGTTCCAGCAATTAACCACCCGCTAGCTAAAGGAAAATTTCCGCACATCTATTCTACATCTGTCTTTTCTTAATTTGAATTTATGCCCCCTTAGATTCGTAATCTGAACAAGTGGAAGGATCCCATCAGAATTCAGCGTGCTCAACCCATTCAAGGCCTTATATACCTCAATCAGATCACCGCGCAGGTGCCTAGTCTCCAGCCACTGCAATTTGCAGAACTTAAGCCTCTCTTGGTAAGAGGATCCCTTCATTTCCCTCACCAATCTAGTTGCCCTTCTCTGTACACGCTCAAGTAAATCTACATCCTTCCTAAAATGAGGCCTCCAGACCTGTACGCAGTACTCAAGCCGTGGCCTGACCATTGCCTTATACAGAGGGATAATCACCTCCTTTTCCCTGCTAGCAAAATTCCTATATATCATTGACAAAGCCCCATGACCTGCCCTGGCAGCCTGTCTGCATTGCTCAGAAATCTTCATATCTACCTGCACAATTACTCCCAGGTCTTTTTCATTTTCTACCACCTTAAGTGTAGTACCACACAGTTGGTACGTTTCTCTGGGGTTACTTCTACCCATATGTAGTACTTTGCATTTGTCAAGGTTAAACTTCAGTTGCCACTTCTTAGCCCATCTGCCCAAATTATCTAGATCCTGTTGCAGTAGCACACTGCCATTACTGTCATTAACAACCCTGCCAACCTTTGTATCATCTGCAAACTTCGACATTAAGCCTGATATACTTTCATCAATATCATTGATAAATATACAAAACAACAGTGGACCTAACACCGAACCCTGTGGGACTCCACTAATAACATTAGTCCAAGAAGAGCAGCACCCATTGATTACCACCCTCTGTCTTCTAGCACTTAACCATCCTTTTATTCATTGTAGCAACTTACCCTTAATACCATTCTGCTCCAATTTGTACAATAGTCTTCCATGCGCAACAGTGTCAAAATATCAAAATTATTTTTCGCATCCAGTTCCTTTGTAACCACATCATAATATCCTATCAAATTTGACAGACAAGACTTTCCCTTAACAAACCCATGCTGTGTCTGAATTATTGCTGCAGTCTTGTCTAGATGATCCTGCAATGCAACTTTAACCAGCGATTCCATTATTTTACCCGGAACAGAAGTTAAACTAACTGGTCTCTAATTACTCGTGTCACCCTTCGATCCCTCTTTGTGAATTGGGGATACATTTGCACATCTCCAGTCCGTGGGAACCTCCCCTGAGTCCAAGGATGCTCTCATAATTATGGCTAAGGGTTTGCTTAGTTGCTTTGCCGTTTCCTTTAACTGGATAGATCCCATCCACCCCAGGTGCTTTTCTTACGTTAAACTTCAACAATTTCTCTTCCACTTTGCTCTCGGTTATTACAAAATCATTAAGTATCTTGCTACAATTTGATAACCTTCTGCCATTTTCAAACCTTAATAATTCCTCACGTGTGAATGTAGATGCAAAATACTCATTCAGTTTGTTTGCTATCTGAGCAGGATCATCAACAGCCGAAACCATCGATGTCAAGTGGACCGATCAGATTCATCCCCTTCCTTTTAGAGTTTATATAAGTAAAGAAATCCTTGCTGTTTTTCTTAGCATCTTTTGCCAAGGATTTCTCGTAATCTGCCTTCGCCTGCCGAACCTCCTTTGTGACCTGATTACAGATTAACTTATATCTGCCATATGCTTCTGAGTCGCTTGATAATTTATATGCATCCCATGCATTTTTCTTCTCTGTTACGAGTTTCATTAGTTCATTTGACAACCGTTTAGGCCTAAACCTTGAACAATATTTCTTAATAGGTATGAACCTTTTAGTAGCTTCCACGATTAATTCCTTGAATGCTTCCCACTTAGAATTTACTGTTGGTAACATCATCAGTTGATCCCACTGTACAGAATTTAAAAACTGTCGGAGACCACTGTACTCGCCTTTACGGAAGCAAAAACCCTTTCCTTTAACCCTGATAGTAGTTAAATCTTTAAGTAAATCCCACGTCAGTACACTGTGATCACTGCCACCTAGTGGTCCTTTTATCTGCAAATTCCTAATACATGAATGATCACTGCTGATAACCAGATCAAGAGTATTACTTTCTCTGGTTGCCTCTCGAACATGCTGCTGCAGAAAACAATCATCCAATAAATTCACAAAAGTCTGACTAGTGTGTGAGTGCCCAACCCACAAGTTTCAGTCAATATCTGGGAAGTTAAAATCCCCCATTATAAGACATTCCGATTTACTAGCCCACTCTATTTCTCTGTACAATTGTTCATTGTACTCATTCAAGTCATTAGGCCTATAACACACTCCTACTCTTATTTTTGCTTTCGCAGTGCTTATGTCACACCAAACTGACTCAACAGTGCACTGTTCATCTATATCAACTGGATGCACTTCTTTTGATTTTATGTTTTTCTTTATTAACAGCATAACACCTCCTCCCTTCCTATCCTGTCTATCCTTTCTGTACACATTGTACTCCCCAAATTCCAGTTCGGCATTCCTTATATCTGTGTGACACCACGTCTCTGATATCCCAACAATATCCGCCTTTGATGTCTTGACCAACACTTCAAAATCATCAAATTTATTTAGTATACTTCTAGCATTGGTATACATGCAAGTATACATGCACGTATTCTTATTCTTAATTACTCTAACACATCCCATATACCCACCTGTTTCACGATGACTGCCATCCGTCCCTGAAACCCCCAACACCCCTCGCCCCAGGTCGCTACTTATTCTAATAGAAGTTGTGCAAGAATCACCTTCACCTCTGCCTACGGCTACTGTTAAACTATTAGTCCTTGTATCCCCCCCAAGCTATCAGTTTTCCGACCCACCTAACACCGCCTCGATAGCATCAGCAAATATTCTTGCACCCTTTCTATTTAAGTGTATCCCATCCCTGTAGAAGCAGTCACTCCTGTTAACAAGTACAGTCCAGGCTGAAAAAAATTCTATCCCTTGAGCCTTGCACAATCTTTCCAGGGCCGAATTGATCGACAAGGCTCTCATCATATACTCCCTCCTATCGTGTCTGGGCAGATATATCATTACACTATAGAAATTAATTATGTAATGGGATTAATAATCTATTAAATACATTATAAATTAATATATTATCTGAACTGTTAGCTTCAATGCTACAAATAACATTCACCACCACTGTTTCTTATGGCCATTTGTACTAATAAATACATTCTGATTACCATCAAGAGCTCTCTGAATTCAGCTATGTAAATAACAAACAAGGTTAGACTAAGAGCAATGCATGTGTTCTGAAGATAAACAGTGCCACCGAATGAATTTTTCTGTTATATTTGAATGCATCTTTCAGTGTACGTAACTGGGAGATGAGAACATTAAGGTTTTAGTGTTGCACGTTATTCAGTAAATAATTTTTTGATGATACGGATTTTCCAACTACTTTTTATATAACTCGTGCAAGTTACCAGTTTCTAGGCTTGACTGTTAAATATTAATGCCAATGCTTCACCAGTAAGAGAAGATCTAAACTCTGCTTTTTTTTTTTAAACTTGAATGAATAATTTTCCCATGCTCAGTAGTACTCTCAGAAATTGTTAAAATAACAAACACTATTTGGGATAATGTATATTTCAAGCTTCCTTGTGCACTTGTTAGTTCTCAACCAAGGACCACTGCTCTCAATTCTTTCTTCCTCCTTAAATGTCTAGTAGGCTCTCCATGCTGAAATTGAGAAAACTGATTCTGCAAAAATATCTATTTCTTTATCTTCACTGAGATTGATATTGGTCATTATCTGAATTGCCAAATAACTGAACCACGGAATTAGTGAATTAGCTGAATGCTAATAGCACGGTTTTCTTTCTCAGACTACACACGTGAGGAAATTTGCCTTAAATCAGTGGGTAGTTTTAATAAATTCAAGGATAAACTAGACATACTACTGTAGGGGAGAGACAGGTAATGTTGGGAGTGGTTTCTTTCTTTTTTTTTAAGTTAATGCTATATAAGCTTGCTTTCTTGCATCATTCACTGTTACTAATGCTAATATAATTAGGTGTTACATAATCACAGATTGTTTCTAATTGTGCAAAACTAGAATTTTCAGTGGTGTAATCAAAGAAAACATTTCCAAAAACAGATATTAGGAGTATCACAAGTTGCTGAAATACTGTTGGGGTCTTATTGACCCCATGCCAAACTTAGGGTAAAAAAAGAGAGATAAATAGAGAGAGACTGCAAACGAAAAAACATACAATTTATTTGTATTTTTAATTTAGCTCTGAATCCAACATTTAACCAATAGATTTTTCAAACCCAGGATTTCTTATCAATGGGTTCTGCAGTGCCATGCAACTCAGATCTGTCCTTACTGCAATTTTCCATCCCTTCAAATTCTTACAAGCATTTAGTTTAATATAGGTAGTATTCTAATATTAAGTATAAATGGGCTTGTTGTACTGGGATCCATGGTACAATGAAATAAGAGAAGTGTAAATCCAGTAAATATCTTTAATTATGAATACTTTGGAGCTTTCAAGACAATCGTGTCTCTTCTTCAACAGAGTTTAAACTTAACGGATACAGTTATGTGTGCAGTGAGGCGTGTGAAGGCACGTTATTCAGTCATTAAACTGGCGTTCATTGTTGCTGCAGGGACATGCGCAGTTCTTCTCCAGTGTGGCAGGAGTGCTGTGACTCGGGGGAGAACTGAGGGGAGGCGATTCTCAAATGCATCAAAGTCTAAAAAAATGTGCAACTTGTGAAACGTATGCCGAACTCTCTGGAACAGAACATGATCTAGCCAAGGAGGATGGCTTTGTGTGTGCCAGGTGCAGAGAGTTTGTGCAGAAATTAGACGTCAACCCAGCGTTTTAATAGGTGTCTATGAAAGCTTGAGGTGTAGGGTAGATGCCCTCGAATAAATAAATATGAGGGGCTTGTCAAGCTCTCAGCTGCCCAACTCAATGCCAGAGCTCACTCCTGAGTATCAGGCAACATAGTGGCAATCTCCAAGGCAGAATGTGCTGATCCCAAAGGAACTAGTTATTTTTGGTGACTCTATTGTCAGGGAGACGGGGAATATATTGTGTAAAAAGGATAGATGGAATAGGACCAGGGTATGTCTGCCAGGGACAAAAGTTCATGATGCTGTGAAGCATATATCTTTTAAGGGCACAAAGGGTGATATTGTTGTACATGTTGGCACCAATGACATTAAAAGTAGGAGATCTGCAGATTTACAGAAGTACAGGTCAATATTGCAAAAAAGTCGTGAGTTAGAGTTAAATTTGAAAGTATCTGCAATTCTGCCCAGACACGATAGGAGGGAGTACATGATGAAAGCCCTGTCAATCTATTTGTCCATGGAGGGAATGTGCAAGGTTCAAGGGGTAGAATTTTTTCAGCGTGGCCTGTGCTTGTTAACAGGAGAGACTGCTTCTACAGGGCAGGGATACAATTAAATAGAAAGGGTGCAAGAATATCTGCTGATGCTATCGAGGCAGTATTAGGTGGGTTGAGAAACTGCTAGCTTGGGGAGTAGATTCACAGACTAAAAGGTTAAAAGTAGCCACAGGCAAAGGTGAAGGTGATTCTTGCACCTTCTATTAGAATAAGCAGCGGCCTGGAGCAAGGGGTGCTAGGGGTTTCAGGGCCTGATGGCAGTTATCGTGAAACAGGTGGGTATATTGGATGTGTTAGGATAACTAAGAATAACAATAGGTGCATGTACACCAATGCTAGAAGTATAGTAAATAAATTTGATGAATTAGAAGTGTTAGTCAAGACATCAAAGGCAGATATTGTTGGGATATCAGAGATGAGATGTCACACAGATATTAGGAATGCAGAATTGTAATTTAGGGAGTAGTAGTAGTAGTGGCATGTGATGAAAGAAAGCAAGCATATGAGCTTATGCAGCATCAGTCAAAAAAAAAAAATTTACACAACCATTCCCTCTAAATGTTTGTTCAGTTACTCCTTAAATTTATTTAACCTATCAACTTCCACAACGACAGATGGAAGTTTGTTCCAGCAATTAACCACCCGCTGGCTAAATGCAAATTTCCGCACATCTATTTTACATCTGTCTTTCCTCAATTTGAACTTATGCCCCCTTAGGTCCGTAATCTGAACAAGTGGAAGAATCCCATCAGAATTCAGTGTGCTCAACCCATTCACGACCTCAATCAGATTACCTCGCAGGTGCCTAGTCTCCAGCCGCTACAATTTGCAGAACTTAAGCCTCTCTTGGTAAGAGAATCTCTTCATTCTCCTCACCAATCTTGTTGCCCTTCTCTGTACATGCTCAAGCAAATCTACATCCTTCCTAATATGAGGCCTCCAGACCTGTAAGCAGTACTCAAGGCATGGCCTCACCATTACCTTATACAGAGGGACAATCACCTCCTTTTCCCTGCTAGCAAAATTCCTGTATATCATTCACAATACACCATGACCTGCCCTGGCAGCCTATTTGCATTGGTCAGAAAACTTCATATCTGACTGCACAATTACTTCCAGGTCTTTTTCATTTTCTACCACAAGGTGGTAGAAAATGAAACAAGTGTAGTACCACAAGTGTTTCTTCAACAAGTGTAGTACCACACAGTTGGTATGTTCCTCTGGGGTTACTTCTACCCATATGCAGTACTTAGCATTTGTCAATGTTAAACTTTGGTTGCCACTTCTCAGCCCATCTTCCCAAATTTTCTGGATCCTGTTCAGTAGTACACTGTCACTAACAACCCTGCCAACCTTTGTATCATCTGCAAATATCGACACTAAGCCCGATATACCTTTATCAATATCATTGATAAATATACAAAACAACAGTGGACCCAACACCGAACCCTGTGGGACTCCACTAATAACATTAGTCCACAAAGGGCAGTGCCCATTGATTACCACCCTCTGTCTTCTCCCACTCAACCATCCTTTTATCGATTGTAGCAACTTACCCTTAATACCATTCTGCTCCAATTTGTACAGTAGTCTTCAATGCGGAAGTGTCAAAAGCTTTCCTGAAATCCAAGTAAATGATATCAAAATTATTTTTTGCATCCAGTTCCTTTGTAACCACATCATAATATCCAATAAAATGTGTCAGACAACACTTTCCCTTAACAAACCCATGCTGTGTCTGAATTATTACTGCAATCTTGTCTAGGTGATCCAGCAATGCATCTTTAACTAGTGATTCCATTATTTTACCCGGAACAGAAGTTAAGCTAACTGGTCTGTAATTATTCCTGTCACCTTTCGATCCCCCTTTATGAATTGGGGATACATTTGCACATCTCCAGCCTGTGGGGATCTCTCTTGAGTTCAAGGATACGCTCATAATTATGGTTAAGGGTTTGCTAACTTCCTTTGCCACCTCCTTTAATATAATTGGATAGATCCCATCCACCCCAGGTGCCTTTCTCATGTTTAACTTCAACAATTTCTCCTCCACTTTGCTCTTGGTTATTACAAAATCATTAAGCACCCTGCTACAATTTGATAACCTTCTGGCATTTCAAGTGGACCAATCAGATCGATATCAAGTGGACCAATCAGATTCATCCCCTTCCTTTTAGAGTTTATATAAGTAAAGAAATCCTTGCTGTTTTTTTTAGCATCCTTTGCCAAAGATTTCTCGTAATCTGCCTTCGCCTGCCTAACCTCCTTTGTGACTTGATTACAGACTAGCTTATATCTGCGATAGGCTTCTGTGTCGCCTGATAATTTATATGCATCCCATGCATTTTTCTTCTCTGCCACAAGTCTCATGAATTAGAAGTGTTGTACAATGTGTACAGAAAGGACAGACAGGACAGGAAGAGAGGAGGGGTTATGCTGTTAATTAAGAAAAACATAAAATCAAAAGAAGTGCATCCAGTTGATGCAGATGAACAGTGCACTGTTGAGTCAGTTTGGTGTGACTTTTTTTTTTTTTTTTTTTTTTTTTTGATTTGGTAGTTGTTGGCGCATCGGCTTCTGTGGCCATATTGCACCTCCAAAGGTTTTTGCAGTACTTTGATCCAAGCCCGAGGCGGGAATTGAACCCGCGACCGTTGGGTTGCCGGGCAGGTACTTTACCCACTCGGCTAGCCCGGTCGGCTGGTGTGACTTAAGCACTGTGAAAGCAAAACTAAGAGTACAGTCCAGGCTGAAAAAAATTTTATCCCTTGAGCCTCACACAATCTTTCCAGGGCCGAATTGATCGACAAGGCTCTCATCATATACTCCCTCCTATCGTGACTGCAGCAATAATTCAGACACAGTGTGTTATAGGCCTAATTACTCGAATGAGTACAATGAAAATTGTATGGAGAAATAGAGCGGGCTAATAAATCAGAATGTCTTATAATGGCGGATTTTCACTTCTCAGATATTGACTGGAACTTGTGGGTTGGTCATTCACACACTAGTAAGACTTTTGTGGATTTATTGGATGATTGTTTTCTGCAGCATGTTCGAGAGGCAACTAGAGGGAGTAATACTCTTGATCTAATTATCAGTAGCGATTCTTCATGCATTAAGAATCTGCAGATAAAGGAACCACTAGGTGGCAGTGATCACTGCAGTGTACTGATGTGGGATTTACTTAAAGATATAATTACCATCAGGAGTAAAGTAAAGGGTTTTTGCTTCCGTAAAGGTGACGACAGTGGTCTCAGACAATTTTTACATTCTGTCCAGTGGGATCAACTGATGATGTTACCAACAGCAAATTCTAAGTGGGAAGCATTCAAGGAATTAATTGTGGAAGCTACTAAAAGTTTCATACCTATTAAGAAATATTGTTCAACATTTCGGCCTAAATGGTTGTCAAATGAACTAATGAGACTTGTGGCAGAGAAGAAAAATGCATGGGATGCATATAAATTATCAAGCGACACAAAAGCC
This sequence comes from Mastigoproctus giganteus, assembly GCF_048544385.1. Lineage (NCBI taxonomy): Eukaryota > Metazoa > Arthropoda > Arachnida > Uropygi > Thelyphonidae > Mastigoproctus > Mastigoproctus giganteus. The sequence goes on from NC_143575.1 coordinate 110,481,150, forward strand.
TATCGCAGATATAAGCTAGTCTGTAATCAAGTCACAAAGGAGGTTAGGCAGATTACGAGAAATCTTTGGCAAAGGATGCTAAGAAAAACAGCAAGGATTTCTTTACTTATATAAACTCTAAAAGGAAGGGGATGAATCTGATTGGTCCACTTGATATCGATGGTTCGACTGTTGATGATCCTGCTCAGATAGCAAACAATCTGAATGAGTATTTTGCATCTACATTCACAACTGAGGAGTTATTAAGGATTGAAAATGCCAGAAGATTATCAAATTGTAGCAGGGTGCTTAATGATTTTGTAATCACTGAGAGCAAAGTGGAAGAGAAATTGATGAAATTAAACTTAAGAAAGGCACCTGGGGTGGATGGGATCTATCCAGTTATATTAAAGGAGGCAGCAAAGCAACTAAGCAAACCCTTAGCCATAATTATGAGAGCATCCTTGGACTCAGGAAAGGTCTCTATAGACTGGAGATGTGCAAATGTATCCCCAGTTCGCAAAGGGGGATCGAAGGGTGACACAAGTAATTACAGACCAGTTAGTTTAACTTCTGTTCCAGCTAAAATAATGGAGAAACTGGTTAAAAATACATTGCAGGATCATCTAAACAAGACTGCAGCAATAATTCAGACACAGCATGGGTTTGTTAAGGGAAAGTCTTCTCTGACAAATTTTATTGGATATTATGATGCGATTACAAAGGAACTGGATGCAAAAAATAATTTTGATATCATATACTTGGATTTCAGGAAAGCTTTTGACACTTGCCCATGGAAGACTACTGTACAAATTGGAGCAGAATGGTATTAAGGATAAGTTGCTACAATAGATAAAAGGATGGTTGAGTGGGAGAAGACAGAGGGTGGTTCGGTGTTGGGTCCACTGTTGTTTCGTATATATTTATCAATGATATTGATGAAGGTATATCAGGCTTAGTGTCAAAGTTTGCAGATGATACAAAGGGTGGCAGGGTTGTTAATGACAGTAATGGCAGTGTGCTGATGCAACAGGATCTAGAAAGTTTGGGAAGATGGGCTGAGAAGTGGCAACCGAAGTTTAACATTGACAAATGCAAAGTACTGCATATGGGTAGAAGTAACCCCAGAGGAACGTATGAACTGTGTGGTACTAAACTTAAGGTGGTAGAAAATTAAAACGATCTGGGAGTAATTGTGAAGTCAGATATGAAGTTTTCTGAGCAATACAGACAGGCTGCCAACGCAGGTCATGGGGTTTTGTCAATGATATACAGGAATTTTGCTAGCTGGGAAAAGGAGGTAATTGTCCTCCCTCTGTATAAGGCAATGGTCAGGCCAGCCACACCTTGAGTACTGCATACAGGTCTGGAGGCCTCATTTTAGGAAGGATGTAGATTTGCTTGAGTGTGTACAGAGAAGGGCAACAAGATTGGTGAGGGGAATGAAGGGATCCTCTTACTAAAAAGAGAGGCTTAAGTTCTGCAAATTGCAGCGGCTGGAGACTAGGCACCTGCGAGGTGATCTGACTGAGGTGTATAAGGTCTTGAATGGGTTGAGCACACTGAATTCTGATGGGATTCTTCCACTTGTTCAGATTACGAACCTAAGGGGGCATAAGTTCAAACTGAGGAGAGACAGATGTAGAATAGACGTGTGTAAATTTGCGTTTAGCCAGCGGGTAGTTAATTGCTGGAACAAACTTCCATCTGTCGTTGTGGAAGTTGATAGGTTAAATAAATTTAAGGAGGAACTGGACAAGCATTTAGAGGGAAGGGTTGTGCGATTTTTTTTTTTTTTGGCTGATGCTGCATAAGCTCATACACTTGCTTTCTCGTATCATATGCCACTATTAGTACCTGGATGTCATTTCAGATTTGTATAATGTACCCAATTCACACAATAGCATTTTTAGTTTTGTAAAGGAGATCTGTGGTTGTCATGTATATATCTTAACGTATAATGGAATAAGAAAACAACAGAAATTATAAAAGTGTCCAGAAATACAAGCCAATTCATTAGGTACATTCCTTTTCATAAAATGGAGTGTTCCACCAATAACAGCATCATGTGTTTGTATCATGCAATATCAGGGCCATGCTGAACGATTTTAATACCTGAGGCACGAAATTGCACCCTACTGTTAATAATGGCAATGTTGGTAATTATTTAATCTTTCTTTGATGCCCCTTTCAGCTTTTAATCTGAGGCAAGAGCCTCGTTCACTTCACCCTCAGCACGGCTCTGTGCAATATAAATAAGATCAGCAGATATGTAATGATTCCATATGTGTGCAATTTAGTGTGAGAATAACAAGATGAAAGATTCAAGTGACTTTGAATGTAGCACAGTAGTAAGTGCCAGATGTACTGGTATGACTATTTCAGAAAATGAAACTCTGTTGAGTCTTAACATGTGACTGTGTCTTGGGTTTATCACAACTGGTCCAATAATCAAATAATATCCAGCCAATAGCAACCCTCTGGTGGAAAATAGCACATTCATGTAAGAGGTCAATGGTGACTGATAAGACCTGTGCAGGATACTATAAAGGATAGAGATGACCAAATAACAACCTAGTACAACAGTAGCATTTCAGAATGCACAACTTGTACCATGTTATTAATGAATGGGGTACTGAAGCCAATGCCAGAACCTCATTCATGACAAGGGTTGAGTTGAGAAATCCCATTCATGACAAAGTATGAGTTGTGAATGGGGTACTGCAGCCAATGCTAAAACTGGATTCCATTCCTGTCAGAAAAAAAACCAATAAGTTATAGGTACAGTAGGCTGAGAAACATCAATATCAGTCATCAGTACAGGACAGAAAAACTTGCCAGGCTTGAAAAATCCAGGTTCCTGTAGTTTCATATTGATGGAAGACCAGAACATGGCAAAAAAGCAGCAAGAGTCCAGTGAGTAATGAGCAAAGGCATATCCCTGTTAATAGGTTTGTAGATGGGTAAGCTCTGTAAAGGTTTTCCAATTTGGGAGAGAAAAGTCCATTCCAAGGTGAGTGGCCTAGTTGCCTTTTCAGTTTTGCTACATAGTTTAACAAAACTATCTATCTGCATATATGAAAGAAGGTTTCATTTGCTTTAGCATGCATACATACAGGGTTGTTAAAATTGAAGTATCCCAATGTAGAGGGCTCTGGAGCGAGTTCTAAGGCTTGCACTGAAGAGAAATTTGGACAATAGGTACAACAAAGAAAGCGCTCGCCATTTATTGGAAAAAAAAAAATTAGTTACAAAATTTGTCACTGTATGGCACGCAACTATCTTAGTTATGATTATGCAAATAACGTAAGTTATTTGCATAATCATAAGTTATTGCCACAGTGCCACTACTCAGCTCTACTGTACTGTATAAAAGCAAAGCAGTCTCTTCAAAATCATACAGTAGATGTTTGCCTGCACTACAGAAGCAGCAGCAATGCCAACAATGTTGCAGGAAAAGACGCTATTAGTGAAGCTGTACTATCAGAACAGCAACAATGCAGCTGCAGCTATCAGAGAATTCCAGCATCAGAAGTGCATAAGGCATGGACCTATGATTGTTTGTGCTTCTGCAAAATGATTGCAAAATTTTAAGTGACAAGGCATCTTGATGTTCAACCAGGTAGAGGTCGAAAATGAGTGGACTCTTCGTGTTGAAGATGTGGCTATGGCTGTCGTGGATTTATGAAGTCAATCTCCATGTGGTAGCACAAGTGTGCCAGCTGTTTCTCATGAAGTGAACATGCCGTATTCTACTGTAAGGCAAGTAATGAATCAGGTGTTGCGATACTAACCTTACAAGATGCATATGCTACAACAGCTAAAGCATGGTGATGCAGATATTTTTTTCACATACGCACTTCAGTTTCTGCTGCAAATGACAGTGGATATCACTTGGCCATGGAACATTCTTTGGAGTGATGAAGCCCACTTCTGCTTAAATGGACAAGTGAATACGCACAACTGTCGCATTTCGGCAACAGAAAACCCTCCAGTTATCCAAGAGGTCCCATTGCATTCTCCAAAAGTGACAGTGTGGTGTGGATTTACAGCCACATTCATGATTGGGCCATCTTTTTGTTGAACAGGTAACACTAACTGGACCCCACACCTGTTCCATCCCTGGACAGCGATATTATGAAATGTTGGCAAATTTTGCAATACCAGAGCTGCAACAATGTGGGTGCCTTCAGGATACCCTATTCATGCAAGATGGTGCACCACTTTAAAGATGAACAGGACATCAGCCGTTGTTTCCATACATCTTGGCCACCCCAATCATCGGACCTCACCCCATGCGACTTCTGGTTGTGCGATTTTTTTTAAGAACCGGGTGTATTGGGAAGGATGTCAAACTCTGGCTGATCTGATTAGACATCATGTGCTGGCTATTCCAGTTGACATATTACGTTCTGCTGTAGAAAATGCTGTTCTTCGAGTGGAAATTGTTGTTGACCAAAATGGAGGACACAATGAACAATTATAGCACTGTTCAAGTGCTTTGTATTACCACAGTGCCATATAGTGACATATTTTGTAACTATGTTTTTTTTTCCCAATAAATGGCGAGCGCATTCTTTATTGTACCTGTTGTCCAAATTTATCTTCAGTACGGGCTTTAGAACTCACTCCAGAGCTCTACATAGGGAATTAGGCCCTCGTTATAATGCTGTTCTTATATTATAACCAGTATCTGACTATAATGCTGTCAAAAATCACTAAAACATTCTTTTACAGATTGCATTTTTGGCATATTCAACGAAATCATTTCATTTGATGGAGTCGATAGCTCGAAAATGAATAGCAAACAGCATTAAAAAGTTTCCCATGCTCAGTGAAATTTTCTCGCACGTTAATTTAATTGCAGTACAGTGAATTGTTACATAGTTCTGAGATCAACATTTTAAAAAATGATCAAGTCTATTGCTTGTAATATTTATATGCATTATATGCATTTATCCGAAGTCTGGTCATCACTCAGCACAGCATTAGACATCGTGCGTAACGGACAGTTTACTCGAACATTGTATCATAATTAATGCGACCATCGCAGTTACATTTTCGAAGAGTTAATAATGGCGGATATGAATGAAAAAGCAACAACGTCTGGACGCAGTATGAAGACTATAAATGTAAGAAAAAGACTGAATTTGAAAATTAAATTACATGTTTTGAAGCGAATTGATTCCAGTCAACGACAAGCGGATGTGTGACATAATTTAGGACTGGCAGGTTTAACTGTAAGAACAATTATAAAAAATAAAGAATTAATTTTAGTAGCAGGAATGACAGCTGTTCCACTGCAAGCAACTAGGGCTAGGCTGACTATTAGGATTGAAATGGAGACACTAACTAATTTTATTGAAGATAATATCCAATGCAGAATTCAGTTAAGTTAAAAACTCACCTAAAAAAAAAAAATGTGGAACTATTTAAAACTAGTAAGGGCTGGTTGAATAGATTTAAAATCCAGGGAGAAGCCGCAAGTGCAGATCAAGGAGCAGAAACTTTCAAAAAAGAACTTGTTAAAATTATTGAGAGGAATATTGTGTGTTATACTTCCTCAACAAGTTTTTAACATAGATGAAGCAGGACTTTTTTGGAAACAAATGTCTAAAAGAAGTTTCATACTGAAAGAAGAAAAAACATGCAAAGTTTCAAAGTGGCGAAGGATCGGTCGACTTTATTGTTAGGTGGTAACGGTGCAGGGGATTTAAAATTAAAACCCCTTTTAGTTTACCAGGAAGAGGGCCAAAGTACAACCCAAAATCGACACATTTTTCATGATTAAATTCATCAATTAAATTAAATCAATTTTGATCAATTAAATTCATGATTTTAATTGGAATTTTAAGTTTAATTTTGATACATAAGTAGTTACCAAATAATTATATATGTATTTTATGTGTACAAATATTTGAATATTAAATATTTTTACTGATATTTGTGCATCATTTCACTACTGTTTATTATTGATTAGAAAATATCCTATGGCACTGACTGCAACTCACAAATACATATGTTACCTTATGGGAATGCCACTCGCTTAGAGTGGAATCACTTAGTGCTCTGTTTTTCCGGAACAAATTATCAGCGTTAAGCAGGGGTCTTCTGTACTTTTAATTTTAACAACCCTGTACTTGCAAGCTCTGAACTAGCAGTGTATTACATGCTCCTAGTGAAAGACAAAGAGCACTGTGGTGGACAGAATCAAGCCAATATAAAGTGCATGGTCCAGCAGAGCTGTAGTCTAGGTGCAACTGTATCAATGCATGGTACAAATGCAGTAGTGTATAATGGTTGGCACCCCACATTGTAGCCAACAGCACTCTTAAAACGTTAGCTTTTTAAGACAAGTAATCTGAAGTGCTTTGACATGTTCAAGGAAGGTAAGTTTTTGGCCAAATACCACACTAAGAAAGCAGACACTAGGAACAACTAGGATGATTTGATTTTCTAGTTGAAGTAATGGGTCTGGATGTAGGTTGTATCCAAATAGTATTTTGGGACGAGAGGCAAAGATTATTATTTTGTGACTATTTAAACAATTTTGTTGATGGCATCTTACAACTGCCTTTTCACCATTTGCATATTAGGGAAATGGCAGGAGATACTAAAGTCATCATTATACAGGATAGTGGATATTGTTTGTGGTAGGTCCTGTGTTATTTTATTTATTATTATGATAAATAGGGTGGCATTTAGCACTGAACATTATGGGACCCCTTCTTCCTGGATAAAATTATAAGATAAGTGGTTATGAACTCTAAATAGAAATGAATGGTGATGAAGGAAGTTTCTGATGAACTGTGGCAGATGTCAGCATAATCCCAGATTGTACAGGTTTTCCCTTATACCATATTTAAAAGCTATGTCAAGAGCTTTTTCTATGTCAAAAAGAACCACAACAAGGTGTTCTTTTCATACAAAAGCATCAACAATGCAGGCCAGTGCCAGCTACATAATGGTCTGGTGAGTGATTTCATGGTGGACACTGGAACCCTGATACCAGTGGAGCAACAATTGTGCCACAGATTATCTGGAAATGGTTTCCAACCAAGCATATCCCTTCATGGCTGCAGTGTATTCATCTGTGAATGGACTCTTTTCTGGTCTGACAAATCCCGGTTCCTGCTGTTTCACCCTAATGGGAGGATCAGAATATGGCATAAACAGTATGAGTCCATGGAACCATCCTGCAAAGTGTAAACAATGCAGGATGCTGGTGGAGGCATAATGGTGTGGGAAGTGCAGAAGAAGAAGAAGGTGTATAAACCATACCAATTATTATTTTAAATAACAATATAAAAAATTTATATTATATATCTACCTGTTGGTAATGGCTGCTGTGGGGCATAGTACTGCGGCTGTTGTACAGGTGGTTGCTGCCCATACCATCCCTGTGGAGTAGCTTGAGAATACATCAACTGATCTGGAAAACCAAGTCCTGGACGAACAGCATGAGCTTGCTGTCAATGATAATTTCAAAATTTAATTTAATTAAATAAAATTATATATAGGTGGAAAAAAGATAAGCCTTCATTACTCAAATTAAATTATATATGACTATTTAGCATTATCAATACTATTTATTACTTTCTGATTTATTACATATTGCTAAGATTTACCAAGCACACAAGAGTTTAAATTTGTAACATGCTTTTATCTACTAATGTAATAAACTTCGGGGTATTCATATTTATGAATTCTTCAATTAGTAGAAACTGAATGTTAACTTAAGAATTTTAATAAATGAAACATTAATTTTATACTCAACTGTTTTATAAATGAGAATTACTATTACTCTCTATAAGCATCAAGGACTTTACCACTATCAAAATATTTACATTTCTTTGGGGGAGGGAAGGGAATTGCTTCTCAAAAGATTTACGAATACCTTTATTGGATTTAATGAATAAAATTTTAAGGAGTGTTCCTAATATGAAGTCAAAAAGGGATGATGATAGCTAAATACACTTCAAATGCAGTGACAAATTTTAACTCATATTAGTACTTCAGATAAGAGAGGCCACATTCCACTAGTTAAATGATTCCTAAATTTCTGTATACACATTTCATTCAATGTAATGTGTATTTTTTCTTCATTTAATGTAATGTGCAAACTCAAGCCTGGGTGGTATCCAAAAGTAATTATACGAGTTGGATTCATAAATACAGGTAGTTCTCGACTTGACGAGTTAATTCGTTCCTAGCGTGTGACGTAAAGCGAAAACTCGTAAAGCGGGAATTTATTTCTCATAGACATAATGTTAAAAATAGGGGTTACATTATAACAATGAAATTGGTTAGGTGATTAGTTTATGTTTAACCAATGAATTGATTTATCCAAAGAAATGAAAACGTAGCCTGTAAAATCAAGCAAATTATAATAATAGAGAAATTATTTATGACTTACAAATGTTAAAGAAGGTTTATTCTTCATCATCATCGACTAAATGCAGACTCGTTGATCACTCATTATTGGCTTTGCACTCGTTGGTTTGTTGCACAAGGAGTCATCTTATTCAGAAATGCTTCAAGAGACGTTTATTTCCAAGATATTCTTCTCTTTTCTTTATAAATTTCAATAGCATGCATAAGCATTTTTTAAGAACGCACAAACTGCAACTAACATGATTTGGGATGAGTAACAAGTTTACGAAGCTTAAAAAAAAGGAATGAAGAGAAGATTCTGAAAATTTATTTAAGTTTTTTATACGATTGAAGATTTCAGTAAAGGGCAAATACATTTCACCATAATAACGTAAAAAACCACAATTCCAGCTATAGGTATTTTTGCAAATGCAATAATTTTTGCAAATGCAAATTTTTGCAAATGCAAATGCACCCGTTTATAATTGCTTGCAGTAAGTAAAAGGCCAATAAACCAGAAGATGCAAATTGTTTTGTTTTATGGTCATGACTTACAGAAATGTGCTTTAGAAAAATATTATAACATACGATAACGATGAAAGTGTAGTGCATTTGATTTGAATTGATAACTAATACAATTTACACTATAAAGACAACCTTTTAGGGAGTTATATAGCCAAAATTTGAACTTCTGAGGTCGTGGAATGAATTACCAAAAAACAATGTGTTATCGGGTTTAAATTACGATATTTTCATGATACGGTGGTAACAGATTAATATTGTAAAGCGGGATACACTATATTGTATAGCTACGTGCGTTGTTTGAAATGCAGTATTTATGAATGTTTAACATTAATTTTTTGCAATTAATGTTCATATTTTCAATTTTGTTGATACTTGGGGAAAAAAAAACAAAAAAACTCGCAAACCCGGGAACTTGTAAAGAGAGAACTGCCTGTATCTAATTTCTGCCTCGAAAAAGAACAGAAATCATATAAATGCACATATGTACTGAAACATGTATTTGAACAGAATTTCAGTTTTCGTAACTTCTTTTTTACTAAGTAACAACAAAAAAAAAAAAAAAAAAAGCAAAGCAATTCACATGCTAATTACATCCAAATATTCCTTGAACAACTGGAGCAAACTAGTTCAGTCTTCTCTTCCATTTTGTCAGTATTTTCCCAAATTATATGCATTTTAAAGGTTGTTTCAAAGCAGTATGAACAAATTATGTCTGTATATATATATATATATATATATATATATATATATTGGATGTCTTGAACCTCTAGATGGGGGTGCTGCCATCTATTAATTGTGTTTAAGTAATAACAGCCTTTTTTGTATTTAAGATAGTTTTAAAAATCAGTATAGGAGGGGGCAACCTTGAAGCACGATTCGAAACAATGTGGAGTTAAAACAAGATGAAACTGAAGAATTTCTCTAGGATTCAGATGAAGTTGATGAACATGAATCAAATCATGAATATATATATATAAATATAGAGGCTATAATTGCAATGGAAAACAAACAAACAATAACAGGAATAATGAATTTTAATTTTTTTAAAATTATGTTCTCTTTTTTAAAGAACATGACAGTGAAAGTTTTTCATGCTTTTTAAAAATATTAGTAATTTTTCATCAATTTTATTTTTGACAATAGTTTCACTCTAGTGTTCAGCTATAAAGCAAAAACAGTAAAAGAGTAATATTTAAAAGCATTCATATAAACAGTTTTTTTGAATTGTACATACAATTTCAAATTCTTTGAAAAAACTCATTCTAGATGGCATACCTGTCCTAAACTCAACTAAGGAAAGGGCTAATAAAGTCATTTTAAACCAAAAAATTAAAGACTGGTGAACAATCACTCAACCATTTGGGTTTGATAAATAACTCCATTTACACAAAGTGTTTTTGTATGTAAGGCATCCTGAAAACATCTAAATATTTTGTTTCATCCAGTCTTCTCTTCCAGTTATATACCAGAAGAAGAATTATTATTATTAGCCATATGGTGCAAGGAAGCCTGAGGTTCACGCTGCACCAGCCAAAAAAAAAAAAAAAAAAAAATTTCTGAATTACCCCGAGAGAGAGAGAGAGAGTGTAGAAGGGAATCACCAAGAAAAAGAAAAATGATGATATCCAGCTCAAGACCCTGGGTGTGCCAAGCCCATACTCACCAGATATAGATCATAAACATAAACTGAAGTATAATGTGGATGACTGTTGCAAAATCATCATGGTCATGTTTGAAAAGACAACACAAGACTGTATAGAGAATTATATGAAAATAATTAATCACAAACTATGGCTACTTATATACATGAATTGATTTGGGAAGTGGGAGATAGGTGGGAAATTCTTAACACCTAACACTTTGAGAGCTACCTTGTTCACATCTTTTGAGGCTGCAATATATTAAAGGGATGTTAATATCTAAATTAATATTTAAAGATTACATGAACTAAAATTAATAAATAACAAAATAAAAATAAAACTTTTTTTTTTAATCTACACATGCAAAAATAACTGCTGTGGTTTATATCTGGGAAAATGGGGGGATTGGTACTAAACATTTTATAACAGAACAAAGGAAATCTCATGAAACAATGTACAGCCATCTGTAGTGGGACACAGTATTCACCAAAAGAGGATGCCTTCGCAAATTTACAAATGCAAAGGGTGTGGGCAATTTAAGTGAAAATTGAACACTTTGATGTGCAATTATGAAAGCTTAAAGAAACAGGTTGATTTGTTTTGATGCCTTGAAGGAATTAAAACAAAGGACCCATCAAACACTCAGCTGTACAACTCTGGAACCTATACTCATATACGTTCTTATTTATAATCCGGAACGACCACCAGGTCAGTGGAGTTTACAATAAATCAATCAATACAAACATTAATCGCATTTCACAGTCATGGATTTGAACCCCAGTCCATTCAAAGAGTGTGTGTGCTACTGCACTCGCACTCCTGGCCTCTCAGCTATGTCAGGCATCAAACAACAAAGCAGAATCACCAAAGGTGGATAGAACTAGTCTCACAGGAAGCAGCTTTAGTTGGTTACTCTATTGTGAAGAAAAAGGAAATATACTGTGCAAAAAGTACAGGTTAATATGAGCAGAGTAAGTCAGCCAGACGGCAAAAGTTAATTATGTAGTACAACAGCCATCTTCTTTTAAGGGCGTAAAAGGTGATATTTTATACTTGTTGGTACTAATGATACCAAGAATAAACGAATTGAGGACTTACTTAAATTTGAAAATATATGGAATTTTGCCTAGATATGACAGGAAGAGTACATGATCAGAACCTTATCAACAAATTAGACTCTGTGTGCAAGGCTCATGAGATAGTATTTTTCTCAGCAGGATCTGTGTTTATTAACAGGAGAGACTCTTTTCTACAGAGATGGGATACACTTAAATAGAAGGGGCATAAGAATATTTGCTGATGCTATTGAAGCAGTTTTAATTGGAAAACTGCAAATTTTTTTTTTTTTTGGGAAGGGAGCAGGTTAAACAGCTTGACAACTTAAGAGCAGCGCAAGTTCAGACAAAACTGATCCTTGCAGTGCTTGTACTGGAACATGCAAGATGGGGACATATAAAAGTGCAGCCATTATCAATCCATTGCAGGATGGAAGTCTCCACAACAATTTATGTTGAAGGAAATGGACCATAATGTGCCACACTGATCCAGTGTGGGTTGGCAGATCGACCGTATTTAGTAGTCAGGGGCTTGAACCTTCTTAAATCAGGTGACTCTGTTTTGAGCACTCAACATGAATGCAGGATGTGTGTTACAGCATCCTGCTCCTGACCACTTGGCTATGGAGGCCTTCCTGGGGACATATACCAAGTTATAACTAGGAGCTAAATGATTTTGTGATAACTGAGGATAAGGTGGAAGAGATATTATTGAAGCTGAAAGTAAAGAAGGCCCTGGGGTTGACAGAATCTATTCAGTTATACAGAGTTAAGGAAAAACAACTGCCTATTTTAAAAGTGGTGTCATTTTGTACCGGTTGTAGTGGGGCATTGTGATTTGTTTTCCCAAGTAGAGTACACTACAGCATTCAGAAAAAAAAAAAAGCAGCCTGTTCACATAAAATAAAACATCAATGACAGCACTAGAGTAAAACCGTTTAAATTTTTGAATATTTAATCGAAACTTACTTATGCTACTTAGAAGGTTGATGTTGATCAAAATTTTGAGAAGCAGATTTTATTAAAGTCTGCATTTTATTTTAGCATAATATTACTACTTGCTTTCTTGCATAATATTCTGCTTTTATTCTTGCATAATATTACTACCCGCTGCTTACTCTACCGAATCAACGTTAATGAAGGAGTCTATATCATTTAGGAAGTGGCATATCCATACCTTAGTATGAACTCACTCTACCGAATCAACTACTTACTCTACCAAATCAATTTTAGTGACTGAGTTAGCATTGTTAGTGCCATTTAGTAAGTGACATCATTCATGTCATTTAAAATTTCACAGCCACCTAATAGGAAGTGACATCAATTGCATCATTTCCGCTACCGTAAGTAAATTTAATTACCAATCGATATTACTCTAGTGCTGCCATAGATGTTTTCACATCAAAAACGGAGTGGTGGATGAATCAATATCATGCATTTGCTGTAAAAACACTTCTTAAATCAGGTGACTCTGTTTTGAGCCCTCAACATGAATTTAGTTGCTACTTCACATCAGAAGAAATAGCAGCGTTCCAAGTTGAAAGACCATAATACATTGGATTTACAAATTTAGAACAGCATCTGTAACAGATATGAAAGCTTTGTGTTGGATGTGCATGGCACATACTCCACAAAAAATTGAAAGAATCTGAGCAATGTTATAATGCAATCCTCAAACATCTTTTAGCAGAATGAAGTCTATACCATATACTGCATATTGATTTAAAGTTCCATCTGTATAAAATGCAAATGGTTCAACAATTACTTGTTCATGATTAGCACGTTTGGATTTCTACAATACATTCCTACAAAAGGTGAATGATCCAGACTTAATCAATCATTTAATCATGAGTGACAAGGCCCACTTCCATTTGAGTGGGTATGTAAATAAACTAAATTTTACATATTGGCAGCTTACAATTCACATCTTCTATATGAACCACCACGTCACAGCCAAAAAAAATTACCATTTGGTATGGGTTATCTGCTTTTGGCATCATCAGTCCATATTTTTATGAAAATGCTAATGGTTCAGATGTCACAGTAACTTTAGTTTTATATGTAAACATGGTTCAAGAATTTGTAAGGGAGGAACTTCACCAAAAGAATCAACTTATGTAATGTCTGGTTTCAACAAGATGGTTCTATGTCCCATACCACAGGACTTTCCATGGACACTTGAAAGGAAAGGTTCATGTTATGTCTCATTTTGGTAACATGAATTGGCCATCACCAGACTCATCTGTTTTTGATTTCTTTTTTGGAGTTTCTTAAAATCAAAAGTCTACATTTGTGATGAAAGTGAAAGAATATAAACAGAAACATTTCACACAGCAATGGAATATGAGAATACAAGTAAGGGATTGTGTTCACAGTGCTGGTGGCCATTTAAGGGATATCATTTTCAAACTGTACAGTGTAACATAAATGCTTTAATGTATAAACATTGTGCATTATTAAAATGCAATAACAATAAATGTGTTTTCCAATTTGCAGAGTAGTCATTTCATTTTTAAAATGGTTAGTTGTTTTTGCCCAACCCTGTGTTAAAAGAAGCAGCAAAAGAGGTAAGCAAACTCTTGGCCATAATTATGAGAACATCCTTGGATTCAGGGTAGGTCCCTAGAGATCAAAGATATGCAACTGTCTCTTCTATTCACAAATGAGGATCAAAGAGTGAAAGGAGTAAACAGACTAGTAAGCTTGACTTCTCTCTTCAAGGCAAAATAATGGAGTAAGTGGTGAAAGAAGTAATGCTGTTACACAGAAATCACAGAACAGATTTGTTAAGGAAAGATCTTGTCTGACCAATCTGATTAGATACTATGATGATGTCATAATGGAACTGGATGCAAAAAATAATTGTGACATCACATACTTAATTTCAGTAAAGCTTTTGATAATTTTCCTCATTAAAGAGTGCTATACAAATAGGAACATCATAACATTAGGGGCAGGTTACTACTATGAATAAAGGGCAGGAGATAGAGAGTGGTTATTAATATTCACTGCTCTTTGAGGATTAATGTTATTAGTGCAGTCCATCAGGGTTCAGTGTTGGGTCCCTTACCGCTTTCCATATTTATTAATGATGCATATCATTTTTAATATCAAAGTTTTGTGGTAATGCAAAGATTGGTGGGGGTTAATGACAGGAATCAGTGTATGCTACTACAGTAAGACCTAGATAAATTATTAGGCAGATGGGCTGAGAAGTGAATTCAATTGAAGTTTAATATTGATTGAATAGCAATTGAAGTTTAATATTGATTAGTATTACAATATTAGTAATTTAATATTGCACATTACAGCACTAATCCCAGAATAGTGTTCCATTTGGGTGTACCATTCTGAAAGTGATGGAGAACAAAAAAATCAAAATAGCAGTACAGTCCAATATGAGCAGTTCAGACATACTAGGAAAATTCCTGTAAATCACTGAAGAATGTCATGAGCTGCTAACCTCATAGGATTCTGTCAATGATATATACAAGAATTTTCCCAGCATGGACAATATCCCATTGTATAAGGCAATGCAAATTCATGCATCATAATTACCAAATAAAAGTCTAGAAGCCACATTTTCGGAAGGATGTGGAACTGTTGGAATGGGTGCAGTGAAGAGCAACAAGATTAATCAAGGATATGGATTGACTGAACTAAATGCTAATAGCATTCTTACTCTTTTTCACATGATATATATGTAGATATACATTTAATCTGAAAAAAAGAATTGCTGCCAGATATATAAGTGAAAATTTGCTTTCAGCAAGAGTGTAACTGATTGTTGGAACAAACTTTCATTTGGTATTATAGTGGAAATGGTATTTTAAATAAATGTATGGAAATAGTATATAAATTAACATAGTAGTGGCAGTTTTTTTTTTTTTTTTTGCAGATACTATATAAGCTTATTCCTTGCATCATTTGCCATTAATACTAAATACCAATATACCGTCCATTTATCTTATAAACCACAACAGTTATTTAGGAATATAAGAAAGCAAGCTTATAGGCTTATACAGCATCAGCAAAAAAAAAAAAAAAAACACTTCTCATTTCACCTGTTCATCTACTCTTAATATTTTATCTAGTTTTTCCTTGAATTTATTCAAATTATCCACCTGTGCTACACCAAATGGAAGTTTGTTCCAAAAATCAACTACCTGCATGCCAAAATTCTGCACATCTATCTTGCAACCATCTTTCCTCAATATGAATTTATGCTCAATCACATGTGCAGACTGAGGAAAAGGAAGCATATACATCCAGGGATTCATGGTAGCCCACAAACTGAAAATGTGTGATCAACGTCAGCAATCAGAAACAAAATTTCTGCGTTATGAGAACACAGTTTATGGCCCACCTAGTTGAGAGAAATGGGTAGTGACCGTTGTTTGTTCCTCTTCTGCCCCCAATGTATTGTTAATTAATTGTGTGCAGCAGATCTTAGTATTAATAGTGAAAAATGATGCAAGGTAAGCTTATACAGAACCAGCAAAAAAAAGAAAAAAAAAAAAATCACTTATATCCTCCACTATCCCCTCTAATAATTTGTATAGTTCTTCCTTAAATTTATTCAAACTACCCATTTCCACAACACCTCCACAGAAGGAAGTTTGTTCCAAAATCAATCATCTACTGTGTGAAAGGAAATTTCTGCACTTACATCCTGCAACCATCCAGAAATCTACAAGGCAGAATGAATCGGTCCTGTTCCCATAGAAGATAGCTACTGTCAGGGATTCTATTGCCAGGGAAGCCAGGGGCAAAAATAGATGATGTTGTATAGCAGATACCTTTCAAGAGCATAAAAGGAGATAACTGCTGTATATGTTGACACTAATGATATTAAGAATAGGAGATCTGAGGGCTTACCTACTAAATACAGGGCAATGTTAGGAAAAAGTTGCAAATTAGAATTGAATTTGAAAGTGTCTGCAATTCTGCTCACATATGATAGGAGGGAGTATATGTTGAGAGCTTTGTCAATCAATTTTGCTCTGGAGAGATTGTGCAAGGCTCATTACAGAATTTTTCTCAGTGTGATCTGTGCTTCTTAATAGGAGAGACTGTTTTTACAGGGATGACATATACAGGTGACCCCAACTTAACACTGATAATTCATTCCAGAAAAATAGAGCACTAAGTGAATCTATGCTAAGAGAGTGCCGCATTCCCATAAGGTAAAATAAATTCATGTATTTATGAGTTGCGGTCAGTGCCATAGGATATTTCCTAATCAATAATAAATGCACAAATGTCGGTCAAAATATTTAATATTGAAATATTTGTACACACAAAATATTGTGCATTACATTCGTATATAATTATGCTGTAACTACTTACGTATCAAAATTAAACTTAATTTTTCCAATTAAAATCATGAATTTAATCATGAAAAATGTGTTGATTTTGGGTTACACTTTGGCTCTCTTCCTGGTAAACTAAGAGGGGATTTAATTTAAAATCCCCACAGTGTTACCACCCAGCAATAAAGTCAACGATCCTTTGCCGCTTTGAAACCTGGCATGTTTTTTACTTCTTTCAATATGAAACTTCTTTTAGGCATTTGTTTCCAAATAAGTTCTGCTTCATCTATGTTAAAAACTTGTTGAGAAGTATAACACACAATACCCCTCTTCAATAATTTTAAGTTCTTTTTTGAAAGTTTCAGTTCCTTGATCTGCACTTGCAGCTTCTCCCTAGATTTTAAATCTATTCAACCAGCCCATACCAGTTTTAAATAGTTCCACATTTTTTTTTTTTTTAAGGTGAGTTTTCTTCAGATCATCATATTGGCTAATCTCTCTCGGTCATTTTTTTTTTTTTTTGTAATATTTAACTTAACTGAATTCTGCATTGGATATTATCTTCAATAAAATTAGTTAACGTCTTTCCATTTCAATCCTAATAGTTGGCCTAGCCCTAGTTGCTTGCAGTGGAACAGCTATCTTTCCCGCTGCTAAAATTAATTCTTTATTTTTTTATAATTGTTCTTACAGTTAAACTTGCAAGTCCTCAATTATGGCACACATCTGCTTGTCATTGACCGGAATCGATTCACTTCAAAACGTCTAATTTAATTTTCAAATTCAGTCTTTTTCTTACCTTTATAGTCTTCGTACTGTGCCCAGACGGTGTTGCTCTTTCATTCTTATCGGCCATTATTAACTCTTTGAAAATAACTGTGTTGGTTGCATTAATTATGATACAATGTTCAAGTAAACTGTCCGTTACGCACGTCTAATACTGTACTGAGTGATGACTAGACTTCGGATAAATGTATATAAAGCAAATATTACAAGCAATATACCTGATCATTTTTTAAAATGTTGATCTCGGAACTACGTAACAAGCCACTGTACTGCAATTAAATTAGTGTGTGAGAAAATTTCACTGAGCGTGGGAAAATTTCTCAAGTCGGTGTGGGAAACATTTTAATGCTGTTTTGCTACTCATTTTCAAGCTATTGAATCTATCAGATGAAATGTTTTCGTTAAATATGCCAAAAATGCAATCTGAACACTGGTAAAAGAGCGTTACAGACAGATATGGGTTTATAATATAAAAACAGCGTTACAGCAAATCAGCGTAAAGCGAACCGCGTTATAATGAGGGCCTGCTGTACTTCAATAGAAGGAGGGTAAGAATATTTGCTGATGTTATGGAGGCAGTGATAGGTGGGTTGGAAAACTGCTAGCTTAGGAGGATACACAACCTAATAGCTTAACTAGAGTGACAGGCAGAGGCAAAAGTGATTCTAGCACTGCTACTACTGGTACAGGCAGCAGCCTGGAAAACAAGGTGACAGACTTCAGACCCTGTTGCATTTCATCATGGAATAAATAAATACATAGGCTGTGTTAGGATGGGTAAGAACATGTGCATATATACATGCACGTACGCTAATGCCAGGAGCATTATAAATAAATTTGATGAATTTGAAGCATTGATTAAGTCATCAAATGCAGAGATTGTAGGAATAACAGAACCATGATGTCACTCGGACATATGTGATGATGAATTTGAATATAAGGAGTACAATGTAGTCAGAAAGGAAAGAAGAGGTGTAGGGGATTATGCTCTTAGTTAAGAAGCATATTAAATCTAAGGCAGTGCATCCAGTTGACATGGGTGATGAGTGCAATGCTGAGTCAGTTTGGTGTGATATAAACATGGGAAAACAAAGCTGAGAGTAAGAGTGTGCTATAAGCTTAACAACTGTGATGAGTCACAACCAACAAATCATCAATAAAAGTCATCAATCAATAAATTGATTAATGATAGTAGATGATATGTCTTGTCTATAACAGCTATATGGAGAAAGGGTGGGCCAGCAGATCAACGTCTGGAAAGTTAAAATGGGGGATTTTAACTTTCCAGATGTTGACTGGAATTTGTGGGTTGATCACTCACACACAAGCAAGAATTCTATAGATTTTTTGGATGACTGTTTTCTACAGCAGCAGCAGCAGCAGCAGCAGCATGTTAGAGAGGCAACAAGAGGAAGCAATACTCTTCATCTGGTTATCAGCAGTGATTCTTTGTGCATTAAGAATCTGCAGGTAAAAGACCCACTGGTTGGCAGCAATCGCAATGTACTAATGTGGAATTTAACAAAAGACAAAACTGATGTCAAGGTTAAAGGGAAAGTCTTTTACTTTTGTAAGGGTAACTACAATTGGTTTTTAAACCCTGTGCAGTGGGACCAACTGACAACATTGCCAACAGCAAATTCTAAATGGGAAGTATTCGGGGAAACTAATCAAAGAAGTTATTAGCCTTTTCATACCAACAAAGAAATACTATTCAAGGTTTAAACCAAAATGAACGTCAGATGAACTACTGAGGCACGTGGGAGAGAAGAAAAGTGCATGGAATGCATAAAAATTATCAGGTGATACAGAAGCCTATGGTAGATATAAATTAGTCTATAATCAAGTCACAAAGGAGGTTAGGCAAGCTAAGACATTATGAGATGTCTCTGGCAAAGATTGCAAAGAAAAACTTCTTTGCTTATTTTAACAGCTGAAGGAAGGGGTTGAATTATGTTGGGCCACATGATATTTATGGGTTAGCTCTTGATGACCCTGCTCAGGTTGCATACAAACTGAATAGGTATTTTTTATCTACATTCACACAAGAGGAAGTCTTTTGGGAAGGGGAGGTCAGAAGTTTATCAAACTCTAACAAGAAGCTAAATGACTGAGATAACTGAAAGGATAGTAGAGGAGAAATTGCTAAAGATGGACATAAAAAGAGGCACCTGGGGTGGATGGAATCTATCCAATTATATTAAGAGAGGCAGAAAAGGGGGTAAGCAAACCGTTAGCTGTAATTTTGACAGCATCCTTAGATTCAGGGGATGTTCTTATGGACTGGAGATGTGCAAATGTATCCCAAATCCATAAAGGGGGATCAAAAGGAGACGTGAATAATTAGACTTGTTAGCTTAACATTAGTTTATGGGAAAATAATGGAATCACTGGTTAAAGAAGTAATGCAGGACCATCTGGATAGCCATGCAATTATACTGCAATCACTACAGTATAATCATCACTACATGCATTTGTTAAGGAGCAGTCTTGTCTAACAAATCGGACAGGTTATTATGATACAGTGACCAAGGACCTGGATGCAAAAAAATAATTCTGACATCATATACTTGGATTTCAGGAAGGTTTTTGATACTGTTGCACATAAAAGACTGCTGCACAAACTGGAACAATGTATTAAGGGTAAGTAACTTCTATGGATAAATGAATGGTTAAGTGGAAGAAGACAGATTAGTTATCAATGGGCACTGCTCAACTAATGTTATTAGTGGAGTTCCCAAGGGTTCAGCACTGGGTCCACTGTTCTTTTCAGTATTTATTGATATATCAATACACTTTCATCAATATCAATGATAATGATGAAGGTATCAGACTTAATGTCTAAGTTCACAGATGATACAGAGGTTGGCAAGGTGGTTAATGACAGTCATCAAGGTTAGCTACTGCAACAAGATCTAGGAAAATTGAGTCAATGGGCTGAGAAATGGCAGTTGAAATTTAACATTGATAAATGCAAGGTACTGCATATGGGTAGCAGTAACCCCAAAGTAACTTATCAACTGTGTGGTACTAAAGTCAGCATAGTGGTGAATGAAGACCTAGGGGTCATTGTGCAGTCAGAAATGAAATTCTCTGACAGTGCAGACATGCTGCTAGGACAGCTCACAGGGCTTCATCAATGATATGCAGAAAACTTCTTTCTATCAGGGATAAGGAGATGATTATCCCTTTGTATACCATGGTTAGGCCACATCTTGAGTATTGTATACAGATGTGGAGGCTTCACTTTAGGAAGGATTTAGATCTGCTGGAATGGATGGAGAGATGGGCAACCAGACTGGTAAAGTGAACAATGGGGTGCTCTTATCTAGAAAAGCTTCAATTCTGCAAATTTCAGCATCTCAAGACTATGCACCTGCAGGGAGATTTGATAGAGGTGTTTAAAGCCTTGAATGGATTGAGTAAGCTGAATGTTAATGTCATTCTTTCACTTGCTGAAACCACACATATGAGGGGGCATAAATTAAAGTTGAGAAAGGATGGTTGCAGAATAGATATGCAGAATTTTGTTTTCAGCTGAGGAGGATTGATTGTTGGAACAGGCTTTCATCTGTTGGTGTGGAAGTGGATGGGTTGAATAAATTCAAGGTAGAATTAGCAAAATTCTTACAGGGTATGGATGGGTGAACCGTGTTTTTTTTTTTGGGCTGATGCTATACAAGCTTGCTTTTATTGCGTCCTTTGCCATTATTTCTACTACTAATTTAAATTAATGCCATCTCATGAGTATTGTCTGAGCAAGAGTAAGGATGACATCAGCATTTTGCATACTCAAGCCATCCAAAGCCATAAACACTTCAATCAGACCTCTTTAGAGGTGCTTAGTTTCCAGAAGCTGTAATTTTCAGAAACTGTCTTTCTTGTTGAGTGCCCTTCTGTTCCCTCACCAATCTGGTTGCTCTTCTCCACACTTGTTCCAACAGATCCACATTGTTCAATAAAATGAAGCTTCCAGATCTGCATAAAGTATGCAACATGTGAGTACTTTATTACCTAACCATTGCATTATACAATGGGATATCCCCTCCTTATCTCTGCTGGTATAATTGATAAAAATCTCATGAACTGTCCTAGTAGCACATGTGCTTTGGCCAAAGTACTTCCTATCAGAATGCATATTTGCCCCAAGGTCTTTTTTATTTAGTAACTAATGAGGAGGCATGCTATCAATTTATTCGGCTTTACATATAGCAGACAATCTGGAAATGCCTACCTATAATGCATTTTAACATCCATAAAGTAATTACAAAATGTGCAAATGTGTTCAACAATGAATATGTATTGCATTACACAATAACTTAACTGTAAAGCTAAAAAAACAGTACATAACATCATGTACAAGGCAATCCATACAATAGTATGCTGACAAATCATGACAATGTATAGTGGTGTATCAATACTGCTGTACACATGATGAGTCTCTGCAACTGTAAAAGCTCATTACCTACTGGTAATGAGCTTTTTTTAAAGTATAACTACTGGTTGATATTCTCCCACTTCAATATAAATTTGTGGTAAGAAATAACCGTACAGTCAAAGAAGACTGATTAGAAGCATTGCCCTGAAAGTAAAAACTAATCTCCAAGTGTACCATTTCTTGGAACATATTTTCTGAACATTTCTTTTATACTACAGAACATCTTTGTAAAAATATTGATTCAAAGCTTCTTCCTGTGTGGTGAATTCCTGATACATAATTCCGTCAGTGTCAAAAAACACAAAGGCATGCTTTTTATATTTCAGCAAAGTTGACTGGTCTCCCTTAGACATAGTGATTTTGACTCTTTCACTATGAAAGACCACTGCTTTTTTTATACCATAACCATAAATCCATGTTGGTCCCCTGTAATGACCTTAGAAAGAAATTGTGAAGCACTCTGACATTTTTCCTGAAGGTGATGCATGTACTGACCTGACTTTGCTATAGGTTATCAGTCAGAAACATTTCTAAAGATGAAAAACAAAGATGTAATAATAAAAAAGACAGTAAATTGAAGTTCCACCAAGGTGTCATCACTTTACAACTTTTCTTTTCTTTTATTCATCTTCCATTATCTTTTTCTCTTCCAAACTGTTTTTTTTTTACAATACTGTTATTTACAATATTTGATTTGTTACAATATTTCATCTCTTTGGGTGCCTATGTGGAAGGTCATTAATTGCACTCATTCTTCTCTCTGCACATATATTGCTATATTTATTTATTAATTATTAACCTTTTTAAACCCTCTTGCTTAGTTACTTAAAAAAAAAAAAAAACTGTATTCAATATATATCCCTTGTTTTCTTATTAAAAGTTTTATTAACAATAACAGAATGAATAGCAAATATAAATTTAAAAATGAATTATACTTTTACAATGCCAACAAAAGAAGCATAACAAACTCTTCTGCATCCCTATACTGAAACCAAATTAATTAGTAGTACTGATTAGAAATGTGCAGCTAGCCAATGCATGTGTCTTTTTTATGCGTAATTTAAGGTTTTTCCAAATCTTTCTAGGCTATCATTGATAAAAAGTAAGGTATGTAAGTCAACTTTTCACACAATGATTTGGATGGGTTTTGAAGAAAGAAAAGATACCTTTTGCAAGATTTAATCTTCATGGAAATTATCTGTGACAATTCATTATCAATTTTCATTCTCCTTCAGCAAATATTATATTGCTTGTGAAACATTAAAATTTGTATTTTTATTATGTAATAAAACTTTAATGCCAAAATACACTAGAGTAGAAAAATTTGAAAACTTTTATGTTTTAGAAATCAGAAAAACATATCTTTCATCTCTCTCTCTCTCTCTCTCTCTCTCTCTCTCTCTCTCTCTCTCTCTCTCTCGCTCTCCCTCTCTCTCTCTCTCGCTCTCTCTCTCCCTCTCTCTCTCTCTCTCTCTCTCTCAAATAACAACAAAATATTAGGGCAGAATCAGGCTATATATTTGCAAATCTATTAATGCAGTTACTCAATATTCCAATAGAATTATACTTTTTGATATGATTATACTGGTATTAATTTATATTCATTACATACTGAGTGGCAAATTAATTGGTTATCCCCTTCCCCCATCACCCAAGAAATTGGTTCCATTGGAGATGGGGGTCACATACCTGTAACAAGCTATATAAAACATGTAGTCAGATACTGAGAGATAACATATGTATGTGTGCACATGAATGTACTCAGGGAATGGGCCAACAGTACAACCTGGGTGACTAATCATGGTATTATAGTTAGCACCAGATGTGCTGGGGGGCATGCATCATGGACATTCTTGCTCTATTATCAGTGCTCTCTAGATGTCACCCTGTTGTGGTATTCATGCACCACAGCAGGGCAACATCTAGAGTTTACCGAGCATGGTCTAATAACCAGAAATGGTAGTCTTGTGGCTGGAGACAGCTTGTTGATGCTAGAAGCAATGTAGGATGAATACAACTGTGCAGTCTAACAGATGGATTGCAATTGGTCAAATGACAGTAGTGTACAACAGTTATAAGCAATGATGTATATCAGTAAACAACTTTATTAGGCTCCACTCTTGTCAGATGAAAATAAGTAGCCATGAGTACAGTGGACACGGGAAAACAACAGTGGCATCTGAGAGGTGGAAAAAGACCACTTGGTCTGATGAATCCCGATCCTAGTTGTGTCAAGTGTCAACACTGAAAGCCGATGTGGGGAGTGCTTTTGTAGAATATATTAGACCCCCCCCCATACTGGCAAAATAACATCTGAATGCTACAGCCTATTTAACATTGTTGCCATATAAGGTACATCCTTCCATGCTCATACTTCATCCATCTGAAATTGTTATTTGCAACAGGATAATGCATTGTATCATAAGATGTGGATCATTGGGGAATGGATTCAATAGCACAAGAATGACTTTACTATATATCAATTGCCTGCTCCATCACTAGAACTGAACCTGACTGAGCATCTGTGGAATAAGCTGTTTGTAAGAGCGATCTGCTGCAATCCAGTCTGCATGGGCCGGCAACCTTGTGGAATGCTTTCAGCAGCTCGTGGATATCCATACCCCGATGACTTCAGTCTATTCTGAGAGCTAAAGAAGGTGCTACTTGCTATAATGTTGGTGTACATAATAAACTGGCCACTCAGTGTACATTATACAGTACTTTGATTTTAGAGGCTTTAATAATATGAAACTGGTATAGGATATAAAGTGAATTTGTATTCACAACACAACTACCAGAACAACAAAAAAGTCATTGGTAATAATTTAGCATTAAAGCAAATTTTTAATTAGAGCAATTGTCCTAATCATGACTTTAAAAGAGTTATTTACTTTGAGGGTTATTTCCATTAATAAATAACTACAAATTATTAAACTATTACACCAAAACTATTACTTTTGACAACATCACATTCTGGAACTGCTGCCAGTTCCATGGTCACATAACCTACTTCTTTGATGCATTAACAAGAGTAATAATTCCAGTGTAATAATTTGTGGTTACCTTGTAATGGAGAAAGTTTGACTTTAGAGTTGCCTTTTTCCATTAATTTTTTTTCTTTACTATATTATGTGAGCAGGCAGGATTGATTTAGTTTACTTTTTTTTTTTCTTTTCTTTTTCTTTTTTTTTTTTTTTTTTTTTTTGTTTTAATCTGTTCACATTTCCTAAATTTCAGTGTTTCATAACAGTGACATTTCTTAAATTTAAATTTATATTTTTTTATAATTGCTACTGCTATTATAAGACTGAGCTTAAATCATAAAATATTTTGTACAGAGCCAATAAATACATATTAATGAAAGCATTTTTATAAATTCTATTAATTATTTTACTAGAAAATATTAGCCTTTAAACAAATATACAAGGCGACCAGAAATTTAGCATACTCCAGTGAAAATAATGGGCTGTAAAAAGAGCTTTATAAGCAGCATTTTAAAATGATAGCTAACATGGAAGAGGATTAGGCAAGAAGTTCAACATGTCACCACTGTGAGGTGCCTTTTTGCATTCATTCTGTACAACAGCAGTGAATTTAATCTTTATTATGTGCCATTATTTCCAGGAAATAAAAAAAAGTATCATGGGCCACTACACTAGGATAATACAGCTAGACTGCAAGATTAGCTTATAAAAGCTAAAGCATTTAATACAACAGAATACCTTTGTAAAATTATAAGATTTAAATTATTTTTTTAAAAATCTGAACCAAATTATCAATTTCTTTGAGTGTTGTGCAGCAGTGAAGTACACAAATACACTTGATAGACTAATAACAGAAAAAAAAAAAATCAAAAATGGCAGAATGTTAAACATTATACATTTCAAAGTCCACATAAGACAGGAATGCTGTGATATACTAACTTTCAAAAAATCTCAAAGGCAAAAATTATATGGTGTGAAATTACTAACCTATTATTAAACTTTAAACTATGTATTTCAGAAAGATAAAGTGCTGCCTCATTTAGAAAAATGGAGTACTTCATGTTGAACCCCATTACTGCAAGTTTTGGGTAACGTGATTCGCAACCAGTGCACAACGTGTTCAGCAATTACAAAAATATTTTGGCTCCATTTGTCCTATTTTTTAAACAAAAATTGATAAAAGGAAGAAGTCAGTTTTGAAAACAAATAAAACTGCTCCCTTTGATAAGTGATAAGGCACAAATATGAAAAAATTTGTCTTCAGCCAGAGTAATAGTCATAGTATCCACCATATAGTGCAAGGAATCCACATGGTTACTGAAGTAGATAAGAAAACAGAAATATACTTCCCTCCTCCCACAGGTAACTATCCAGTTAACCTTTGAATTTATTCAAACTGTGAGCCTCAACTACCAGCGAGGACAACTTGTTCCAGCAATCAACGCCATGCCGACTAAAAGAAAACTTCCTACAATCTAATCTAAACCTCAAGCCCTGTAATTTGAATTTATGACCTCTAGTTCTGGAATTCTTTATAACAATGAGAATTCCACCTTCATTTTACTAATCCCTCTCAGAGCCCATAAACCTCAATCAGATCACCTCTGAGATGCCTGTAACCCAAGCTCTTGTAACCCACATAATCAGAGTATTTCCTCAAACTGTCATCATTCTGCCGATCTCACCATTCGAGTTGTCTGTCTTTGGACCCTTTCAAGAAGCTCAATGTCTTTTTTCAGATGAAGTCTCCATACTTCAACACAGTATTCAAATATGGTCTTACAATTGCCTTTTATAGCAGGTTTATGATCCCCATCTACACAGGATAAGTTTGATAAATCATCGATAGGACACCATGGGCTTTCCTGGCTGCCTGTTTACACTGTTCAGGAAACTTCATACCTGTCCATATAATGTAACTCCAAATCCTTTCCTCCTCCACTACTTTTAATTCAATCTCACCAAGTGTATAATTTTACTGACTGTTCAGCAATTACAGACTGATTATTGGAATAATCCATTGCAATTACTTCTACTTTGCCATTATCCCTTTTTTGCAATTGCCCCACTGCAATTATTTCTACTCTTCCTAAAGTAATCACCCCAGGGGCTCACATCTGGTGAGTATGGGCTTGGCACACCCAGGGTCCTGAGCTGGATATCATCATTCTTCTCTCTCTCTCTCTCTCTCTTTGGGTAGTTCAGACATTTTTTTTTTTGGCTGGTGCAACATAAGCCTCAGGCTTCCTTGCACCATATGGTTAATAATAGTAATAATAATAATAATGGAGAAATCAATTAACCACCAACTCTTAAGCTATCTAGAAACCTTCCATCTGATCAAAGATTGCTAATGTGTGTATTCCATCAGTGTCAATCCACTGGTGATATTCTGCTTTTTTTACCTATCTATGGACAAATTCAATGGAAAAGTAGGGTGAAACTCTTGACATTTCAAAGGCTTTTGATTGTGTTTGGCACAAAGCTCTTCTAAATAAGCTCCCATCTTATAGTTTGTCAACTGTTTTTTGTAATTGGTTATCCAATTTTCTCTCTGATCACTCACTGAGGGTGATGGTAGATGGCTCTCTGTCTTCTAAGTTCTTCACTAATGCTGGTGTTCCCCAACGTTCAGTTCTTTCCCCCACTATTTTCCTCTTGTAAATTAATGACCTTCTTCCACTGACTGGAAATCCTATCCATACTTTTGCTAATGATAGCACATTGCATTCAACTTTCCATTTTGAGAAACCTTGCCCTGCTCAATCAGCTTCAACTTCTCGAATATCTGCTACCAATTCCTTAAATGCCGATTTCCAGGTAATTCTCCAGTGAGGTAAAGACAAGTTAGTTGATTTCAATCCTTCTAAAACTCAGTGTTGTCTTATATCTCGCAAAAAGGATTCTTCTGCTCCTATGCTTATCTTTGGTGACACTCCGATTTCTAGGCAAGATGATATATCTCTTTTGGGGATTACCCTGACTTCTAATCTCTCTTGGCACAAGCATATTACAAATATTGCTTCCTCTGCATCTAAAAAATTTGGTTTTCTCTTTCGCTCTTGGCCTTACTTTTCTTATAAATAGCTGTTCACTCTGTAAAAGGTAATGGTAAAGTGCAGCCATTATCAACCCACTGCAGGATGGAAGTCTCCTCAACAATTCATGCTGAGGGAAATGGACCATAATCTGCCACGCTGGTCCAGTGCGTGGTGGCAGATCGACTGTATTCAGCAGTCAGGAGCTTGAACCCCAGTCTACTCAAAGAGCGAGTGCTACTGCACTCCCGCTCCTGACCACCCGGCTATGGAGGCCGTACAAATCCGAAATCCACCCTACCATGGAATATTGTTCCAGCATCTGGAACAGTGCCCCCCCCCCCATAAGATAAGTTATTAATGCAAAAGAGTGATTTTAAATTAAATAAAGAAAATAACGATACCATTGAAAGAAATTTTAAACATATGCTACTGAAAATCATGGAATATGAAAGAACTTTCGTCTCGGTGGCAAGACAGTGAAAACTGAATAAGAAATTTGTTTTCTGATAAAATATGAAATTAAAAATTGATGATTTTAGAGATTTTGTTGAAGACAGTTTATCTTTAAAATCAAGTGAAATTCTCTTTTCAATTAAGAAAGCCAGAAATATCTTGAAACCATTGCGATTTGCAGTGCTGAAGCTGAGCGAGCTTTCAGTGTAATGAATAATATTGTGTGAATGAATGAATAAATGAATGAATAATGCTGACAATTAAGGCAGAAACATTATTATCACGTCACGGAACTCTTGTCAAGTCACTGCTTAGTGTAAACTGTGAAGTCGGTCGGAGAACAAGCGTCACTGTAATGTAGGGTGACCAGATTAAAAATTTGATCTCAAGATATTCATGCTTATGTTTGGAGTATTCATTCCTCGTTTAGGGGTACTCGCATTATATCTTAAGAAACCGAACAATTTTAATAACAAACATTTTATTTCTATATTTTACTGATTTTTACAAGTTTGTGGAATGCAAAATTAGTCAAATTTTAATAAAATTAACTGAATTATAGCCGTGCTTTAATTCAGAAAATTTTATTGCAAGAGTTATAAATATTAACATCAAATGTTTTACATAACTGTTTACAATACATATTCAATAAACCTGATTTATTTTATCAAAAAGAAAATATTCACCTAGCAATACTTTTCATTTGAGCGAATTTTCTTTAACAGTTTTTCATTTTTTAGTGCATTTAAGTAAAATTCTTTGCATGACATAGTGTGATTGGTTTTCAGCAACAGTTCTCATTCAACATTCTTATTTCTATCCTTTTTCCATGTGTTAAACATTGAGCTAAATACTCCCTCACTCATTGCATTTGAGTGAGGCAAAGCAAAAACAAAATTAATATTTTATTCTGTATTACTTACTTCGTACGCCTTTAAAATTTTTATCCAAACATCAGTGGTATTTTTGAGGTCTTTTGTCGCAATATTTTTATGGAATGATTTCAACAGAATATATTCTTCATACAGCAAATTGATATTGATATTGGGAATTTTAAATTAAAAAAAAGTTTGTTGCCTGAGCCTTAAACCATTACAACGAAATAAAAAAGAAGTCAAGTAGAATGTAAAAGGTTACAAAGTAAGCATAATATAAATATTCTGTAATCCCCTTTGTAAATAGGATAGAATGTTGTTTTTTGAGTCTTTATGGATGCATTTCAACAATAACTTTATCGTCAGTTAATTCTTTCTTCCTAAATAATCATCTCAACAGGTTGTTTTATGATTTCTTTTTTCAAATTCCCCATTTCAAATGTTAAAAAAGGGATATCTTGGAAATTTTATTATAATTCCAAAAGGGGTACGTTTGGCAACCTGTAACGTATATGTGTCATTCTCTTTGAGGAAAGCTGAAAAATGAATTGCCACAGTTCATCCTCCTCTTCAGATTTTGAAGATGCATGCTCCTCTCTTATAGCCGAGAAAACAAAAGAGAGTGTGCAATAGAAGAGAACAGAAAAGGGCGAATTCCATCATTTACTGCAGGACTTCAGGACTTAGAAGATGAAATTGTACTTATGGATGAATAAAGAAGAATATAATTTCCTATATAATCCAATTAAGGATGACATTCAAGGGCAAAATATGCAATTTCAAAATTCCATCAGTGCTAACGAAAAATTAGTTGTATGTTTAAGGAAAGTTGAAATATTGCAAGTTTAATTTTGAATAAGGATTTATTCTGTCAAAATATGAAACAAACATTTTTAATGAAATTTAATTACAACAAAAAACTACTTCTCAACCCTAAAAATTGAACTTGTAAGAAATTGTTATGAGTTGCGCAAATTGAAATGATCCACTTGTTTGTCCTCTCATAATTGTAGTTAATTGTAATTCTGTTGGTCTATTTTCCTCCTTTCGCCATTTTTGAGCATCCCTGTGACTGGACATTTGTGGTGAGTATGCCGAGTAGCTGGTCGAAGTGGAGGGTGCTTCGGAATAGGCACAGATGCAACGTCTTTGATGGTGTTGTTATTTGTTTTCGGATATTCTTAATTGTGGGCTCAAAACAGATTATTTACTTCTAATTTAATTTTCTATTAGCATTTCCTCCATTTTCCTCTTGTCACGCAGTCACGCCTAATGAAATTTCTGTTCGAACAGAAAAATCTGGCTCCTGTCAATGTCATTTGGTCTTGAGGCCCGATGTGTTATCTTGTGAATACAGCCAACGACAACAGTGCTCTCCGAGCAATAAACTAATTGGTAAATATAGCTCCCCAACATTTGACGTTAGACATGTATACAAGTGAAGTCTTGTGAAGTGATAGTAGTGTGTTTCCGCCCTTAAACACATTGGAGGTTATGATGATCATACATCTAAATGGACAACCATTGCTTCAATTTGATCCGGATTGTTATGTCGAATCATTCCTCCATAATAACAGTTAAGCTATTGAGAAAAGAAGATCGAAAACAAATATTAATAAAGAAGTAAATTGCATATGGCAATTTTTAGAATAAAATTTTCTTGAATATTTGTGCAATAATTTTTTTCCATGTAATCTGTGATTTTTGTGTACCTTTTCTAGAAGTTTGTTTTTTATATAATGTGTTTATATTCTAGAATGCTTTGTGATAATTCATTATTTGTATATGGGAAATATTTTTATGTTATTTTTTATTCGCAATATTAAAATATTATCATGAAAAAAAAAAATGTATCCATTATATTTCCCTAGTTGTAAAAAACAGTTGCGCATTTGATGAGCACGTGCAATAGATGGTTTTATGTGAAACATTCTTCGCGTTTCTTTTAGATATTTTGATTTGTATATATTGATTACGAAATAAAAGAGCTTTTGTATTGTAAATATTTTATTGATCATTCACAAATTTCTATAATTTCTGTAAGACAATACACAATGGATTTATGATAACTAAAGTAAGAGATGTATACATGCTACTGCAATGTATCTAAATGTCGGGGCAGCTAACAATGGACTGCTAGGTGCCCCAAACAGCTGCCTAAGCGAAAATGCGAGACGAAATAAGAAATTGTTGACAAATCTTTGTATTGTTGCAGTCATATGACAAATACTTGTAATCATACTTACTGCAGTAGTAACTGCAGGAAGTATGATTGTGACGTCATACTATTCAAAAATTCCAAAAAGTTAGAATGTGAGATATCGTACTGGTTATGAAAAGTGTGTCACGCGCTCTAATCATACAACTAGTGAGTGCTCCACACAGACTAGTGGTCCGAGCATGGGAAGCACCTCTGGCAGACGCCACAGATGACATCACTTCCATGACCAATCAGATTTACTCAGCAGGTAGCCCCCCCCCCAAAGGATATTTCACATCAAAAAGTCGGCAAAAGTGCAAGCCCATTGCTAAAATAAAATATTCACAGCTCACCACTGTGCACATCTATCCTGCAACCAGGCTTTCTCAACTTGAATTTATGCCCTCTCGTGTGTAGTGTCAGCAAGAGGAAGAATGCCATCAACATAGCTTACTTAATCCATTCAAGGCTTTAAACCCCTTACTCAGATCTCCTCTTAGGTGCCTAGTCTCCGGACAATGCAATTTGCAGAATTGACACCTTTCTTGGTAAGAGCATCCTTTTGTTCTCCTCGCCAATCTTGCCATTCTCTGCACCCACTTCAGCAGATCCACATCCTAAAATGAGGCCTCCAGACCTGTATATAGTACTCAAGATGTGGCCTAAAGATGGCCTTGTACAAAAGAATAATCACCTCTTTATTCCTGCTGACAAAATTCCTGTATATCATTGACAAAAGCCCATGAGCTGTCCAGGCAGCCAGCCTTAATTTAGAGCAGTGAACAAATTATTAAAAGGAACAGGCATTTCCCCCCCCCCCAGTCAATAGTGTATAAGCTTGCTCCTTTGCATCATTTTGCTACTACTAATACTAATTCCAGCTTTCAAGTGCGTAATAATGGCAACTATCTTGCATAAATGCTCCAAAGAAATTCATAAACACTATGTAACTTGTATAAATAATGTTTTTGGATATGACATAAAACATCATGTGCAACTGTGTTAAACAAGATATACATGAAAGCAATGTTATACAAGTCAGTCATAAAAAAAAAAAAAAAAAAACTATATATACACAGGGTGTCTATAAATGGTGGGAACACTTCCAATAATTTATTGCACATAAAGTAAGAGAGATACCATTTACTTATTTATACCAAGTGAAAGAGAAAACATGAAATTTTCCCAGTTGTTACTGCTGAGGCATGTAGTTCCATCATTCACGGCTAGTTGGTGTTACCTGTCGTACCTCTACCACATGCACAGCCTTGTTGAAAGAATGATTACTTCTTGTGAGGCAACATAAAGGATCATGTTTATGTACAACCTTTGCCATGGGACGTCCAGGAACTAAAGCAGAGAATTGAAGAAGCTACCAACCATGGTCACACAGGATATGGCAAGAGTTCAATTACTGTGTTGACATTTGCTGTGTCACACGTGGTTCCCATATTGAATCATTGTGAAGTGATGTGACGTAAAAAAAAACCTTTTGACATTTTTACAAGGTATGTATATGACACTGATATCTAGTCTTTGTGCAATAAATTACTGAAAGTATTCCCACCATTTATAAATACCCTGTATATAAAGACAATTGCTAATCACATATTGGCAAGATTAATATAATTAGGCAAAAGCACAATTACTAACAACATCATTAAAGCCAGATGGTTCCTTGAAATCTATAATAGAGTGAATCTTAATATGTTACCACCAGATAGGTATAATCCAACAATTACTAATCAAGAGATTTCAATAATTGAAATATTAATTTGTTAAAAATCATGAATTAGTATGTCATCTACAGGGCTGATCGTGACCGGGACGAGCAGCTTCTGATTATTTGGTGCCCACACACACACAATATATATATATATATATAAAATTCTCCTTGAAAATGATATGATAGGTCATAAATGAATAAAACTTAAAGGCACATAAAAAAATATTCTTTGCAATAGTTTAAATACAGTGTTATAATCTGTGTTTTATTTTATACACATATTAAAACTACTGTATACAATACTGGACGGAAAAATCAAAACTAAAAGTAAGCAGTGGTGTGAGCTCATTTATTTTGCCATATAATGCTGCAAAAAAACTGTCCAGATTCTTTTCTATGAATTCTGGCTCTCAGCTCACTGCTTCAATAATTTTGCTAATTTTGATATTTCTTCCAATATTTAATTTTGTTATTCTGTATTTCTTTGAAAAATGAATCTATAAATTTTTCAAATGCTGTGGTGGTTGCTAGAAAATTTTTTCCCTCCAAATTTGAAATTAGTATGAAAAAACTTATCAGATGCACCAAAGAATACAAGAAAAATAAAGCTGTTGTTGACCAGTACTATATATTGATATATTTCATTAATAATATTATATTTAATATGTAAGTGATAAATGATAAAATTCTGATTTAAAAGCCAACTTTGAATGTCATAGAGAAAAATTATTCAAAATATTTCCTCAAAGAACAGTAACAAATATTAACCATAACTTGAAATGTCTTTAATGAAAGAATAATCATTACAAACTGAGATACTAATGAAGTAAATCTGCTAATCTTATTATTCAAATGAGTATAATGAAATTATCTGCCATAATTCAGTGCCAGATTATGCCCGTCACCAGTAGTTATCCATTTTCTTAAATCCTCACCTCTATACTATGCATAAGAACCCAACTGTTTAAAATATTTTCATTGACTTTCAACTTGATATAGTGTCTAATTGTTCTCTCTTTCTCTCTTTAGAGATTTAATGTCATTAATACCATTACATGGTGTTTGGATTTCTGTTATTCTTGTAAAGCCATAATTTCTCTTAAGCCCATAGATGTTTTGTTCAATCTTACACTGTTTTGCTTTCAGCAAAGGAATTACAGTACTGTAATATGACAATATATAATGACGAATTACAAACTTTTTTTTTCTGTTGTCATTCTTAGCTAATCCTCTTTCCTGTTAGTTATGTTTACAATCTAATATCATTCTTGTATGACAATTTAATCCATCAATCCTTAATACGGTATAATATAGAAAATACTGTATTTTTTGTTAAAGTGACTGTGAACAGAGTTTCCCACAGATATCATGGCCAAATAACCACAAAAGTTTTCAAACACCACAGCACAGACAACGAGAAAACTGTGAAGAAACAATCATACTAAAGTAAAAAGAGTTGACAAGCATTTAATTACCTCTCTTTTTCTGCCCCTTGCTTCTTTGCTGCCCTGAAATGAATCCTTTTTTATTAAAGTTTTTCTTATAACATAACCTGCCTCTTGCAAGAGACAATAATAAACAGATGAAGAGTTTTATATTTAAATGAAAATGAAGTGAAGAAGTCTAGCCTCCCTTTGTAAAATATATTTATGAAGTACAACAGTTACAACTATCTGAATTAATTTTTTTTTCCAAGCTTAAATTATGTGGAGTCCTAAATGAGTACATGTTAAAAGAAAAAGGCTAGAAAACTGTTAGAATAAGATAAACAGATATTACAAAGATCACTATTACCAAGTAAATGACAGTGCATGATATTGAGAAAGAGAATCCCAAGAAAAGGTTTTGAAAAGGTGAAGTATTTATAGAAAGCATTTTTGAATTGAATTTTATAAAATAATTCTTCAATTAATATTCTCTTTTGTGGAATACAGTTCATCATTAGGAAATAGCAATTTTTTTAAATATCTACATAAATGATAACATGCTATTTAAAAACAATGCATCAGGATAAGTTTATGTTAGGATCAGTAAGTGAAATAAGATCAATATGGTTACTGCAAATACGAGATGAGTAACAAAAGAATATTGCAAAATGTGTAGAGAGAAAAAGAGGTCAAAATAAAGAATGATTAGAAAGAATTGTTATTTGATAATATACTATGATATAGCTGAAGGTAATGAAGTATTCATCACAGCTGATGTTAGTAGCCATATAAGAAAAAGTGAGAATATACCTCGAATATATACAATGTTTCAAAAATAAGTGAAAAAATAATTTACGACATAGTCCAAAATAAGAAATGTAAATACGTGTCTGACTGTTTTTTGAAATCTGAAAATGGCTATAGAGTTCTGAATGGCAAAAAATAATAAAAGTATTGATAAGGATAAGCAGACTATACATAATAGGAATAAACATTTTGCTAGGTATGTTTCTGCTTATTCTTATTTCTATTCATTTTTTTTATTATTTTTTTATCATTCAAAAAACCCCATAGCTATCCATTGAAATTCGAACAGCCCTGTAATTCGAAATCAGGCACTTTTTTATATGACTTTTTGTATTTTGGTCCTAGAGGTTATCCCCGAAATTTCTGCACATACTTTTGAAACATTCTATGTGTGTGTGTGTATGCACTGAAAGAATCTAAAGTTAATGAACCTAACTAGGAAGTGAGATACTGGAAATTAAACTAGAGAATTCCATCTTTAAATAAAGTTCAAATTATTATGTACACAGAATTAGAAGTATTTTATTTACAGATTTACGGAACTGCTTTAAAAATTATAATATATATAGCAGGCTAAATTAAGAAAAGTCAAATAAAATGCACAGAATGTGGAAATGTACTAATGACTGCTCAAACCAACTGTTGCATTATATGGATTTATATAATAAAGCACCTGAGAAGAAACATAGGCAACAAAAAATCAAACACACTGCAAAACAAATAAATGACAACATGTGCACTGATTGTTTCATCTATTTTGCAGTGCATTTGGCAGCTGGCTGTTGTGTATGTTTGTTCCCAAGAGTACAGTTTATATAACTGTATGCACACAAATGCTTGTAATAAGTAAACAAATTTTGCTCTTAAGAAATATGTTTCACATAACATTAGCCAAGCACTACCCTGTACAGCAATAGTACACAGCCTTTTTATCTGCTCTTCTTGTTTTGATCTAAATTTAGTTAAAAAAAATAATACAGATTTTTCAGCATATTATCATGAAATAAAATATTTTATCAAAAAGGAAAGGGAAAGAAACAGTATTAATGGTTTTTAAAACTTTAATTCTGTTCCTTCATAAAAGTAAGATAGGATGTCCACAAGAAGATAAGTGATGCAGTACAACCTTGCTTACCTCATATAGCCTTCTAACAGACTCTATTGGGTAAAAACTGCCCATTAAATTTAAATGCCTGTTAAACTCAAAAGAAATGTGTGAAAGCTGCTAGCATATTATAAAAAAAAGTGTTATTATATAAAAAAAAAAAAACATTAGAGGTTATAATACTGTATTTTACTACACTTATCAGTTGTGTGGAGCAGAAGGGCTTGAAATTTTGCAATGTTATAAAATGGCAGTGGAAACTCTTGACAGAGCATATTCAGAGTTTAAAGAACTCTCAGGTACCCTCACTGGATGTTTAGATGATTCCCTCACAATAGGCTGATGAGAAATATTCTGGCAATCTCTACAATGTGAAACTTGTAAAGGCCATAGGAAAAATGAATTTGATTTTGCTTACAGTTTTTTCATAACGGTAGGAACTGTAAACACAACTTAGATACAGAATTTCAACAGGTTACTTCAATGATAATAAAGGAGAAGGAAAATGCTTCATACAGTATTTTGGTTTTTCTGTCTATTTGATACCATATTAATAAATGAAAACAAGGCAAGCCTCCTCAATAATTGTGAGTTAAATTAAAATGCCTTAAATGATGATAAATACCATCAGGCTCAGGCAGTTATATTACTCAGTACTGTACAGATGAAAATCCTGGTTCACTGGATGCTGTGTATTTCCAAAGTCCATTATATTGAGAGGTAACTCTACTCCAAAAATGTACTACTTAAAGTACCACTTGTGACTTTGCTAGAGCATAAAGTTTATACTCTAGCAAATCTCTTTTATCTCATTTAATGACAGAGCAAATGATATACATTCAAACCTGTCCTTTTTTATAATACTACAAAAAATAGGTGTGGTGACCACGAACAAGCCAACTCTCAAGAAATTTTATCTAAAAACCTTCACACAATTACAGGTTCCTGCTCTCCTGTCCAACAACAAACTGTTAGAAAATAGTCACTGCCTGTAATTTCTTCAGTTTACAAGAAATGCATGCACCTATATTCCCAGGTAATGCTAATGAGTGACAATTACAGTTTTTCTGCAATGAAGGGCCCAGGAAAAAGGCAACAGAAATTTGCCATTCGCCTTTTTGAATGGGATGCAAGTTCTCAAATCCTATTGTAGTTAATTAATAAGTGATATGAAATGTATTTTATATCAGAAAAAGGGTGAGGTAGTCATGCCTGATGTCAATGTATAGTTTTCAAACAATAATATGTCCATACAGTTGAATTTCTTTATAGTGACCCTCTTTTTAATGTTCCAACATGTTATAATGTCCTACATGATTGATTCTGGCCAATTTTTCATTAACCTAATGCTATTTTACATGCAGTATAATAACAGTGAAAATAAAAAGATTTCTCTATAATGACCATAATCTGAATTTTTACTTTTTTATTACAATATTCACATTTAAAAATGACAGAATGCTTCAAATATAGTGAAGTAATTGATGAGCTTGCAGTGAAAAATAATTTGATAAGATTTCCTACTACCATATGGTGAGAGAAAAGAGTGTAGACTCTTTTCTCTCACCATACGGTAATGAAATGAACATCAGCTAGAAGTTAATTTCATTAGCCAGAGTGTATGTTTATTGGTATGGATCCAAGAAAGCAGATAGCTTAGCCAATCACAGACAAAATTAGGATTTTGCAAGCTGTAGATAATGGTGTGCCTCTTAAGACTGACACTGCCAAATGGTTCGGCATTCCTAAGAGTACTCTGTTAACTATTCTAAAAAGATTGGAAAAATACTGAAAGTTTAGAGAAATCTGCTGCACCAGCTAGGATTTGAGCACAAAAGGCAAAGTATCCGGATCTTGAAAATGTATTTTTGGAATGGCTAATGATGATGCAAGCAGAAAATGTTTCCATAGATGTTAAACTTTTAAAAGCTAAGGCTGAATCGTTTGCGCATCGAATGGATAGTGAAGAATTTAGACTTAAGAAGACTTAAATTTAGAAGAATCAAGATTCATCATGGCCTTTCTTTCAAAAACATGTGTGGCAAAAGTGCAGATCTGTACATTGACGCTACCAAGGATTGGAAGGAAAATTGTTTAAAAAATGTTTTGCTGACATACAACCACAATGATATCTTCAATACTGACAAAACTGGACTCTTGCTACCGGATAAAACACTTACATGCGAATAATTGGCGAGAAATGCAGTGGTAGAAAAAAGGCCAAACAACAGATTACTGTTCTCGTAGCAGCAAACATGTCTAGCACAGAGAAATTTCTCTTTTAATCATTGGGAAAGTCTAGAAGCCTTGTTGCTTTAAAGGTTTGAAGACATTACCGACTATGTATCGAGCAAACCAAAGGGAATGGATGACACAAATCTATGAAGAATGGATAAGAGACAGATCGCAGGATGAATGAGAAGAATTTTTTTGTTTGTGGATGACTGCACCCCTCATTGTCAAGTAAATGACCTACATGCAATCAATGTCGAGTAAAAAAAAAAAAAAGTAAACTTCAAACATTATCCAAATCCACTGCAGGACGGAAGCATCCTCAACGATTCATGTTGAGGGAATGGACCATAATCTGCCACCCTGTTTCAGTGTGGTTTGGCATTCGACCGTATTTAGCAGTTTGATCTGCCAACCCGCAGATCAACCACAATTCAGGGGCTTAAACCCCGGTCTACTCAAAGAGGACGTGCTACTACACTCCCACTCCTACCACTCAGCTATGGAACTACCACCAAATATGACATCAGTTCTTCAGTCACTTGATCAAGGTGTAATCCAGTGTTTTAAGAAAAACTACCGAAGAATGCTATTAAACAAAATTGTGCTATGTCTTGAAAGCAAATTCAATGTGAAATTGACATCGCACAGGCAACGTATTTATTATATGTGTTTCACCCTTTGGATAAAGTTGATGAAAAAGTAACTGCCAACTGCTTCAAACATGTTGGATTTACTGCCTTGAATGATGCAGTGTGTAAAGTTTTGCATTCTTCTTCCTTTATTAATTGCAAAGACAAGTCTGATAATAGGGAAGAAACTTCATATCTGACTGCACAGTTACCTCCAGGTCCTTTCCATTCTCCACTACCGAGTGTAGTACCACACAGTTGGTAGGTTATTCTGGAGTTACTGCTTCTGAAATTTGTAGTGACGAAGATGAGGAATCTACTGTGATTGAACAAGAATTTTCAGTAAAAGATGCTCATCAAGAATTAGAACTCATACATCAAATTTTTCAAGTGCATTATAACCGCAAAAGTGAAATACTGCTATCATGCACCTTTATAATTCTCTTTTAAAACATGCTTTACCATTGATACAGCGTGTTCTAACATATTATTTTATTTTAAAATATAAAACAATTCTCTTGTTAGATCTTGATAGCTAGGTATGTAGCATATATGTAGTGAAATTTACAATTTAATTGTAACCTTACTGCACTCTAATATCAGTATTTACAATCATAATTTTCCTGTTCAATACTGTAGTACATATTATAAATAAGATTATACTATATTGTATTAGTAGAATTACATTAATTGTTCAAGCTTTTACTTGTTTTGTAGCTGATTTTATGAATGAATAATATAATGTCCTTCTGATATAATGACCATTTTTCTCATTCCCTGGGGTGTCGTTATTAGCATTAGTAGAGGCATATGATGTAAGAAAGCAAGCTTATACAGCATCAGCCAAAAAAAAAAAATCCCCTTCCCATTTCATCACCCATCCAGTCGGTCCAAAAGTTTGTCCAGTTCTTCCTTGAATCTTTTTTATGGTATCAACTTCCACAATGACTGATGGAAGTTTGTTCCAGCAATCAACCACCCACTGGCTAAAGGCAAATTTCCACACATATCTATTCTACAATGGTCTTTTCTGAACTTGAATTTATGGCCCCTCAGGTGTGTAATCTGAGCAAGAGAAAGAATCCCATCAGCACTGAGCTTGTTCAAGCCTTATACACCTCAATCAGATCACCTCGCAGGTGCCCTCACCAATCTCATTGTCCTTCTCTGTACTCGTTCCAGTAGCTCTACATTCTTTCTAAAATGAGGCCTCCAGCCCTGCATGCAGTATTCAAGGAGTGGCCTGACAATCCTTATACAAAGGGATATTAACCTCCTTATCTCTCTGCTAGCAAAATTCCTGTATATCGTTGAACAAGACTCCATGAGATTCTCTGGCAGCCTGTCTGAACTCAGAAAACTTCATATCTGACTGCACAATTACCCCAAGTCCTTTCCATTCTCCACTAGCAAGTGTAGTACCACACAGTTGGTAGGTTATTCTGGGGTTACTGCTTCCCATATGCTGTACTTTGCATTTGTCAATGTTAAACTTCAGTTGCCACTTCTCAGCCCACCTGTCCAACTTTTCTAGATCCTGTTGCAGTAGCATGTTGTCATTAATAACTTTGCCAAACTTCGTATCATCTGTAAACTTGGACATTAAGCCATTCATCAATATCATTGATAAATGTAGAAAACAACAATGGGCTCAACACCAAACCCTGGGGGAGTACTCCACTAATAACATTAGTCCATGAAGAGCAGTGTCTATTGATTACTACTCTCAGTTTTCTCCACTCAACCATCATAGCAGCAAGTCCTTAATGCCAAAGTCTGAGATTCCATCTATTGAGAGCTTCCCAGGGGATGGGGGAGTGCAGTTTCAAGATACCTTGGTGGATCAATGAATTAGGTATGATGATCTCTTCTACCTTTTTGGGTTATGGATATTAAAGTTAGATGCAGTTAAATGCAGTTGCAGGGTGCCAAGAAGAATATAAAATCTGAGATCAGATCCTCTTATGGGGCAGCAGCTTAGCACTGATCTCCACTGAACTCATAGTTCCAATAAGTTTCCAACTGGTATGTGCATGAGTAGGTGAAAGGTTGAAATCTCCACAGACAATATGCTTGGCTGACGTTTTAAGGTTACCAACCAGTTGATTATGTCTTCAGATGATGGCAGTGTTTGGGTGCTATGGAGAATATACTGCTACTATGTCTATCGGTTATTATGTGCTCCTGAATTTTATGTTGAAAATGTGGTATTAAGAAGAGTAATTTGATTTTCTTGGTGATCATCTTGTTAACAAAGTTAGATTGTAGTACGTTGAGTGTTTTTTTCATGATATCAAGTAGTATTTAACTGCTTATATACAGTTTATTTCAACAGTTGGAACATGCTTCATACTAATGGTCAGCTGATTGTTTGCCTATGCTACAGCATAGTGTAAATACTTAAAATTTTATTTGGCTACAATTTAAAATTCTGATATTTAGACTGGGGGACCTTATTAATGAGAAAGACCTTACTATTCTGTGTGTCAGGGTTTAAATCTGAGGAAATATAGTTGAACTTAAAAGAAATGATTTTTGGAAATTTTAGTGGCACTGCATATTGTAATTGAATTTTGATTAATAAGCACATTAATGAATAAAATGAGTGCTAACAAAGATACTGAAGATACTAAGAAATGTCAGGGGAGGGTAACAAAAATTGGAAACCCACTGTTAAAATTCAAGAGCTCCCCAAGATTGAGCCTTTTGTAATGATGAAGTAAATACAGTGAATGAGTTTTTTAACAAAGCTGTGGAAGACAGTGATGGATTTTCAAATTCTGATAG
Organism: Mastigoproctus giganteus; assembly: GCF_048544385.1. Classification (NCBI taxonomy): domain Eukaryota; kingdom Metazoa; phylum Arthropoda; class Arachnida; order Uropygi; family Thelyphonidae; genus Mastigoproctus; species Mastigoproctus giganteus. The sequence goes on from NC_143575.1 coordinate 110,523,527, forward strand.
TCAGGGTTCCCATAAGATATTTAAGAAAGTCTTAAAGCAAGGTAATAAGCTCAAGACTGAAGGGGCCAAATTTGACAGTATTAAACAATGACTCTCCTTCTGTTGAACAATGCAGTGTTGATTGGGCTATGGCTGTTTCTGGCAGAGCCTTAGAATGTCATTTGTATGTCGACAGCTCTGTTTCCTCAAGAAGCTGTTTTTGTTGTTGGTTTAGGGATTTATAGGGGTATCGGCAACTATGGCCATAGTGCACCATCCTCAAGAAGCAGAACCCCTGAGAATTATATTATGACAAGAAGTGGTAGCTGTGTTTATCATGGTGAAGGAGAGAGCTCTGACAAAGGAGAGAGGTCATAATTTTAAATTCTGTAAAAATAAAAGCAAACCTCAGGGTTGTTCCAATTGTAGTGTAAAAACTAGGTCTGCTGCTCATTCGGTTAGAGATAAGGTGGGTCGGAAAACTGCTAGCTTGGGGGGAGACAAAAACAAATAGATTAACAGTAGCCACTGGCAGAGGTGAAAGAGATTCTTGCACTGCTTCTATTGGAATGAGCAGAAGCCTGAAAAACAATATGCAGGATATTTCAGAGACTGCTGGAAGTCATTGCGGTAAAGTAAACACATGGGTTGTGTTAGGGTAGCTAAGAATAGAAACAGGTGCATGTATACTTGTGTGTACACCAATGCTAGGAGTTTAGTAAATAAATTTGATGAATTTGAGGTTTTGCTCAAAACATCAAAGGCAGATATTGTTGGGATATCAGAGACATGGTGTCACACAGATATAAGGAATGCAGAACTGGAATTTGGGGAGTACAACATCTACAGAAAGGACAGACAGGATAGGAAGGGGGGTTATGCTATTAGTTAAAAAACACATAAAATCCAAGGAAGTGAAGCCAGTCGACATCGATGGACAGGGCAGTGTCGAGTCAGTTTGGTGTGACATAAGCAAAGGTAAATCAAAATTGAGATTAGGAGTGTGCTATAGGCCTAATGACTCTGATGAGTATAATAAGATACTGTACAGGGAAATAGAATGGGCCAGTAAATCAGAGAGTCTTATAATTGGGGATTTTAATTTCCCAAGATATTGACTGGATTTTGTGGGTTGGTCACTCACACACTAGCAAGGCTTTTGTGGATTTATTGGATGATTGTTTTCTACACCAGCATGTTCGGGAGGCAACTAGAGGGAGTAATACTCTTGATCTGATTATCAGTAGTGATTCTTTATGCATTAAGAATCTGCAGATAAAGGAACCACTAGGTGGCAGTGATCACAGTGTGCTGAAGTGGGATTTACTCAAGAAGGTAACTACCATCAGAGGTAAAGGGAAGGGTTTTTGCTTTCATAAAGGCGACTACGATGGGCTGAGACAGTATTTAAATTCTATACAGTGGGACCAACTGATGATGTTACCAACAGCAAATTCAAAATGGGAAGCATTCAAGGAACTAATCTTGGAAGCTACCAGGCTTTACATACCAACCAAGAAATATTTTTCAAGGTTCAGTCCTAAATGGTTGTCAGATGAACTAATGAGACATATGGCAGAGAAGAAAAATGCATGGGATACATACAAATTAATGGGTGACATGGAAGCCTATGATAGATATAAGTTGGTCTGTAACCAAGTCACAAAGGAGATTAGGCAGGCAAAGGCAGATTATGAGAAATCCTTGGCAAAGGATGCAAAGAAAAACAGAAAAGAGTTCTTTAACTATTTAAACTCAAGAAGGAAAGGGATGAATCAGATTGGTCCACTGGAAGTTGATGGTTCAACAGTTGAGGATCCTGCTCAGGTGGGTAACAATCTAAACAACTATTTTTCATCTACATTCACACATGAGTTATTCAGGAAGGGGAATGTCGTAGGTGAACTAAACATTGGCAGTGAGCTAGATGATTTTCTAATAACTGAGAGTAAAGTGGAGGAGAAATTGTTGAGGATAAACATAAAAAAGGCACCCGGGGTGGATGGGATCTATTCAGTTATATTAAAGGAGGCAGCAAAGGAAGTAAGCAAACCCCTGGCCATAATTATGAGAGCTTCTTTGGACTCAGGGGAGGTACCCATAGACTGGAGATGTGCAAATGTAACCCATATTCACAAAGGAGGATCAAAGGCTGACACAAGTAATTATAGACCTGTTAGTTTAACTTCGGTTCCAGGAAAATTAATGGAGGCACTGGTTAAAGAAGCACTGCAGGATCATCTGGACAAGAATTCAGTTATAGCTCAGACAGAGCATGGTTTTGTTAAGGGCAGATCTTGTCTGACCAATTTGATTGGATACTATGATGTAGTCACAAAATAACTGGATGCAGGGAATAACTTTGATATTATATATTTGGATCTTAGAAAGGCTTTTGATACAGTTGCGCATGGAAGACTGCTGCACAAATTGGAGCAGTGTGGCATTGGAGGCAAATTGCTGCTATGGATAAAGGGGTGGTTGAGTGGCAGAAGACAGAGAGTGGTAATCAATGGACACTGCTCAACGTGGGCTAATGTTATTAGTGGAGTTCCTCAGGGTTCAGTGCTGGGTCCATTGTTGTTTTCTGTATTTATAAATGATATTGATGATGGTATATCAAGCTTAATGTCCAAGTTTGCAGACATAGGTTGGCAGGGTTGTTAAGGTTGGCAGGGTTGTTAAGGACACTACTGATGCTATGCTGCTGCAACAGGATCTGGAAAGGTTGAGCAGATGGGCTGAGAGGTGGCAAATGAAGTTTAACATTGACAAATGTAAAGTACTACATATGGGAAACAGTAACCCCAGATCAACGTATCAACTCTGTGGTACTACGCTGACAGTGGTAGAGAATGAAAAGGACCTGGGGGTAATTGTGCAGGCAGATATGAAGTTCTCTGAGCAGTGCAGACGAGCTGCAAGAGTAGCTCATGGTGTCTTGTCAATGATATACAGGAATTTTTCTAGCAGGGATAGGGATGTGATTATTCCCTTGTATAAGGCATTGGTCAGGCCACACCTTGAGTACTGTATACAGGTCTGGAGGCCTCATTTCAAAAAGGATGTAGAGCTGCTGGAACGAGTACAGAGAAGGGCAACAAGATTAGTGAATGGAACAAAGGGTTGCTCTTACGAAGAAAGGCTTAAGTTTTGCAAATTACAGAGTCTGGGGACTAGGCATCGGCGAGGTGATCTGATAGAGGTGTATAAGGCTTTGAATGGCTTGAGCATGCTCAATGCCGATGGGATTCTTCCTCTTGCTCAGAATAATCACCTGAGAGGGCATAAATTCAAATTGAGGAAGGACGGATGTCGGATAGACGTGCGGAAATTTGCCTTTAGCCAGCGGGCAGTTGGTTTGTGGAATAGACTTCCATCACTTATTGTTGAAGTTGATAGCCTAAACAAATTTAAGGCTCAGCTGGACAGGTATTTCGAACGAACGGAGGAGTGAAATGGGAGTAGTGGTTGTGCTTTTTTTTGGCTGATGTTGAATAAGCTTGCTTTCTTGCATCATATGCCTCTACTGATGCTAATAGTAATAACAAGTGTCCTGAATACATATTTATACTGAAAGTTACTAAGGAAAGAACATATTCTGCTTAATGGTAATGAGCAATAGCACTTCTACTTCGGTTAATAGTAAATCTCCTGTTTTGAGAATGAGAGAAAGGAGGAGCAATAAACATAAGAAAAATCTGACTAATGCATTAAATGAAGTAGATGTATTTAAGGATAACAATGAAGAAATGAGACAAGTCAACAGGAACATCAAAATGGACTTAAACATTGACTGTAAATATACGAATCCAGTTGAGGACATTGACAATTTTAATAATTCTGTCAACGCTGGTGCCAACAAACATCGGTATGCCTCACATTCTTCTGGATATCAGTCACAAGATTTAGCAGAAAATGAACTGAATTATGAACCAGATTTAATAGATTCACAGTTGTTTGATAGAGATGAACTGAATAACCAGGGGCTCACATCTGGTGAGTGTGGGCTTGGCACACCCAGGTCCTGAACTGGATATCATCATTCTTCTCTTTCTTGATGATTTTCTTCTCTTTTTCTCTCTCTCTTTGAGGGTAACTCAGAATTTTTTATTTTTTTTTATTTATTTTTTATTTTTTGCCTGGTGCAGCAAAAGCCTCAGGCTTCCTTGCACCACATGGCTAATAATGACAATGATAATAATGATAATGATAAGCAGAAACAAGCACTTAACTATTTCCATAATGAACCAATCAATGTTGTCATTACATGTATGAGAAGAAAATTAGGGGAATTTTTATTTGCTAAAGAACATGGAATAAATAATGATGCTATCTCTCAACTCTCAAATATTGGCTAGATTGGGTTATCTGGAAAGTTTGGCCTTAAAGTGGAAATAGATAATGGGAATAGAAAGAGAGAAATAGATGTGTAGAGGCATCACTAACTGAATACATAGCAATAATTAAAGGTTTGAAATGTACAGTGAGGTTGTTAAAAATGGTGTTAAAAAGGAAAATTGGAAGGATAACATAACTAATTATGACAGCTGTGCAAAGCAGAATAATGGGCTTAGAAATAATATTAGTTCTAATAATGTACTTCTGATGAGGCCTGAGCATGATTCTAAACTTAAGTCCAGCATGAATATAGAAAAGACAGTCTCTAAAATCATGGAAAATTCACAATACCCTTGTCAGGTAGAAAGTCTCAAGGTAGACAGACTTAGTCTCAATACCCTCGTCAGGTAGACAAGGGTATTGCGATTGAGATGGAGTTTAACAAGGAACTTGAGGATATCAGGACAAATGACCTCATAAAGAAACTGAGATTGAATATCACTATAAACTGGTTTAAAAAATATATTATATGTGTAATTAAGGACATAAACAAGATCTGCTTCATGATTTATATGAGAGAAACCTAATACATATGGATCTATACAGAAATAATGTCAGTGATGAGGTAAAAATAAGTTTTTCTAATGAAAACAGAAAACAAGAATGGAATTAACTGGATCTTGGAAATATCCTGTAGAGTTAAAAAGTTTCCTTGATAAACAAACATGAATCTTTATTGGATTGATGTCCTACAGGTTTAAGGAATTTCATTTGTTACTATTGTCAGAGGTACGGGCACACTTCTAAGACATGTAGAAGTGATAGGCCGGTTTGCAATCATTGTAGTATAACTGGTCATAATTTTAAATTCTGTAAAAATAAAAACAAACCTCAGTGTTGTTCCAATTGTAGTGTGAAAAACAGGTCTGCTGTTCATTCGGTTAGAGATAAGATGTGTCTTGAATACATATTTATACTGAAAGTTACTAAGGAAAGAACTGCACTTTATGGTAATGAGCAATAGCACTCTTACCCATAGAAATAATATGTACGGTAAACTCAAGGTTCTCCAAATTAATGTGCAGCATGTAAGATCTGAAGCGGATGAACTAAGATTAGTTAATGCAAAAGGTTTGTTGTTTGGTTTTTAGGAGCATTAGCAACTAAGGCCATATTGCTCCGGGAATATGCGGTGGTCATTCCCTGACCTTTCCGTATTTGGTGGTGACGGGATCGAACCCAGGTCTAATCAAGAAGCGCGTGCTACGCACTGTTGCTCCTTCCCACCTGGCTACGGAGGCGCCTAATGCAAAAGGATTGACACTGTTTGTGCTCAGGAAGAACCCTATGTTTATAGGGGTCAGCTAACTGGATATCCCAACTCTATTAGAATTGTCTCAAAGAACTGTGACAAACTAAAGGCTGCTATACTAATTTTCAGCTCTGATCTGGTTGTAACCGGAGTTGATTCTTGAAGTACAGTGTATGCAGTCTGTGTTGGTACTGAAGCCAGTTGGGGACAATTTTTCATTATGTCTATGTACTGTCAGCGTGATGCAGACCTTCACTGCTTTCTTAGCTATTTGGAAGAGGCATTATTTAGATTGAAAGGTAGAAAAGTGATTATCTGTCTGTAAAAGTGATTCAAATGCTAAAAATCATTTATGGCATTCTAGATTTATGGATGCCAAAGGCAGGTTATTGGAAGAGCTGATATCCTCATCTAAACTTGAAATCATTAATAAGCTTGTTAAGGAAACAAAATTTTGCACTATTAATGGTGAGTCTAACATAGATGTAACGTTAGCCAATAGTATAGCTTTCAATTTCATATCTAATTGGCAAGTTAAACCAGACTGGATTAACAGCAATCACAGAGTGATTATTTTCAACTTAGGCTGTGCTAGAAGTAGGTTTATTGACCTCATTCATTACAACTTTGAAGATTTGCGATGCCTGGTGACTGGGGTAAGTTTGACAGATTTGTTAGAACAATTTTTGGTGAAATGTCATTAGCTGAGTTGGATAGGATTAATGCATTTGATTTGGTTCAGTTATTACAACAGAAGTTATTTGATGCCTCGAGAGAGTCAATGAAATTAAAGCAAAATAAATGTACTCCGGTGCAACAGTGGCCCTCTGATTTTACTGATCTCTGGAGGGAGGTCACAGGGCATGTAAGAAGTTCCAACATCAGAAATTGCGGGATAATAAAGAATCTACTACTAATTTGAAAACTGAGTATCAAAATACACCTAATAGCTAAAAGGAAATTTTATGCAGGGAAAAACTTAGTGCAAACAGCTGATAATGAGGATCCATGGAGTATTGTTTATAAGTTGTGTTTGCACAAATTAAGGCCATGTGGGGATGTGATAAGTTCTATATGTTGTGGAGATTGAAACTGTAGATTGGCTGGGCAGTATTAATGTTATACTTGATCACCTAGTCAATGGATCTCATCATCATATGGATGAGCGGGAGCATTCTGATATTTTTCAATGGAAATCTTAATTCAGCTGTTAACAAAATTTGTAGTAACAGGTGTCCTGGTATGGACCTCATTGAAGGGGAAGTTATTAAGCACTTCTTCACTCTGTTTCCTAAGCTCCTTCTTGTTTTCAACAAATTCCAGCTTGAAGGAATTTTTCCCTCACCTTAGAAGGATGCTCTTCTTAAGATAATTTTGAAGTCACCTGAAAAACCTAAAACTGAGCCATCTTCTTATCGTCCAATTGCTCTTCTTCCAGGTTTGGGCAAGGTCTATGAATGCATGCTTTCACAGTGAATATTGCAATACATGCAAGAAAATTTGGAGTTCTCAAATAAACAATATGGCTTTGCTCCTGGTTGTGGTACAGAGGATGCATTAAAATCTTTGGTTAAATTGATTAGAGATTCAAATGCAAAATATGTTTTTGTCATTTTTGTTGATTATGAAGGGGCTTTTGATAATATCTCTTGATATATCTCATGTAATTGATGCTTCGCTTCACAAAATGCTCCCATCAGCTTTATAGCATCATGGCGGATTATTATAAGGAAAGATCTTTTATGGTTAAGTCTACTTGGAATTCAATAACTAGATCTGCTATTCGAGGGATCTGTCTGCAGGGATCTGTTTTTGGACCACTAATGTGGAAATTAGTACTAGAGGATTGGTTAGGGAAGGAATATAGTCATGTTCATATGATTCCATATGCAGATGGCCTGGTAATCTTAGTTGAAGGCTCTTCAAGGCTACAAAATGAACAACTATCTAATGAAACAATAAAATATCTGAATGATTGGTGTGACTTCCATAAAAAATATGTCATAAACAATAACCAGGTCAAAAACAAAGATATTACTGCTAAAGGGGAACCTATCTGTTGGTAGAGCATCTCATGTGCTGATTGGCTGCAAAAGTTAAAAGTCCATTAAGAATATTAAATATCTTGGAGCCTTCATTGAAAGAGGTGTTAGATTTGACACTCATATATCAATTTTCTATCTGAAAAGGTTGCAAAATTTGTTAAAACGATAGCAAGAATTATTAGGAAGGATTGGGGTATTAGAGGTAGGGCACTATCTCTTCTTTATGACTGTGTTTTCCTTCCTATTGTTTCTTATTGTACCTCAGCTTGGATAAACTGTATAAATTAAAAAAAATATATGTAAGAAAACTGTATTCCATTCAAAGAATGATGCTCCTGAAGATGGCTCTAGTTTGTGGAAGTGTCTCCACTGATGCGCTACAGATTGTCACAAGGAAAATGCCAATTGACTTCTTTCTGATTTACAGATTACAGAGTAATGACTTTCAACATTCGGCATGGAACTCCTTTTATTATCCATGATCTTGAGTTGGATTTGGCTAATGATCTTAAGAATGAGACTAAGCAAATCTTAGATACCTTAATGACTTTGAAATCATAGATGGACTAAATCAAATAAAGGTGAAATAACTCATAGGTTCTTTCCCTCTGTTGTTAATGTTCTGCCAGAAAAATGGTTTGTGCATAATCTACAAAATATGTTTCTATTAACCAGTCATGGCTCATTTTTAGAAAAAGCTGAATCAGCTTGGTGTTTTGGAAAGGTCGCAGTGTCACTCCACAGCTCTGGAGACACGGAGTCATGTTTTATATTATTTTCATGGGACTGGGATCTCAGAAATGAATTTTTATTTGTTAGTCCTAATCTTGCACACCTGACTGAAGGTGGTGAGGCTCAATTAATTAAGACTGAGGAAGATTTTCAGGCTCTTAAAACTTGAGGAAAGAACAGTAGAAGGATTATAGACTATTGACATGAATTTTGTGTAACAGTTTAAGATGCTGAAATAAACAGTGTAATTGACCTTGAAGTTAATGATCATTAAGGAACTAATGAACATGTATACTTGCATGTACACCAATGCAAGGAGTATAGTTAATAAATTTGATGAGCTTGAAGTGCTAGTCAAAAAGGCAGATATTGTTGGGATATCAAAGATGTGGAGTCACACAGATATAAGCAGTGCAGAATTGGAATTTCAGGGAGTACAATGTGTACAGAAAGGATAGACAGGACAGGAAGGAAGGAGGGGTTATGCTGTTAGTTAAGAAACACATAAAATCTAAGGAAGTGCATCCAATTTATGTTGGTGTACAATGCAATGTTGAGTCTGTGTGGTGTGACATAAGCACTGGGAAAGTCAAAATGAGATGGGTGTGTGTTATAGGCCTAATGAATCTGATGAGTATAATGAGCAATTGTGCAGAGAAATAGAGTGGGCCAGTAAATCAGATTGTTTGATAATGGGGGAATTTTAACTTTCCAGATATTGACTGGAACTTGTGGGTTGGTCATTCGCACACTAGCAAGACTTTTTTGGATTTATTGGATGACTGTTTTCTACAGCAGCATGTTTGAGAGGAAACAAGAGGGAGTAATACTCTTGATCTGATTATCAGCAGTGATTATTCATGCATTAAGAATTTGCAGATAAAGGAACCACTGGGTGACAGTGATCACAATGTACTGATACGGGAATTACTTGAAAATGTAACTACCATCAAGGCTAAAGGGAAGGGCTTTTGCTTTCGTAAAGGTACAGGGGTCTCAGACAGTTTCTAAATTCTATAAAGTGGGATCAATCGATGATGTTACCAATTTTGAATTCTAAATGAAAGGTCTTCAGGGACTTAATCTTGGAGGCTACTAGGCTTTTCATTCTAAGAAATACTGTTCAAGGTTCAGGCCTAAATGGAAGTTAGATGAATTAACGAGGCTTGTGGCAGAGAAGAAAAATGTATGGAATGCATAGAAATTATCAGGTGACAGAAGCCTATGGCAGATATAAGCTTGTCTGTAATCAAGTCACAAAGGAGGTTAGGCAGGTGAAGGCAGATTACAAGAAATCTTTGGCAAAGGATGCAAAGAGTTCTTTACTTATGTAAACTCTAGAAGGAAAGGGATGAATCAGATTGGACCATTTAACATAGATGGGTTGACTATTGATGATCATGCTCAGGTAGCTGATAAAATGAATGAGTATTTTGCATCTACATTCACACATGAGGAGTTATTCAATGAGGAGAATGGCAGAAGGTTATCAAACTCTAACAGGGGGCTAACTGATTTTGTAATAATTGAGAGCAAATTGGAGGAGAAATTATTAAAGTTAAACATAAGGAAGGCACCTGGGGTGGATGGGATCCATCCAATTATATTAAAGGAGGCAAAGGAAGTAAGCAAACCCACAGCCATAATTAGGAGAGCTTCCTTGGACTCATGGGGAGGTCCATGTGGACTGGAGGTGTGCAAATGTATCACCAATTCACAAAGGGGGTTCAAAAGGTGACACAAGTAACTATAGACCTGGTAGTTTAAATTGTGTTCCAGGGAAAATAATAGAGCCGCTGGTTAAAGAACCATTGGAGGATCATCTTGACAAGACTGCAGTAATAGTTAAGACACAGCATGGGTTTGTTAAAGGGAGGTCTTGTCTGACCAATTTGATTGGATACTATGATGTGGTCACAAAGGAACTGAAATTCAAAAATAATTTTGAAATCATATACTTGAATTTCAGGAAAGCTTTCGATACTGTTGCACATGGAAGATTGCTGTACAAATTGGAGAGGTATGGCATTAAGGGTAAGCTGCTACAATGGATAAAGAGATGGTTGAGTGGGAAATGACAGAAACTGGTAATCAATGGACACTGCTCTTCATGGAGAAATGTTATTAGTGGAGTTCCCCAGGGTTTGGTGCTGGGCCCATTGTTGTTTTGTGTATTCATCAATAATATTGATGAAGGTATATCAGGATTAATGTCCAAGTTTGCAGATGATACAAAGGTTGGCAGGGTTGTTAACATCAGTAATGGCAGTATGCTGCTTCAACTGGATCTACACAAGTTGAGCAAATGGCCTAAGAAGTGGCAACTGAAATTTAACACTGACAAATGACAACTGCATATGGGTAGCAATAACCCACGAGAAATGTACCATGCGGTACAACATTCAGGGAAGTGGAAAGTGAAAACAACCTGGGGGTAATTGTGCAGTCAAATACGAAGTTTGCTGGTCAGTGCAGGTCATGGAGTCTTGTCAATGATATATAGGAATTTTGCTAGCAGGGGCAGGGAGGTGATTATCCCGTTGTACAAGGCAATGGTCAGGCCACACCTAGAGTATCGTGTACAGGTGTGGAGGTGTCATTTTAGGAAGGATGTAGAGTTGCTAGAATGAGTACAAAGAAGGGCAACAAGAGGGGAACAAAGCGGTGCTATTTACCAAGAAAGGCTTAAGTTCTGCAAATTGCAGCACCTGTGAGATGATCTGATTAAGGTGTATAAGACCTTGAATGGGTTGAGCAAGCTGAATGCTGATAGGATTCTTCCTCTTGCCAAGATCTGCCATTGTGCAGGCAGATATGAAGTTCTCTGAGCAGTGCAGACGAGCTGCAAGAGTAGCTCATGGTGTCTTGTCAATGATATACAGGAATTTTTCTAGCAGGGATAGGGATGTGATTATTCCCTTGTATAAGGCATTGGTCAGGCCACACCTTGAGTACTGTATACAGGTCTGGAGGCCTCATTTCAAGAAGGATGTAGAGCTGCTGGAACGAGTACAGAGAAGGGCAACAAGATTAGTGAATGGAACAAAGGGTTACTCTTACGAAGAAAGGCTTAAGTTTTGCAAATTACAGAGCCTGGAGACTAGGCATCGGCGAGGTGATCTGATAGAGGTGTATATGGCTTTGAATGGCTTGAGCATGCTCAATGCCGATGGGATTCTTCCTCTTGCTCAGAATAATCACCTGAGAGGGCATAAATTCAAATTGAGGAAGGACGGATGTCGGATAGATGTGCGGAAATTTGCCTTTAGCCAGCGGGCAGTTGGTTTGTGGAATAGACTCCCATCGCTTGTTGTTGAAGTTGATAGCCTAAACAAATTTAAGGCTCAGCTGGACAGGTATTTCGAATGAACGGAGGGGTGAAATGGGAGTAGTGGTTGGTTTTTTTTTTTTTTTTTTTGGCTGATGCTGAATAAGCTTGCTTTCTTGCATCATATGCCTCTACTAATGCTAATGCTAAAAGATTTTGAACCTGTGGGGGTATAAATTCAAATTGAGGAAAGACAGTTGTACAATAGATGTGAGGAAATTTGCTTTTAGCCAGTGGGTAGTTGATTGCTGGAACAAACTTCCATTTGTCATTGTGGAAGTTGATAGCTTAAATAAATTCAAGGAAGAACTAGACAAACATTTGGAGCAAATGGATGGGTGACATGGGAAGGGTTTTTTCTGGCTGATGCTGCACAGCTTGCTTTCTTGCATCATATGCCTCTACTAATGTTAATATTCCTTTTTAAACAGGATAATCTTATTGGAAAATTTATGTAGTTACTTGTGATCATACTGCTATTTGTCTTCATCTCATGTTGACTTCGTAAAATTGGTAACTCCTTGGGTCACATTTAGTCTTATTTATGTCATATTTCATTGTGCCATGTGCTTGTCTTACGGTTACTTATGCTACAATTTATATTTCTGAGTAGTTCTAATATGTGATGTGATTTATTGTCTGAACATGTTATATGTTCATTTCACTTTATGACATTGCAATTAATATGACTTTGAATTTGTATATCATCTGTATATAATATAATAATTATGTATGTATATTGCAGATTTGCCAGTTTCTGACTAGGGACCACCTGTTAATAAAAATGTAAAAAAAAAGTATGTTTATCAGGTTCTCTTGTACAATTCTTGGTGTTATGCAGGGACTCCTTGGATGGTTTAATTATTCCCTCGTTAAATGACCTTTTTGACTAGTGTGACTGGTAGCCGGACTAGTTGCTGACTACTCCTATGTTTTTCATCTTTAATGACTTTGCTGTTTATCTAACAAGGATTAAGCACATTGGCAACCTATTTGTGGGGACATCTGAATCTATTCAGAACATATAATGTGAACTTCAAATAGTAGATCCCTGACCCAGCTCCACATGCCAGGCTAAGGACCACCTGTTAATAAAAATGTAAAAAAAAAGTATGTTTATCAGGTTCTCTTGTACAATTCTTGGTGTTATGCAGGGACTCCTTGGATGGTTTAATTATTCCCTCGTTAAATGACCTTTTTGACTAGTGTGACTGGTAGCCGGACTAGTTGCTGACTACTCCTATGTTTTTCATCTTTAATGACTTTGCTGTTTATCTAACAAGGATTAAGCACATTGGCAACCTATTTGTGGGAACATCTGAATCTATTCAGAACATATAATGTGAACTTCAAATAGTAGATCCCTAACCCAGCTCCACATGCCAGGGATGATAACAAGCTGTGAGCAGTCACAGCCTTCAGTTGGGCTAAGTGGCCAGTTGCATAACACATACAACATAACCTAACACTTACGCTATAGTATATTGACTCACTACACTGATTGGCCTTTACCTGTGTGTATATTATACACAGTGGAGTTGCTAGGGTTTGGTTGGGAACATATCACACAATAAATAAATAAATAATATGTCTATCACGTTGAGGGAGACCATGGTAGCTTCAAATGCAAGGGATTGCTTACTTCTGAATGTACCAGTGAGAAGAAGGTGGTAGTGTAATGTATAGAAACTCCCCCTCCTTTGTGATCTTCCCCAGAGAAGCATGCAATTTGACAAATAATTTGTGGGATGCAGGCAAGGGAGAGAATAAATCTTTAGTCCTAATAGTATATGTTGCTGGATTGTGAATATATTTGGTTGATTTTATGAACTACATCTAGAATTAATTAAGAAATAATTTACCTGCCTATATTGTGCTGTTTAGATTCAGTAGATGTTATTTGTAAATACTTTTATTTCAGATCTGGATTTCATGTGGAGCCATTTAAATTTACTGCTATGAAAACTGAAAGCTGGTTTCAGTGCTTCTCTATACATTTTTAAATGTCTAAAATGCTTTTTTGTGTAACAGCATTTGTGTGTGGTGCCATCTAAATTTTAGTGAACTCTGTGCAGTGAAACTTGTAGAGTCCACAATTTACATATTTCTTGAGCACTGATTTCCTGTTTCTCATGTCTTAGATGTATTAACTGTTAGTCCACCAGATGTAATCCCTGACCCTCTACTAATGAAGCAAACAGCTGCATTGTCTTTTTCAAACATAGCAGCGTGTTCTCTCTCTCAGTTCATCAATTTTGTGCCATATATGACCCATATCAGCATATGCACCATACAAATGCACCATTCATATAAAATGGCATTTATATGAAATTAGCATTTAACACCGGTAGTGGAACCCACTTAACACAAAAACAGTTCACGCAAAATGAGTGTTAGCTGCATTCTGGCACTAATATAATAGAATATATAATCAATGCATACCTTTATTCACTTAACATGAAAAGGATTACATGGAATACTGCTTAACACAAAAATACTGTTTGGCTGCAGTAAAAATGCATATATGCAAAATTCTCTGCGTAATATGCAATGATGGTTAGATGGTTTTTACTTCCTCTGTCTTACAAGCACCCAAAACCTTCTCCACCCATCAATTGAGATTTTCCATTAATGCATCGCTACAGAAAATCTCAAACATTACCCAAATTTCTTTCTTACTCTTCCCCACCCTTATGCCTCCTGCTATGATCTGCTAGCGATGATAGCAATGTCCAAAGCTATTAGTGGTGAAATGGTAGTCAACTGATGCACATACTAACTCACGACAGCATGCGAATTACATACATTTAGCATTAGTTGATGCATATGATGCAAGAAAGCAAGCTTATACAGTATCAGAAAGAAAGAAAAAAAAAAAAAAAAAAACATTCCCATTTCACTCATCCAGTCCCTCCAAATGTTTGTCTGGTTCAGCCTGAAATTTATTTAAGCTATCAACTTCCACAACAACAGATGGAAGTCTGTTCCAGCAATCAACTACCCACTGGCTAAAGGCAAAATTCTACACATCTATTCTACAACTGTCTTTCCTCAATTTAAATCTATGCCCCCTCGGGTTCTAAATCTGAGCAAGCAGAAGTATCCCATCAGCATTGAGCTACTCAAATCATTCAAGGCCTTATACACCTCAATAAGATTACCTCGCAGGTGCCTGGTCTCCAGCTGCAACTTGCAGAACTTAAGCCCTTCTTCATAAGTGCACCCCATTGTTCCTCTCGCCAATCTTGTTGCTCTTCTCTGTACTTGTAGCAACTCTACATCCTTCCTAAAATGAGGCCTCCAGACCTGTACACAGTACTCAAGGTGTGGCCTGACCATTGCCTTATACAAAGGGATAATCACCTCCTTGTCTCTGCTAGTAAAATTCCTATATATCATTGAAAAAACTCTATGACCTGCTCTGGCAGCCTGTTTGCACTGCTCAGAGAACTTCATATCTGACTGCACAAGCACCCACACAGGTCTTTTTTATTCTCCACCTCCCTGAGTGTAGTACTACACACTTGATATGTTCCCCTTGGGATACTGCTACCCATATGCTGTACTTTGAATATATCAATGTTAAACTTCAGTTGCCACTACTCAGCCCATCTGCCTAACTTTTGTAGATCCTGTTGCAGTAGCATACTGTCATTAACAACCCTGCTAACCTTTTTATCATCTGCAAACTTGGACATTAAGCCTGATATACCATCATCAATATCATTAATAAATACACAAACAACAATGGGCCCAATAAAGAACTCTTGGGGACTCCACTAATAACATTAGTCCACATAGAGCAGTGTCCATTTATTACCACTCTCTGCCTTCTCCCACTCTATCATCCCTTTATCCATTGCAGCAACTACCCCTTAATGCCATACCGCTCCAATTTGTACAGGCAGTCTTCCATGTGCAACGGTATCAAAAGCTTTCCTGAAATCCAACTATATGATATCAAAATTATTTTTTGCATCCAGTTCCTTTGTGACCACATCTTAGTCTCCAATGAAATTGGTCAGACAAGACTTTCCCCTTAACAAAACCATGCTGTGTCTGAACTATTACTGCAGTCGGGTACAGGTGATCCTGTATCACCTCTTTAACCAGTGACTCCAATATTTTTCCACATAACAGAAGTTAAACTAAGAGGTCTATAATTATTTGTGTCACCCTTTGCACCCACTTTGTGAATTGGGGATACATTTGCACATCTCCAGTCCATGGGGACCTCCCCTGACTCTAAGGATGCTCCCATAATTATGGCTAAGGATTTGCTTACTTAGCTATAATTATGGTTATGCAGTCATCATTAGTCATCAATATAACTAAATAGATTCCATCTACCCCCAGGTGCCTTTTTTATGTTTAAATTCAACAATTTCTCCTCCATTTCGCTCTCAGTTATTACAAAATCACTTAGCATTAGCATTAGTAGAGGCATTTGATGCAAGAAAACAAGCTTATGCAGCATCAGCCAAAAAAAAAAAACCCACTTCCACTTCACCCCTCTGTTCGTTCAAAATACCTGTCCAGCTGAGCCTTAAACTTATTTAGGCTATCAACCTCCACTACAAGGGATGGAAGTCTGTTCCACCAACCAACCACCCGCTGGCTAAAGGCAAATTTCTGCATGTCTATCCTACATCTGTCTTTCCTCAATTTGAATTTATGCCCTCTCAGGTGATTATTCTGAGCTAGAGGAAGAATCCCATCAGCATTGAGCATGCTCAAACCATTCAAGGCTTTATACATCTCTATCAGATCACCTCGCTGGTGCCTAGTCTCCAGACACTGTAATTTGCATAACTTAAGCCATTCTTCGTAAGAGCACCCCTTTGTTCCATTCACTAATCTTGTTGCTCTTCTCTGTACTCGTTCCAGCAGCTCTACATCCTTCTTGAAATGAGGCCTCCAGACCTGTATACAGTATTCTAGGTGTGGCTTGACCATTGCCTTATACAAGGGAATAATCACCTCCTTATCCCTGCTGGAAAAATTCCTCTATATATCATTGACAATACTCCATGAGCTACTCTTGCAGCCCGGCTGCACTGCTCAGAGAACTTCATATCTGCCTGCACAACCACCCTCAAGTCCCTTTCATTCTCTACCACTGTCAGTATAGTACCACAGAGTTGATACGTTGCTCTGGGGTTGCTGTTTCCCATGTGTAGTACTTTACATTTGTCAACGTTAAACTTCATTTGCCACCTCTCGGCCCATCTGCTCAACCTTTCCAGATCCTGTTGCAGCAGCATAGTGTCAGTAGTGTCCTTGACAACCCTGCCAACCTTTGTATCGTCTGCAAACTTGGACATTAAGCTTGATATACCATCATCAATATCATTTATAAATACAGAAAACAATAATGGACCAAACACTGAGCCCTGAGGGACTCCACTAATAACATTAGTCCACGATGAGCAGTGTCCATTGATTACCACTCTCTGTCTTCTCCCCCTCAACCACCCCTTTATCCATAGCAGCAATTTGCCTCCAATGTCACACTGCTCCAATTTGTGTAGCAGTCTTCCATGTGCAACAGTATCAAAAGCCTTTCTAAGATCCAAGTATATAATATCAAAGCTATTCCCCATCCAGTTCTTTTGTGACTGCATCATAGTATCCAATCAAATTGGTCAGGCAAGACTTCTCCTTAACAAAACCATGCTGTGTCCGAGCTATAACTGAAGTCTTGTCTAAATGATCCTGCAGTGCTTCTTTAACCAGTGCCTCCATTAATTTTCCTGGAACAGAAGTTAAGCTCACAGGTCTATAATTACTTGTGTCAGCCTTTGATCCTCCTTTGTGAATTGGGGTCACATCTGCACATTTCCAGTCTATGGGTACCTCCCCTGAGTCCAAGGAAGCTCTCATAATTATGGCTAGGGGTTTGCTTACTTCCTTTGCTGCCTCCTTTAATATAACTGGATAGATCCCATCCACACCTTTCTTGTGTTTGTCTTCAACAGTTTCTCCTCCACTTTACTCCCAGTTATTTCAAGATTCTGTAGCTTACTGCTAGAGTTGAATTAGCTACCTGTTAGAGTTTGATAATCTTCTGGCATCCCCCTCCATGAATAACTCCTCATGTGTGAAATGTAGATACAAAATACTCAATGAGTTTATCAGCTACTTGAGCAGAATCATCAATAGTTGAATCATCTATGTTAAGTGCACCGATCTGATTCATGCCCTTCCTTCTAGAGTTACATAAGTAAAGAATGCTTCGCTATTTTTCTTTGAATCCTTTGCCAAATATTTCTCATAATCTGCCTTTGCTTGCCTAACCTCCTTTGTGAATTGATTATAGATTAGCTTATATCTTCCGTAGGCTTCTGGTCACCTGATAATTTATATGCATCCCAAGCATTTTTCTTCTCTGCCATGGTTCAGGCCTAAATGATCCATTTAGGCCTGAACCATGAACAGTATTTCTTAGTTGGTATGAAAAGCCTAGTAGCCTCAAAGATTAAGTCTAGATTAAGTCCAAGATAACTGTCTTTGACAGTGTAGTCACCTTTAAAAAGCAAAATCCTTTCCTTTTACCCTTGACAGTAGTTATGTCTAACTAAATTACACATCAGAACACTGTGATAACTGTCACCTAGCGGTTCCTTTATCTGCAAATTCTTAATGCATGGATAATCACTGCTGATAATCAGGTCAAGAGTATTACTCCCTCTAGTTACCCCTCAAACATGTTGCTGTATAAAATAATCCTCCAATAAATCCAAAATTCTTGCTAGCATGCGAATGACCAATCCAGAAGTTCCAGACAATATCTAGCAAGTTAAAATCCCCCTTTACAAGACATTCTGATTTACTGGCCCACTCTATATCTCTACAGAACTGTTCATTGTACTCATCACAGTCATTAGGCCTATAACACACTCATACTCTCATTTTCCCTTTCCCAGTGTTTATATCACACCAAACAGACTCAACATTGCACTGTCCATCCATGTCAACTGAATGCACTTCCTTAGATTTTGTGTTTCTTTACCAACAGCATAACCCCTCCTCCCTTCCTACTATGGTCTATCTTTTCTGTACACATTTTACTCCCCCCAAATTCCAATTCTGCACTGCTTATATCTGTGTGACACCATGTCTCTGATATCCCAACAATATCTGCCTTTGACGCCTTGATCAGCACTTCAAATTCATCAAATTTATTTACTATAATTCTAGCACTGGTGTTCATACAAGTATACATGCACCTGTTCTTACTCTTTGAAATTGTAAACAGACATTTTAGTTACCCTAATACAACCCATGTATTTACATGTTCCATGATGACTCCCAGCAGCTCTTAAAATCCCCAGCAACTTGCTCTCCAGGCTGCTGCTCATTAGTAGTAGTAGTAGTAGTAGTGGCACTTGATGCAAGAAAGCAAGTGTAGGAGCTTATGCAGCATCAGCCAAAAAAAAAAAAAATCACACCATACCCTCCAAATGCCTGTCCAGTTCCTCCTTAAATTTATTTAACCTATCAACTTCCACAACGACAGATGGAAGTTTGTTCCAGCAATTAACCACCCGCTGGCTAAAGGCAAATTTCCGCACATCTATTCTACATCTATCCTTTCTTAATTTGAACTTATGTCCCCGTAGGTTCGTATTCTGAACAAGTGGGAGGATCCCATCAGAATTCAGCGTGCTCAACCCATTCAAGGCCTTATAGACCTCAATCAGATCACCGCGCAGGTGCCGAGTCTCCAGCCACTGCAATTTGCAGAACTTAAGCCTCTCTTGGTAAGAGGATCCCTTCATTCCCCTCACCAATCGTGTTGCTCTTCTCTGTACACGCTCAAGCAAATCTATATCCTTCCTAAAATGAGGCCTCCAGACCTGTACGCAGTACTCAAGGCGTGGCCTGACCATTGCCTTATACAGAGGGACAATCACCTCCTTTTCCCTGCTAGCAAAATTCCTATATATCATTGACAAAACCCCATGACCTGCCCTAGCAGCCTGTCTACATTGCTCAGAAAACTTCATATCTGACTGCACAATTACTCCCAGGTCTTTTTCATTTTCTACCACCTTAAGTGTAGTACCACACAGTTGGTACGTTTCTCTGGGGTTACTTCTACCCATATGCAGTACTTTGCATTTGTCAAGGTTAAACTTCAGTTGCCACTTCTTAGCCCATCTGCCCAAATTATCTAGATCCTGTTGCAGTAGCACACTGCCATTACTGTCATTAACAACCCTGCCAACCTTCGTGTCATCTGCAAACTTCGACATTACGCCTGATATACCTTCATCAATATCATTGATAAATATACAAAACAACAGTGGACCCAACACCGAACCCTGTGGGACTCCACTAATAACATTAGTCCACGAAGAGCAGCACCCATTGATTACCACCCTCTGTCTTCTCCCACTTAACCATCTTTTATCCATTGTAGCAACTTACCCTTAATACCATTCTGCTCCAATTTGTACAGTAGTCTTCCATGCGCAACAGTGTCAAAAGCTTTCCTGAAATCCAAGTATATGATATCAAAATTATTTTTTGCATCCAGTTCCTTTGTGACCACATCATAATAACCAATCAAATTTGTCAGACAAGACTTTCCCTTAACAAACCCATGCTGTGTCTGAATTATTGCTGCAGTCTTGTCTAGATGATCCTGCAATGCATCTTTAACCAGTGACTCCATTATTTTACCCGGAACAGAAGTTAAACTAACTGGTCTGTAATTACTCGTGTCACCCTTCGAACCTCCTTTGTGAATTGGGGATACATTTGCACATCTCCAGTCCGTGGGAACCTCCCCTGAATCCAAGGATGCTCTCATAATTATGGCTAAGGGTTTGCTTAGTTGCTTTGCCGCCTCCTTTAATATAACTGGATAGATCCCATCCACCCCAGGTGCCTTTCTTATGTTTAACTTCAACAATTTCTCCTCCACTTTGCTCTCAGTTATTACAAAATCATTAAGCACACTGCTACAATTTGATAACCTTCTTCCATTTTCAAACTGTAATAATTCCTCACGTGTGAATGTAGATGCAAAATACTCATTCAGTTTGTTTGCTATCTGAGCAGGATCATCAACAGTCGAACCATCGATGTCAAGTGGACCAATCATATTCATCCCCTTCCTTTTAGAGTTTATATAAGTAAAAAAATCCTTGCTGTTTTTCTTAGCATCTTTTGCCAAAGATTTCTCGTAATCCGCCTTTGCCTGCCGAACCTCCTTTGTGACCTGATTACAGACTAGCTTATATCTGCTACAGGCTTCTGCGTTGCCTGATAATTTATATGCATCCCATGCATTTTTCTTCTCTGACACGAGTCTCATTAGTTCATTTGATAACCATTTAGGCCTAAACCTTGAACAATATTTCTTCATCGGTATGAAAAGTCTAGTAGCTTCCACGATTAATTCCTTGAATGCTTCCCACTTTGAATTTACTGTTTGTAACATCGTCAGTTGATCCCACTGTACAGAATTTAAAAACTGTCTGAGACCACTGTACTCCCCCTTTACGGAAGCAAAAACCCTTTCCTTTACCCCTGACGATAGTTACCTCTTTGAGTAAATCCCACTTCAGCACACTGTGATCACTGCCACCTAGTGGTTCCTTTATCTGCAAATTCTTAATACACGAATGATCACTGCTGATAACCAGATCAAGAGTATTACTTTCTCTGGTTGCCTCTCGAACATGCTGCTGCAGAAAACAATCATCCAATAAATCCACAAAAGTCTGACTAGTGTGTGAGTGACCAACCCACAAGTTCCAGTCAATATCTGGGAAGTTAAAATCAACCATTATAAGACATTCTGATTTACTGACCCACTCGATTTCTCTGTACAATTGTTCATTGTACTCATTCGAGTCATTAGGCCTATAACACATTCCTACTCTTATTTTTGCTTTCGCAGTGCTTATGTCACACCAAACTGACTCAACAGTGCACTGTCCATCTATATCAACTGGATGCACTTCTTTTGATTTTATGTTTTTCTTAATTAACAGCATAACACCTCCTCCCTTTCTGTCCTGTCTATCCTTTCTGTACACATTGTACTCCCCAAATTCCAGTTCTGCATTCCTTATATCTTTGTGACACCACGTCTCTGCTATCCCAACAATATCCGCCTTTGATGTCTTGACCAACACTTCAAATTCATCAAATTTATTTACTATACTTCTAGCATTGGTATACATGCAAGCATACATGCTCCTATTACAATAGAAGCAGTGCAAGAATCACTTTTGCCTATGCCTACAGCTACTATTAATCTTAATTTAGTCTGTGAATCCCCCAAGCTAGCAGTTTCCAACCCACCTAACACTGCCTCGATAGCATCAGCAAATATCCTTGTACCCTTTCTATTTAAGTGTATCCAATCCCTGTTGAAGCAGTCTCTTCTGTTAGCAAGCACGGAGTACTATATAAAGGACAAATAAAATTACTCTTCAGCTCTGTAATCTTCAATTGTTTCAACTTGTGTAGAATGATACATGCTGGGTAAGTATACAATGAATCACTTGTTCGATTCTTGTGATGCTAAACAATCAATTCATGTTGATTGTTTTGATTGTGTTGATTTTTTTTTGTAATCAATGATTACAAAAAAAAAAAAAAAAAAAAATCACAAAAAAATAATTTCCCTGTTAGCAAGTTTGAACTGGAATGGAGCATTTAAGCATAGCAAAGTACAAAGATACACAGCACTGCTCATTTGGTTCAAACAAGCAAGGGTACAGATTACTATGATTTCTGGCACTATTGTGATGCACAAGGCAGTGCTGGAAACTGGGTTCAGTTCTAATGGTTAACAAAGAGGAATAGCATTGTTTTTAAGGATGTTTAAAATGTCATGGCATTCATGTTGGATAACCTTTACCCTGCCTTCACTACTGAACACTTAGAACAAAAAAACACGTTTAACTGCATTGTAAATGCAAATGAAACAAGTATTTTTCCTATAAAACTCGTTGTTGTTATGTTATGTTGTTATTTGGTTTTTAGGAGCATTAGCAACTAAGGCCATATTGCTCCATGATATGCGGTGGTCATTCCTTGACCTTTCCGCATCCTCCGTATTTGGTGGTGACGGGCTCGAACCTCGATCTAATCAAGAAGCGTGTGCTACGCACTGCTGCTCCTTCCCACCTGGCTACGGAGGCGCCTCATATAAAACTCGTAATTAAAGGAAGGGTCAAAAGAGTGCATTACTGTGATGGCATATTGTAATTCTGACAGTTCTGAAAACTTGCCTCTGTTTCTAATCACAAAGTTTTTAAATGCTCACTTTTTAAAAGAGTTAAAAAATTACTAGTGGAATACACAGCAAATAAAAAGGACTGAATAACAGCAAGTGTTTTCACATATTGGATAAGCACTTTTTATGTGAAATGTGTAAAACTGTTTTGATTATTGATAAAAGTCCTGCCATCTGAAAGTGGAAACCTTCATTTTATCAATTTGATCTTTTTGCCACCTAATGCCACAAGCATATTGTGCCATATGCCCAGACTATAATTAAAAAATCTACAATTTCAGTATGAAAATTCATTTGATACTGAAATTTTTCAGTATTGAAAATTCATTTGAAACACTGAATCAAAAGAGATTTTGAGTTTTGACACTTTTGGATTCCCTTCACTTGTTGCATGCTGCCTAGGGATCTATTACAAGAGAAAAAAAAATTAAAACTGCTCTCTCTCTCTGGACGCTGTTGGAAGAGGAATCTTGCAACAGCATCCAGTACCTTTGTAGAGGAAAATGAGAATAAATCTTTGGAAAGTAATATCTTTGGCTGTGTGTCTTCCCAGCTAAGCATAGGCAGAAATTACACTCAAAGATTACACTGCAGTAGATGATTATATTACTACTGCAGCAATTTAAACCAATAATGACATTGTGGATATTGTTTGTAGACAATATTTCTTGGAATTTTAAAAAGTGTGTTCCATTTTCTGGAAGTTCACTCAGGTGGAAAAATATATATGAAATGGTGATTAATTTGGAACAATTTGTGGCAGAGAAAATTGTTGACAATTTTACTCAGAAAAAAAAAAAAAAAAATTTTCTCAGTAAAAACTATCATTAATGAAACAGTCAATAAAAGGGAAAACTTTCCACTATGATGGTGTTTTCAGACTCACATTGTGTCAAAGAATATTTTATGGCTAAACTTTTCCAATTAAAAAATAAATGGTAATGAGAATTAAATATAAATATCACATACTGGTTGAATAACAAAATTTACACTTACATGATTCTAAGAGATATTTAAATTCATAAGTTTTAATGTTTTTGTGATCCATGTTAGTTTGACAGTTAATATTTTTGTACAATTCATGTGGAATAATACCAATTGGAAACATTATGCAAATCAAAATGAAATGCCACACATCAAATTTCAACAGTTGCAAAAATTATCCACAACAGACATTTTTTGAGAAATAAACTGTTATCTGTAAAAATGAGCTTTCTATTTACTTTTTACAAGTCTTTGAATACTTTACTAACCAATGAACAATAAAATGAGCATAATCTTTAGTAGCAAATACATATTCCACATCTGATATATATATATATAGAAAAACATATTTTTTCAGTGAAATTTCCTCATCTGCATGATGTAATATCATACAAACAAGGAGGGTTCTCAGAGAGGTCTCTTGAGAAAACAATGCATGCTATCTATATATATGTACACACACACTTAACAGGCAAGCTGTTGTTAACACCACTTCTCTATGTAGAAATCAAATATACTTTTATATATGTCAGTTTAAAATGTATTATTGTATATGTAAGTTGGTAACAGACATGGTGGCAAGCATTTACATTTCCTTAACACAATGAACTGAGAAAGCCATGTGACAACTAGCTGTGAATGTAGAACAATGAGTGCCACAAGGGCAGTTGCCTTTATCATAACAGCAGCCTTGCCAAAATTCATAAACCACATTATAGTCAAATGGTCAAAAATGTTTCAACTGTGTACCAGTAATGATTTCACCAAGAAAAGTAATAAATGCAAATTACATAACTGGAAACAAGTGACTGACCATGCTGCAGTAATGATTTCACCAAGAAAAGTAATAAATGCAAATTACATAACTGGAAACAAGTGACTGACCATGCTGATCCAAATATAGTGCCAGCTTCTGAATGCAGTGCACAAAGCTTGTTCAGTTTAGGCTCAACAGCAGTTGACTCCACACAAAAACTACTACTGTCTCATGATAATAACAGAAAAGAAATGTGATTTAACAAGTACTGCCAGAATTTGGCAGTGGAGGTTTGGAAATGTGTCATCTACTATGAAAAATCCAGGTTCCAGGTGTATCAGTATATGGCAGAACCAGTGTATGAAAGGTAATACAGTCACAATCCCATTATTTCTGGTGGAAAGTTAGTGAGAGCATTCTTATGATGCAAGATATCAGTGCATCAACACCTAGGTGGAGAGGTCCGCTTACACATTATTGTAGCTCTCTATCCTCTCAATAATGGATATATATGCAATGGGATAAGACATTGCTCTGCTCTGCTTAGCTGGCCCTAAGGTGATAGGTATTCCAGGAGCACATCAGTAAACCTAATCTACCTGTAATGGTCGGCACAGACACCAGACTCAACCCAATAGTATATGTGTGGGATGCAGTCATCATTAGGAACCATTAGGAATATGGATCCAATTTTGTCTACTGTCCTGAAGATGCTATCCAGTATGAATCAGCAAATATACCATAGCAACATTATCATCACCAAATAAAATACACACTAAAGTGTCTGTTGCTGTTTTTAACAAATGGGGAGAAATACACAACACAAAGCAATGCTCCTGATTGATTGACCACAAATGCATGTGTACATATATGCGCGCACACACACACACATGGAATCTCAGATTTTCAAAACTAACTGTGAATTCACTATTAACACTAAAGAAATCTGGAATTTAATGATCTTCTACCTTAAAATATACATAGGCAATATGTACATGTATAACTCTATATGTAACGGGACAATATATTTCATTTATAAATTTTCTTATAATTTATTAAATCAGATAACTAATTTGAAATAATTTATAAAATTCTATATTGAATAATTGATAGCCATTAAATCCAATGGAATTTCAATTATATTCTATTATTTATATACATACACATTTCTGCCCAAATAGAAAAGTTGTAAAACTTTTCTGTTGGTGATTAGTACTAATTTACACAAAACTACTTTAGTCAATTCATTATACATATACAGATTGTCATAAGAAAGATATTACAAAATATAATTATAAGATAATTGATAAGAATATCAATACACAATTCAAAACAAAATATTTGAGAATTAACTTGAATTAAATTGGGAATTATGGTGATGGGCTCATATTGGGTGATTTTTTTCTCTCCAACAAACTTAGGACATCTAAGTTTAACTGAAACAGCACAAAGCACAAAAAAAAACATTTATTTCAGCAATATCATGAATGTATACGTTACTCTAATACAGAGAGTTCGTAATCTATTTCATCTTTAAGATAATAATGCACTTTTGGATTTCTTGAACATTCCTATTGAATCAGCTAAGAATGTGACAAATTAAATCCCATATATTTAAGGAAAATAACAAGTCTGACCATCCACTGAGAAAACAAGAACTTTTATAATAAGGCAAGGTAAGGACTAGCCATTTAAAATTTCAATTTTCTACCAGAGTTGTGGACTTTCAATCAGAAATGCATTAATATCTTCAGTGATAATATTAAGTTCAAGGGAGAAATTAAATGTAAAGTGTTATTACAAATTGGAATATACAAAAGATCAAAGGAAAGACTAGCATTTATCTTTTGTATATTCCACATTGTTCATCCCTACTCATATTTAAGATCACATGTGTTGTACTCAACACAATCTTATTAAGGTCCCATTAAAAAACAAGGCTTACAACTCCAGATATACCTGATCACGACCAATATCTATTTCCTTACTTTCAACTTTACTAGTTTCTTCTTTTTTATATCTCTGAAATTATTAGGGTCATAAAGATGGATGAAATATTATTTGCTTACCATAACTTTTTTTTTTTTTTTTTTTTTACAAAGTTCAGTAAAATTTATATTACTGATTTGCAAGCCATTACTATCTCCTAACCTGTAGCTGAGTTCTATTCATGTCTCACCTTAATCTAAACATGACAAAACACACCACATGTATAGCTATTATTTTATTCCTAAGTAGGCTATTTTATTTTAATCAACTTTTTTATAATATAATTTACTGAATCCAATGCAGAAGTCTCTCTTTTCCACATGCCACTTCATCTTGCTACACTCTCCCTTTACTATGTTCATTTAAGCAGTGTGTTGCAGTGGACAATATGTGGTGTTTGCTGATCTTCAACCCAGTAGACATGTATATTCATTTCACTGTGCCTCTGCTTGGAAGCATAAGTTTTCTCTTTTTCTTTTCTATTTTGCATTACCATTTTAGCATTCATCTTCAATTTGGTTTTCTCTCTTGGGGTCAAAAATTTTCAATATGCATACAATAATCTTACAATTGTGTGGTATCCTTGGCCTAAACATAAAATCCAAATCCAGAATTTAATCCATTATGCATATATTATTGCCTGCATAATGATTATTACAGATACAAAGGACTCAATGCTGAAGTCAAACAGAAGACCCTCAGAGGACAATGCACTGCTGAAGTCATTAACAATAACAAATTTGGAGCAATTTGCCCACAATTTCTTGATTTTGAAGAAAGACTGAGAGGAAAATTTCTTTTCTCTCAATATTGATGGTTGAAAATATCATTGAGATTGGGTGGTATACAGCAATATGTCATATATAGATATTTCAGTTTAAGTAATATTATTTGTGTGCTCTGTAGATTCATTTGGATATATTATTTTTGTGCAGATATTCTCTTCCAATCCCTGTACACTCAACAAACATTTTCATTATGGTTGCATAGTTAAACTGCATTGGTAGTTACCCTAATGTAAATTACATAATAATATCATAAATCATATTGAATACTATAACATATAAATATGTACAAGTATAAAAATGGAGAAATTGGAAAATAAAGAAAACCATAACATTAAAATTAAAAAGAACTTAAAAAAATTTAAAAGAATTATATACTAAGTAAATGATATCTCACACTAGGCATTGCTAGAATATATAATTAGAAATAAGTGAATAAATGGTGAAAGCCAGTATTAAATAGTAAAAGAGAGCAGATTAAAACAGCTCAGCACAGAAACCAAAGAAAAAATAATTGTAATAAATTTTATAAAAATATTAGAAGTCCATGTGGCAAAATTATCTAAATGTCAAACAATAAAATGAAATTAAAAAAAATAATAAAAAGTCATAGAGATGAATGGCTAATCACAAAAATCTGACAGTAAACCAACCGAATGGGAGAAAGTATATATCTAAATGCACACACATGCACCAAATTTGGAATCAAAGTACCAAAGGATGCAAAAAAATTTACAAGGAAAAACTAGACCTGAAACTCATCATGAGAAACAAAAGGGAGGACTTTTATCTGATTTCAAGGCAACAGCTATTTAACATATGCCTTTTTTGTGGAAATATGCTGGAAGTGAAGAACAGAATTTTCAATAGTGGAGTGCAATATATCAGGCAAAATTGTTTGCCATATATCACATTATGTTACTTTTCAAGTCTGGGCAGTATCACCTCAGCAGACTCAGTTCTTAAAATAAACCACAGTCAAAAGTGACAGAGGTTTAATTTGAGGAAATTCAGCAGCAATGTCATAAAGCCAGTATTTATTATTGTATAAATATTGAATTGATGATTCAGTATTTCTTATTGAAGTGTGCATTCAACAAATACTATACACCAGGGGTGCCAAATTCAGAAGTGATTGAAGGCTGCACAAACAGTTCTGAGGACAGTGGGCTGCACAAGTGATAATTTTTTTTTTTTTTTTCTGGGGAGTTGGGAGAGGCCTCATGGGCTGCACTTGTGAGCACACAGCACTGTAGCAGCCTTGCTGAGAGAAATATATTAAATATTTTCACATATTTTCCCTTGCACAAAATTACGTGATCTCGTGATTTTTATGAGGATTCATATAAGTTATGAATTTCATTTAAATCTATATGAGTGTATTTCCTTTAAATAATATGTGTTTAATAGCTTAACACTGTTAAACACATGAAACCTGTAAAGGTTTACAACATTTGAGGGATGCACAACAAATGTTGTGGCCCAAATGGGCTGCCAGCCAAATAATCCTCCATCACACACACACACACACACACACTTGATAACTCTGCTTGTTAACAGAAGAGACTGATACTACAGGGATGGGATACACTTTGTAGTCTTCTCTGCATTGAGTTGCGAATCCTCTTGGGCATTCCTGGGTCATTTCTGATTTGCTGAAAGGCTCTTTCAACCCGACATTGCAATTCCTCAACTGTGTTAATGTCAGAAGTGTACACCAAGTTTTTGTATCTGGGGTGGTGTAGACCACCCCCAGATACAAAAAATCCATAGGATTTAATCTGGTGATCTGGGAGGCCACATTACATGCCCACCTCTAACCATCCACTGTTTGCCATAACTTCTAGTTAGATATCGAGCCACAACTCAAGCAAAATGTGCCGGTACACCATCATGCATAAACCATATGTTCTGGCATTGCTGAAATGGAACATTATCATCATCAAGGAGGTGTGGAAGAACATTCTTCAGGAACTGAAGGTGCACCTCTCCTGTTAGCCTGTTTGGCAGAAAGTGTGGTTCAATTAGACAGTCTCCTATAGTCCTGCCTAGAGATTCAACGACAAACGCTGCTGATGTTGTGACTCGTCAATTGCATTAGGATTTTCGTCAGACCAAACGTGACAGTTATGAAAATTAAAAATACCATCACGAATAAACCCCGCTTTGTCAGCGAACAAAATGTTGTTTAAAAATTGGGGGTTCAGGACACACTGCTGTTGCATCCACTGGCAGAAGTTCACTCTGGGAGGGTAGTTTGTATTGCTGGGATTGCCAATTACTGTAGAGGTACAGTAATTGGCAATGTAAAATTCGCCACACACTGCTATGACAGTACACGCTCTTGCAGAGCAACCTTCCTTGTTGAAATTCCTGGATTTTGTTCTGTTCTTTCTAACACCCTTTCCTCAACATCAAGTGGTATGCTTCTGGGCCTACCTGCTCGTACTCCATGTGCAAAGAGCCAATGTTCTCTAAGGCGTTAATGTACCCCGATGAATGTGCACC
The DNA here is from genome assembly GCF_048544385.1 of Mastigoproctus giganteus. Classification (NCBI taxonomy): domain Eukaryota; kingdom Metazoa; phylum Arthropoda; class Arachnida; order Uropygi; family Thelyphonidae; genus Mastigoproctus; species Mastigoproctus giganteus. The sequence continues at coordinate 110,553,547 of NC_143575.1, forward strand.
TGTTGGGCTGCCTTTGGTGGGGAAATGCTTCTTGGTACAAATGTGCAGCCTCAAGTGCATTGCCATTGGCTTTACCATACGTGAAGTGCATGTCCACATACTCTTCGTTGCTGTAACCTTTTTCCATGTTGACTATCGTTCAACACCCTTGGTCGACTGCGACAAGCGCAACTCTCTAACAACCTCTATCACTGCATAAAAAACTACCTAACAAACAGAAGTGTACTAGTCCAGGCACCTTTTTGCCAAGTGAAGAGGAAAATCTACCGAGGTTGTCCTCAGGGCTCCAGGGCTTCTTGGCCCGCTGCTCTGGACCTATGTCCTGGATGAGTTCCTGGGTATGGACCTTGGGGAGATCTGCACTCAGCCCTATGCAGATGATCTGTCACCAATATTGGCCGCTGACTCAAGGGTTCAACTTGAAACCTATGCAAACCAATGGACTGGGTACGACTCCACTACCTCACAATATCACCCACAAAATCTAAATCCATCTTGCTAAAAGGCTCCCTGGTGCCAAGACCACCACAGATCAAGGTCCATGGCATGGCATTGCAGTCAAACTTGTCGCTGAACTAAAGCACCTAGGAATAATAACAGATAAGAACCTATCCTTCCTCCGTCACCTGAACTATATACAAAGAAAGATCAGGAAAGACTACACGGCAATGGTGGTCGGTCAGGGTTACCTGCTGAGACTGGGGATTGAAAAAACACATGCTGGTTCTCTTTTATAAAGCCATATTCATTCCCATAATCACTTACACCTCTGGGGTGTGGTTTCACAAGGCCTCCACCATAGTCAATAATAGAAAATTGGAGTCCATTCACAGGCCAATTCTTCTTAACATGACCAGGGCGTGTAACATGGTTAGCACACATGCACGCACTGGCAGGGGTGCTACCCCTTGACCTGGAGGTCACACGTGTTGGAATGCTCTACCAACTCAGTAGGGACAAACCCGCTACCTATATCGACCATAGAACAGATCCATTAAGCAACAGACCCAGTGAGAAAAGAAGACTTCTGACCTACCTACAACAAATTTGGCAGGAAAGGTGGACAACCTCCACCAAAGGAGGAATAACTTGAAAATTTATACCAGGCATTGACAGAGTATTTCCCAAGTCCCCGACCTGGTTTTCACCAGGACTACAAACTACCTAGGCACCTCTGTAGCCAGGTGGGCAGGAGCAGCAGTGTGCAGCACATGCTTCTTGATTAGACTGGGCGAACCCCTGACCACCAAATACGCTGGATGCGGAAAGGTCAGGGAATGACCACCGCATATCCCCAGAACAATATGACTTTAGTTGCTAATGTTCCTAAAACCATATAACAACAACAAACTACCTATCTTCTAACTGGACATGGTGCCATCTGCAGCAAACTCACCATGCTAGGCATCGAAAACAACCCCCCTATGTGCAAGTGGTTCCCAAGAAACCTGGGACCATTTGATGTTCGACTGCCATCTGTATGAAGATCTCTGAGCCCTTCTCATTACTCAGCTCCAGTACAATCCCAAGAACACTGCCTACTTGATGACGAACAGAACTACAAACCATTCACAAAGTTTGCCCAAGACTTGTTCACAAGGTGCAGAACCCTACTGCAACCACTTAGCATGACCAGAACAACCTCATCACTACAAACCCTGGACTGAACCTCAGCCTGAACAGCAACACTGGCAAAACTGAACAACAAACAACCACTATTCTGTTATTGGAAAAAAAAAAAAAAAAATCTGATCACAAAACTGAACAGACTCTTCGCTTCCTCTACAAAGATCTGATGTAACAAGCACTAAACTAGAAACTCTCACATCAGGACCAAAACTGCATGCAACAAACTGTGCTGGTTGAAGCCAAAACTTCCATCTTCCTCTTATCACGATAAGACAAGACAAGACAAACACCAAAACTGAAACTTGAAACGCAGCTATGCTGCCACCTTGTCAGTTGGCAGCCCTGGCTGGACACCTTGTGAAAGCCAAGACTTTGAATGCAGCTAAGCTGCCACCTCACCAGTTGGCGATCTGGGAAGGGCACCTAGCCTCACCTACTTTTTTGCCCTATCCTGGTGGGGGAAGGGGAGGGGATGATCTGTTGTCTCCTTCCTTCCCTGCCACCTTCCACTTTCTCCTGGTGGGGCATGAGCATGCCCCACTGGAAATCATTGGAGCCGTCTTCTCTTTCATCTCCATACTTCTGACTTTCCCCCCAGCCTTCAGTCTCTCTCTCCCTTACTCTACCTGTACACTGGCGCACGTCCCACACATCCAAATTGAAATTTGACAAAATTAAACCATGCTCATCAGGCTTTACCAATTCTAGCATTATCCTCCCCCTTTTTTTTCCCTTTAGGCCATAGCCACTTAAATCTCAGAAAATTAGGTGGCAGGGCCTGCCAGAGTAAAACAAATTACTGGTGTACCTGGTCTGCCTCCACAGGGCTTAATGTGGGCAACGTTGGGACCCACCAGGGTCCCAGTGGCTAAATGGCCAGAACAACAATGGTACATAACAGTACAATGCTACACACCACAATATCTAAACACTTAAATCTCTGGCCTGTACAGTGTACTGTATCAAACGACAATGTAAACTACACAGAGATGGGGGAAGCCCTGGTGCCGTTAGACCTTAAACACACTATCCTTTGACAAGTACTAGTATGTCTGCTACGTCTCAGAACATTGAGAGAGGAGAAAGGGAGAGAATGAGCGTAACCTATCTTAAACAAACAAGTCAGTGGTGGATCCCAACTAGAAATGTGCAATATCTCGAAAATGATTCACTAGGCTTTTTTGAATTTTGTAGTCTGTACGGTTCACCTTTAAATTATTGACCATCATTTTTGAAACACCCTGTATAATAATTTTATTCTTTATGTAGAAGTATTAAACGTAAATTTAGTAGATCTAACACAAAATTAAAAGATACAGTACAAAGGATACCGTATGCCTATTTATAATGAAATAAATATATAAATTTCAAAAAAATAAATAAAAAAATAAATTTAAGTAACTTAAACCCAAATTACATGGTACCCCTGGAATGTTTTTGCAGCACCCTAGTGTGCCATGGCCCCAGTTGAAAACCACTGGAGTAATGTCTACGAGTTGAAAGAACACAGGGTGCATTAATGTTTTCCCTTTTATATCTAATTCTCGACTGTTTGTTAATTTCAAAACAGAAACATAACAGTCAAAACAGCCATGTGGATAAGCAGTTTTTGTAGCAAAAAGTGTGTGTTTATCACATTTATGTATATTTAACAACATGAATATTGTTTTTTTTTTAAATACTTTATTGTACAATGCATCAACAAAAGAGTAAAACAATGCAAATTGCATATTATTTCCATTATTATTCTTTGCATGATTTTTCTTAGATGCAGTATTACAATTATTACACACAAAAAAAAAAAAAAGAGATGAAAAAAAAATTGGTAGTATATATCAAGTTTGGATGCAAAAAACGTCTAGAATTTTCTAATGCAATCCCACTTATATTGCAATGTGATTCTTTGGACCCCAGAGCAACACATTATAATGGGTTTCACCTAATTTGATGAATTTGAAGTGCTGCTTCAAGACAGCAAATGCGGACAATGTTGTGATATCAGAGACATGGTATCACATAGCTGTAAGATATGCACAATTTGAATATGGGAATTGCAGGAGAGGTGGAGGTTACGTTCTTAGTTAAGAAACACAAAATCTAATACAATGCATTCAGTTTACATGGGTGGCCAGTGCAATTTTGAGTCATTTTGGTGTAACATAAGCAATGGGAAAGCAAATATGAGTGAAGGAGTGTGTTATAGGCCTAATGACTCTGATGAGTACAACAAACAACTGCATAGAGAAACAAAGTGAGATAGTAAATCAGAATATTTTAAATTGGGAAATTTTAACTTTCCAGATATTGACTGGAACTTGTGAGGTGGTCACTCGCACCTTCACCTTTTTTGAATTTATTGCATGATTGTTTTCTACAGCAGCAGATTAGAGAGGCCACCAGAGAAAGTAATACTCTTGATCTGATTGTCAGCAATGATCACAGTGTATTGATGTGGGATTTACTTAAAGATGTAACTACCGTCAATGGTAAAGGGAATGGATTTTGCTTCTTAAAGTTGACTACAGAGGTCCTAGACAGTTTTTAAATTCTATACAGTGGGACCAACTGATGATGTTACCATCAGCCTATTCTAAATGGGAAGCATTCAAGAATTAATCATGAAAGCAACTAGGCTTTTCATACCAACTAAGAAATACTGTTCCAGGTTTAGGCGTAAATGGATGTCAGATGAACTAATGAGATTCATGGCAGAAAAGAAAAATGGATGAGAGGCATATAAATTATCACTTATATCTACTATAGGCGACACAGAAGCTTATGGCAGGTATAAGCTAGTCTGTAATAATCAAGTCCCAAAGGAGGTTTGACAAACGAAGGCAGATTACAAGAAATATTTGGCCCAGGATGTAAAAAAAAAAAAAAAAAAAAAAAAAAAAACCGGTAAAAACTACTTTACCTATGCAAATTCTAGAAGGAAGAGGATGAATCAGATTGGTCCACTGATATTGATGGTTCGAATGTTGATGATCCTGCTCAGGTTGCTGACAAACTGAATGAGTACTTTTCATCTACATTCACACATGAGAAATTTTTAAAAGCAGGGGATGCTGGTACAGTCTGAGCTCTTTATAGCGACCCTCTTTTTAACATTCTAACATGTTATAACATCCTATATAGTTGACCTGGGCCAATTTCTCATTAACCTAACGCTATTTTACATTCAGTATAATGACCATAAATTTCTACCTCTCAATCTGAATTTTTACTTTTATATTACAATATTCCTGTTTAAAAATGACAGAAGGCTTCAAATATATTGAAGTAATTGCAGCCGGATCACGAGAAATCATTTGTTAAGATTTCACTCATTCTTTACTTGCAGTGCGGAAATGAAATGAGCATCGTCTAGAAGTTAATTTCATTAGCCACAGTTTGTTGGCACGGCTCCAAGAAAGTGGATGGATAGTTTGCAAAATCGCAAAGAAAATTAGCAAGCTGTAGATAATCACGTGCATCCTAAGACTGAAATCGTAAGCAGTTCGGCATTCCTAAGTGAACTGTTCACTATTCTGAAAGATCAGAAAAAGATTGAAAGTTCAGAGAAAACTGCTGCACCAGGTAGGATTCAAACATGAAAGGTAAAGTATCCGAATCATGAAAAAGTACTTTTGGAATGGCTAATGATGATGTGTGCAAAAAACGTTTCCGTAGATGTTAATCTTTTAAAAGCTAAGGCAGCTAATTGCATGCACATCAAATAGATATTGAAGAATTTAAGAGTTCAGATGGATGGTTCCAGAAATTTAAGACTTGTCATGGCCTGTCTTTCAAAAAAGTGTGTGGCAAAAGTGCAGATGTGGACGTTGATGCTACAAAGAAATGGAAAGAAAACTGTTTAAAGAATGTTATGCTGAAATATGACCATAATGACATCTTCAATGTGGACGAAACTGGACTCTTTTTATAAAATTGCTACTGGATAAAACTTACATTTAAAGGGGAGAAATGTAGTGGCAGAAAAAAGGCTGAACAACAGATTACTGTTCTCATAACAGCAAACGTGTCTAGCATAGAGAAGCTTCCTCTTTTAATCACTGGGAAAACCCTGAAGCCTTGATGCTTTAAAGGTTTCAAGACAATGCCGACATCACAAATCTATGAAGAATTGATCAGAGACTGCATGATGAAAGAGAAGAATTTTGCTGTTTGTGGATGACTGCACCCCCTCATTGTCAAGTAAACGACCTACGTGCAATCACTGCCGAACTTACCACCAAATATGATGTTAGTTCTTCAGCCACTTGATCAAGATATTTTTAATAAAAACTATCAAAGAATGCTATCAAAAAAAAAAAAAAAAAAACGTGGAAGAATTCATAGCATTAAACTGATGGGTGAGGCCACAACTCCCGACATCCAGGCAGCAGCAGAATTTCCTGCACAACATAGTAGAACGAGGAAAATACTCACAGAATTTGGTATTTGATGTGGATGAAAGCTTGCCTTCAAAACTTTCATCTCCCAAGATGAGAAAAGAGCTCCTAGGTTTAAAGTAGCCAAGGATCAATTACCACTGTTGTTGGACACAAATGCATCTGTGGAGACAAAGATAAAACCAATGCTTGTTTACCATTCTGAAATGTCTCGAGCTATGAAAAGATTCTCCAAACCTAATTTGCCAGTAATATGGAAATCAAATAGAAAGGCCTGGGTGACAATGGACTTTTTACCAAATGGTTTGTCAAATATTTTTGTCCTGCTGTCAAACATTATTGTGAACAAAATAATTTCGAACCCACGGCACTTTTGCTACTGGACAATGCACCAAGTCATCCTTCAAATCTTGGCTCACTTCAAACATGTATTCCTGTTGAAGTGCTGTTTCTCCTGCCAAACACAACTTCACTACTACAACCAATGGATCAGGGTGTTATAGCAGCCTTTAAAGCCTACTATCTGAGACCCACTTTTAGTCAACTAATTGAGGCTAATGATGAAACAACAGTCTGTCCATCAATGATTTCTGGAAAAATTACAACATTATGAAAGCAATCAGCAATATCAAAGAAGCCTGGGATGAAGTGACAGATCACTCTTAATGGCGTTTGGCAACAAATATGGCCTAATGTTGTTACAGAACATGATAGAGTAGAATGTGAAATTCCTGCAATTAGCACAGAAGTTATTCAAATGGCACACGCAGCAGGCTTTGCAGAAATCAACATAGCTGACATTCAGGATTTATTAAGTAGCCATGGTGAGACACTAACAAATGAAGAACTCCAAGAGTTAACAGAGCAACAAGTAAACAGTTCAGAAAACGAGGAAGAGGTTCCCCCAGAAAGAATATTAACAACAGAGACTTGTCTAATTGTTTAAATGAGGTGCCTCGCCTCCCCTTTAGATGTATTATCAGAAAACGATCCAAATTTTCAACAAAGCTACACTGTGAAGAGATCCGTTTTTAAATGCTTTAACTTGTTATAGCGAGATGCTACGTGATTGTAAGTAAAAAGCAAAACAGTCGACCCTAGATGCAGTTTTGAAAAAGTCATCAAGTGAGCAATAGGGTTATTTTGTGTTATTTTTCATAATAGATTTTAAGTTTAAAAAAAAAAAAAAAAGTAAATTGCAGCCATTATCAATCCACTGCAGGATGAAAGCCTCCTCAACAATTCATGCTGAGGGAAATGGACCATAATCTGCCACGCTGGTCCAGTGCGGGTTGGCAGATCGACCGTATTCAGCTGTCAGGGGCTTGAACCCCGGTCTACTCAAAGAGCGTGTGCTACTGCACTCCCGCTCCTGCCCACTCGGCTACGGAGGCCCTAGATTTACTGTTACTTAACTCTTGTGAAGTTTTCTTTAATATTTTATAATATCATATGTATGTTCTCATTTTAAATAAATTAATTTTGAACAATTTGTACCTCTTTTTTAAGTGTAGGAACATATCCATATTCTTGTTATTCTACCTCCGATAACGAAGTATCTTGTAACAAACTAAAGTACTGGAGTGCAAATACTTCGTTAAGTGAGGTATTACTGGATTTCAGGAAAGCTTTTGATACTGTTGCACAAAGAAGACTGATGTATAAATTGGAATAGTGTGGCATTAAGGAAAAGTTGCTGCTTTGGATAAAAGGATGGTTGAGTGGGAGAAGACAAAAAGTGATAATCAACGGACATTGTTCTTTGTGGACTAAAGTTATTAGTAGATTTCCCAGAGTTCAGTGTTGGGTCCATTGTTGTTTTCTATATTTATCAATTATATTGATGAAGGCATATCAGGCTTAATATCCACATTTGTGAATGATACAAAGGTATGACAAAACTTTATAACTGAAAGGAAAGTGTAAGAGAAATTGTTGAGGATGGACATAAAAAAGGCACCTGGGGAAACTGGAATCTATCCAATTATATTAAGGGAGACAGCAAAGGCAGTAAGTGAACCCTTAGCCATAACTATGAGAGCATCCTTCAATTCAGGGGAAGTCCCTATGGACCAGAGAAGTGTGAATATATCCCCAATTTACAAATGGGGATCAAAATGTGACATGTGTAATTACAGACCTGTTAGCTTAACATCTCTTCCAGGAAAAATAATGGGGTTCACTGGTTAAAGAAGAAATGCAGGACCATTTGAATAGGCATGCAATTGCAATATAATTGCAATTGGGCAGTCTTGTCTAACCAGTCTGATAGGTTACTATGATGCAGTGACCAAGGAACTGCATGCAAAAAATAATTTTGACATCATATACTTAGATTTCAGGAAGGCTTTTAATACCACTACTGTACAAACTGGAGGAATGTGGCATAATGGAAGGTACTGCTATGGATAAGGGGATGGTTAAGTTGAAGAACACAAAGAGTAGTTATCAATGGGTGCTGCTGTTCATGGACTAATGTTATTAGTGGAGTTCCCCAGGGTTCAGGGCTGGGTTCATTGTTGTTTTTAATATTTATCAGTGATAGAAGGTACAGGAATACCTCGCATAGTGCGGGTTTTGCTATAGCGTGGTTTACAAATTGAAAAAAAAAATTAACTGCGTTACGCACAAATACATTTGATATGTATGTATTATTATAATGCCAGCACGTAGGCCAATGCATTATGGATTCAAGGCCATTCTGACTGTTGTCAAAACTCCCATTATATACGGACTCTGCTAGCATTCATACATTAGTAAACACACTAGATTCCAAGCGGCGAGGTCGTTGATTGCACATAAGCTGTACAAATATTTTTCACTGTGTATTTTTATTAAAGATTATTTTTTAAAAATGTTACATCTTTACATGCAAATATGAGTGGAAAGAAGAAATGTAATGCTGCTGAGAGTTGTTCTAGATCCAAACATCAACGAGGTATGAAAGTAAGGCAGGCGTTGCAAAATGACATTTGATGTTATAAAGAGATGTATGCAGATAAAAAGAAGAAAAAAAACTGTGCAAACTAAGTTGATCAGTTATTTTTCAAAATAAAAACACAGTACATACTTCACTTATATTCTTTTGGTATGTACATACTGCAATAAAAATCATTTCTACTGTACTTACTAGTATTTTTCATTTTTATCATTTTAGTTTCTTTTTTTTTGCAAGAACTTCGTGTGCATCAATTTATAGTAAACAAACACCTAAATATTTTTGCAACTCAACCCATATAATCAAATTGTTGGAATGCATTACATTAAAATACATACTAATAATACCTGGATCAGCGTGGTTTTGCATAGCGCAATATTTTTTTGGCACGAATTAACCACGCTATGCGAGGTATTCCTGTATATCATGCTTAATGTCCAAGTTTGCAGTTATACAAAGTTGGCAAGGTGACAAATGACAGTCAATCAGGGTGAGATGCTGCAACAAGATCTAGGAAAATTGGGTCCTATTGAGATATGGCTATTGAAGTTTAACACTGACAAATGCAAGGTATTGCACATGGATAGCAGAAAACCCAGAGTAACTTATCAAACTGTGTGGTTTTACACTCAGAGAAGTGGAAAATGAAAAAGCCTGGAGGGAGGGTAATTGTGCAGTCAGATATGAAGTTTAATGAGCAGTTTTTTCTTCTTTCAATATGAAACTTCTTTTAGGCATTCGTTTTCAAAAAAGTCCTGCTTCATCTATGTTAAAAAGTTGTTGAGAAGTATAACACATAATAACCCTCTTCAATAATTTTAACTAGTTCTGCTCCTTATTCTGCACTTGCAGCTTTCTCCCAGAATTTTAAATCTATTCAACCAGCCTTACTAGTTTTAAATGGTTCTGCTTTGTTTTTTTTTTAGGTGAGCTTTCTTCAAATCATCATATAGGCTAATCTCTCTTTTTTTTTTTTTTTTTTATAATATTTAACTTAACTGAATTCTGCACTGGATATTATCTTCAATAAAATTAGTTAAAATCTCTCCATTTCAATCCTAATAGCTGGCCTAGCCCTAGTTGCTTGCAGCTGAACAGCTGTCTTTCCTGCTGCTAAAATTAATTCTTTATTTTTATAATTGTTCTTATAGTTAAACCTGCCAGTCCAAATTATGGCACACATTCGCTTGTTGCTGACCGGAACTGATTCGCTTCAAATGTCTAATTTAATCTTCGATTTCTGTTTTTTTTTACATTTGTAGTCTTCATATTGCCACACGTTGTTCCTTTTTCATTCTTATCTGCCATTATTAATTCAAAAATTTAACTGCGTTGGTTGCATTAATTATGATTCAATGTTCGAGTAAACTGTCCGTTAAGCACGATGTCTAATACTGTACTGAGTGATTACCAGACTTCGGATAAATGCATATAATGCAAATAATACAAGCAATATACTTGATCATTTTTTAAAATGTTGATCTCAGAACTACGTAACAAGTCACGGTACTGCAATTAAGTCTGAGAGAGAATTTAAATTCTGTACGGTGGAACCAACTGATGATGTTACCAACAGCAAATTCAAAATGGGAAGCATTCAAAGAATTAATCTTGGAAGCTATTAGGCTTTACATACCAACAAAGAAATATTGTTCAAGGTTTAGGCCTAAATGGATGTCAGATGAACTAATGAGACATATGGCAAAAAAAATGCACGGGATACATATAAATTAATGGGTGACATGGAAGCCTACAATAGATATAAGCTGGTCTGTAACCAAGTCACAAAGGAGGTTAGGCAAGCAAAGGCAGACTATGAGAAATCTTTGGCAAAGGATGCAAAAAAAAACAGCAAATAGTTCTTTATGTATGTAAACTCTAGAAGGAAGTGGATGAATCAGCTTGGTCCACTGGCTTTCGATGGTTCAACTGTTGATGATCCTGCTCAGGTGGCTAACAAACTAAATGAGTATTTTGCATATATATTCACACATGAGGAGTTATTCAGGGAGGAGGAGGAATGCCAGAGGTGAACTAAACTCATGGCAGTGAGCTAGGATGATTTTGTAATAACTGATAGGAAAGTGGAGGAGAAATTATTGAAGATAAACATAAGAAAGGCACCTGGGGTAGGTGGGATCTATCCAGTTAAACTAAAGGAGGCAGCAAAGGAAGTAAGCAAACCCTTAGCCATAATCACGAGAGCTTCCTTGGACTCGGGGGAGGTAACCATGGACTGGAGATGTGCAAATATGACCCCAATTCACAAAGGAAGATCAAAGGGTGACAAGTAATTACAGACCTGTTAGTTTAACTTCTGTTCCAGGGAAATTAATGGAGCCTCTGGTTAAAGAAGCACTGCAGGATCAGCTAGACAAGACTTCAGTTACAGCTCGGACACAGCATGGTTTTGTTAAGGGGAAGTCTTGTCTGACCAATCTGATTGGATACCATGATGGGGTCACAAGGCAACTGGATGCAAAGAATAATTTTGATATCATATATTTGGATTTTAGAAAGGCTTTTGATACTGTTGCACATGGAAGACTGCTGCACAAATTGGAGACGTGCGGCATTGGAGGCAAATTGCTGCTATGAATAAAAGGATGGTTGAGTGGAAGAAGACAGAGAGAGTAGTAATCAATGGACACTGCTTTTTGTGAACTAATGTTATTAGTGGAGTCTCTCAGGGTTCAGTGTTGGATCCATTGTTGTTTTCTGTATTTATAAATGATATTGATGATGGTATATCAGGCTTAATGTCCAAGTTTCCAGACGATATGAAGGTTGGCAGGGTTGTTAATGACACTAATGACAGTACACTGCTCCAACAGGATCTAGAAAAGTTGAGCAGCTGGGCTGAGAGGTGGCAAATAAAGTTTAACATTGACAAATGTAAAGTACTACATATGGAAAGCAGTAACACCAGAGTAACGTATCAACTGTGTGGTAATACACTGACAGTAGTAGAGAATGAAAAGGAACTGGGGGTAATTGTGCAGGCAGATATGAAGTTTTTTGAGCAGTGCAGATGGTCTGCAAGAGTAGTTCATGGTGTCTTGTTAATGATATACAGGAACGTTTATAGCAGGGATAAGGAGGTGATTATCCCCTTGTATAAGGCGATGGTCAGGCCACACCTTGGGTACTATATATAGGTCTGGAGGCCTCATTTTAAAAAGGATGTAGAGCTGTTGGAACGAGTACAGAGAAGGGCAACAAGATTAGTGAATGGAATAAAGGATTGCTCTTACGAAGAAAGGCTTAAGTTTTGCAAATTACAGTGTCTGTAGACTAGGCACCTGCAAAGTGATCTGATTGTATAAAGGCTTGAAAGGTTTGAGCATGCTCAAACCTTTCATAGGATTCTTCCTCTTGCTTAGAATAATCACCTGAGAGGGTATAAATTCAAATTGAGGAAAGACAGTTGTAGGTTAGATGTGCGGAAGTTTGCCTTTAGCCAGCGGGTAGTTGATTGGTGGAACAGACTTCCATCTTTTGTTGTGGAAGTTGATAGACTAAATAAATTTAAGGCTGAGCTGGACAGGTATTTTGAACGAATGGAGGCGTGAAATCGGAGTGTTTTTTTTTGGCTGATGCTGTATAAGCTTGCTTTCTTGCATCGTATACCTCTATAATACTAATTAAATTAGCATGCAAGAAAATTTCACAGAGCGGGGAAAATATTTTAATGCTGTTTTGCTATTCATTTTCAAGTTATCGACTTCATCATAGTAAACATTTTCATTAAATATGCCAAAAATGCAATCTCTATGCTGATAAAAGTGTGTTATAGCCAGATACAGGTTTATAATATAAGAACAGCGTTATAACGAGGGCAGTTATAAGTTGCCTTACAGTTGCTTTAGGAATTGCCAGACTGAATGCAGTAGGCATTCAGTCTGGCAGTTGCCAAAATGCAACAGTTGTGAACACTGGCATTCCCCCTTAAGTGTAAGTGTATCTTGTCACACATCTTGGTACTCAAAGGACCACATTTTTCTGTTTCCATTTATGCTACAAAGTCTTGTGCAAAGGAAGTTCTTCTGATCATTGGCAAGCAGACAATGTAAATAGTGTATCTTGTACAGGTAAATGAAGTGTCATGTTGATATCCCTACAACTATGTTGGAGCAATGATTTTATCAACTTTGCTCTCCTTGGATTTGCTCTCCTATTTTCTCATATTTGATCATCTTTCCAAAGCTCTTTGATATAGCAGAATTTTATCTGAATCATTTCCTACATCGGTACTCCTTCAACAAAGTAGCAGCACATCAATTCTTTATTATGTGCTATTATCATATGAGCTGGTGAGAATTAAGTTATCACTAAAAAAAAAAAAAAAAAAGAAAAAGAAAGAAAAGGCAAGCTTATACCCACCTACCTACAAGTTTCCTAATCTTTCTTCCATTAATTCTGTAAGTTCATTAAATCATTTAATTCCACGAGTGCCCACACAGAGCAAGACATCATTATCATACTAAATTAAAATTAGAAACTGTTCAGAAAGAGTGGTATAAGTCAGTAGCAGGTTATGTTTACAGATTATTGTAATTATTTTCCATAGGAAATTTAAAAACTTTTAAAAGTTCAGTAAACTAACTCACACTGCATTTAAATAGTTACTAAGGTATCTTTTTAATAATATGAATATTGCCAACCTAACAAATACACATAATATTACCAACCTAAGGAATACACTTAAAATATTACCAACCTAAAGGATTATAATATTTCAAAGCTAAAGGGCATTCTCTAGGTTGGCAATATTCCTATTATTTAAAGCACAGTTTTACTATTGCAGGCATCTTTGAACAAAAATTAATAAAATAGAGAACATGAAAAAATTAAGAAAGAGAACATGAAAAAATTAAGAAAGAGAACATGAAAAAATTAAGAAAGAGAACATGAAAAAATTAAGAAAGAGAACATAGTGAAAAGGTAATAAAATTAAAAATAAAAGGTAATTTATCTGTAAAATGCACTCTGAAGAATTTTTTTTTTTACAGAAACGCTTAAGAAAAGGGCATCTCACTAAAATGGGAACCTGAAAAATTTTCAGTCAACTGGTTAAAAATGCAATGGATTTGATATGAAAAATAATTATCCTTCTGAAAATCTCTATAAAGAGACCCTTTAAGATATGGATTTTCAAATTTTGAATTTAAAGACAAAATTTGGTTATCTTTTGAATTTAAATGCTGACTAAAATTGTTGTCCATTATCACAAATGAGAAATTATCAATAAGTCACAAAGTTGAAGAAAAAGAATGTGATGGCACTCTTACCATTTATTCCTCTTGTGTGCACTGAGAAAGCAGAAGATGAGGGGGGCCTTTAGATTTACACAGCAAATAGGTTTAAAAGTTATCACACAGAATTCAATCATGCTGCATTTTTCTTTCTATTTTATTCAAAAATATTTTTCACTATTAAAGTTTATTATTCTAGAAAATACTGCAACTTTAATAGTGATAAAATTTGTTTGTTTATCTTATTTTATGTAATAATAAAGATAATTAAGATAAAGTGCTATATATTCTTCGTTCATTTTTAATTCACTTTAGTGATAGTGTATACAATATGATAGTGATGCAAGTCCTTTTTGCTATTTAAAAGATGTTTTTTTAATGATTTTAATTTTAGTAATCTTCTACGATATTTCAACTCTTTTACTATAACAATGAGAGTTACTAAGAGATTTTATCATGCTCCTTGATTTTTTGATTAGATACTAAAAACACTAAAACACAAAAGAGTATAAATTTCACTTTATATTCTCAACAGCTCGTATGCTCAGAGTAATTTCACAAGCAACATGGTTATCATCAGAGATAAAGATTTTTCCTATGCAGATAATAACTGTGTTTTTCCATTGGAAGAAATAATATTGGTGATTAGATTGACAGCAATAAAACACAGCCTGAAACAATATTTTCTACTCAGCAATATTTCTGCCAACACCATCTCTCTGGCAGTGGATTTGGAACTTTTTTTTCATTCCAGCAAGCCAGGGGATGAAACGTGTAAACATGTTTCATCCCCCTCCCCCGTGCATGCAGGAGTGCATGTTAGTGTACATACTTAAAGACTTAACTTCTTTTTTATAATTTCCTCATCTTCTGCTGAGTTTAATGCAGTTCAAAGGGAAGGCAAGGAAATAAAATAAAATATATTAAAAATAAAATGTGCTACTTCATGCATGACTTCAAAGGGTTATTGGACCAAAAATAGGTTGAAAACAGACTTAAAAAAAAAATAAAACATGGAGAATAACACTTAGGACAAAAGGCACAATAGCATAAATAAAACATGTTTTGAGATGGAGGATATTTCTTTTCCTTCTCAATACCAGAACAATGACTGAAGGTAAACGTGAATGCAACCATGTGTGATAGGGAAGCTTATCTCTAATAAGACAGAGCAATATGAACATTAGCATGCATTAGAGGTGTCTACAGGAAGGCGAGTATTTTTATGCTGATAGGTTTTGCTAAGCAGCTTACCTAAATACTCAAAGTTGTCTAATTTCTTAATTTTATATATATATATATATATATATATATATGTATATTTTACATATTATTATTATTTTTTTTTTTAAATTTAAAACTCAAATTCCTTAATAGAAAATGGATTAAATAATAATTTTTAGAATATTTACTGCAAAGATTATTTCCAAATTTCATGTCTCAATTATGCTTAAGCTTATAGAATATCAATTACAGTTAACAAAAATTTTAGAAAAATATTGCAGACAGAGTTGCACACCTTTTCCTAATCTCTGACACAGAAATAATTGCAAGTGGTGTGGTGAAAGCAATCCTGAAAGTTTTTCATATGAAATACACATTTTTAGATTGCTTTCTAACTAAAAAGATAATTTGTTCAATGTTATTTAATACGAAAAATAGAATACTAAAAGGACTTTTTAGAGGCAAAAATTTCTTAATTTCCAGTTAATACCTTATCAATGACATACATTTAAAACAGGAGCTGGAAATAGTCAGTTCTGGTGCAGAGATATAGAAATATAATATAATTTTCTGCAGAACATCAATGTCAGAAATCTTATTAATTATTTACCTGATTTAGTTAAGTATACCTCCCATTTTTATAAGCCTAATTACCTAATGTGTTTTTTATAATAATTATAAAAATTCTATAACTAGTATATTTTATTTAAAATAGAGATATACTTGTAAAAATATGAAATAATTTGATCTTGTGACCTAGTTTATTTTTAGAGTAGTTCATATAGCTGGAAAGGCTGCCAGGTCCCAAGTCCATGGTTTAAAACATTGTGGTACATAATATAATTTCTTAAAAAAATCATACTAAAAATTTTATTAATTCTTTATCATTTTATAAACAGAAGAAATTACAACAAAACCCAGAACTTGAACAGCATGCTTAAACCTGGGTCAAACCAGATGTAGCAACTATACTTCCAGATGTTGATGTTTGCAATTTGCAGATTCACATAAGATAATATATATTTATATATATACACGTAAACAATTAAAATTTATTAAAAATATAAAAAAAAAAAAAAAACCAGGAGAATTAGAAAGATGTATAGAGAGATATGTAAAGCAATTATTATATGCGAAGGTCGCATAATTACCCTAAATTTATTTTAATGTTGTCTTCTTTTAAACACATATACCTGATGCAAATATATTTCAAATTCAAAACTTCAATTCAAGACTCTCTTAGTTTTGACTTTTCTTAAGCATACCTCCATACTTTAGTTGTAATAATACCACAAATTATGCTGAAAAATTTATGCTTCAAATTCCTAATGATCTGAGGAACTTTATCTTTCAATTTGCAGCAGGTAATGATCAGTTTCTTCAAAAAGAGGGGGTTTCTGAAATTTATGCATTCCAATGCCATAGAACAGGCAAGCAATTCTTAAAAATACAACTTAGAGATATAATATAAATGTTAAAATTGACTTTACAGAAATAAAATAATCCAACACAATCACACTTACTTTATGAGAGAGCCGAAGTAAAAATACATCATAAGATATTTATCATACAGTTCACTGGAATTCCTTGCATACAGATAATTTAAAAAAACTTTCAGTTTTAGTTAGTTTCAGAATAATGATAAGATGTGAAAATTTTTTAATCTTGAACAAAAGTTTCATCCACTTTAAATTAAAATGTTTACTTTTATGACAATATTACTCATGAAATTTCAAATAAGTGTCTGAATTTTGTCACCAATAAAATCCATTAAATAAGTAGTAAGCTTAATTCCTTCATGTGGATAGATGGTTGGTTGCTACAGAGTAAGTGACATCTGATCAATAAATACTACTTATTTTTTTATTATTATTATTATATAAAAATTTAGTTCTCCTCACTTCCATATTGACTTACTATTAAAATTTTCACATGGATCTGACCTAACATGTCAGTGAAAAGTAACTACTTATTTTGTGTATGTGGCATGGTGACTATTCATTTTACAGAATTTTTCTAATTGAACTCAATTATTTATTTTTTTATTCAATCTTTTTTTTTTTTTTTTTTTTTTTTCAGTCAGTTTATAGAGTAAACAAAAATGGAATGAGTTTCTTCACTTTGAGGAATTTGGAAGTTTTGTAAAAATTAAAAACTAGGTACATAAATATTTTTAATGTTTTTTCTATTTTGGTTTTATAGCCAAATATTAGAGTGAGATGAATGTGAAAAATAAAAATTTATGCTGTTATATACGTATTATTGATTCTGTTTTGTCAACATACGGCTCTGAACTTGGGAAAATTTCTTCTGAAATTTCAATGTGTAAACCCAATAATATAAATATAAAATTAGCTACCACACACACACACACACACACACACAGTTACAAGTAAGAACTTAAAGTACACGGTAACTATAGTAGTCTAGGGTGTTCATTGGGCAGAATGCCAACCTAAAGGAAAGGAAAGAATATACTGAAAGCTAAAAGTAAGTGGGGAAAAAAATAATAGTAATGATAAAATAAATAATAACAATGTATATAACCTATATGAGAAAGATAATATCCACAAAATTACACATTATCAGCTAACCATTTTAGCAAATAAGATGTAATTATTAAATAATAAGACCAATGAAATGCGAAAAATTAATTCAAAACATCAACACTAAAAAAATAAAAATAATAAATAAATAAAATAAACTAATAAAAAAATAATAAAAAAAACTGTAAGATAGAATATCATGGAAAACTTCATCAGGGGACCACAACCGCTATAATCCATCTGACCCATAGCACTTCATACATCTAAACCAATACAAATAGATTGTAATGGAAAAAGTAGTAATAATAAAAAAACAAATCAAAATAATTATTAATTTAGAAATTGCATTACAGAATGTGGTGGTAGTAATACTATACTATCTGCTGCATGTAAATAAACAATAAATTGGAATGTACAGTAAGTTAACATTTGCAAAGTTTTTTTGAGAATTTTTTAAAAAATTAACAGGTTAATTTAAAAGATAATTCTTGGTTAAATGCTTAAGAGTATGAAGAAGTTCACTTATGCAATGAGGTAATGCACACACATCATTTCTACCACAAAGGTAGTTTTAATGCATCGTTTTAATTATATCTCATATTGTGAATACCTTCAAAGTTTCTGTGGTATTGCAGTACTTCGAATAAGTAATGCTTCACCTATGGAGAAAGCTACTGTTAGTTGTTCTTAGCAGATATCACCACCCAGATGGCACCGTTTTGAAGCTTATTGGCTTCTCATCAGCGGGTGGGCAGGTACCCTGTTGTTACAATAGTGACAACTCAGTTATGAAGTATAACTCCACAATATGAGAGATGCCCGATGGTGTGTGTGGTTTAATCTAAAAGATATATCTTGGCTAAATGCCTACTATTACAACAACATGGTACCCACCCACCTGCCGACGAGAAGCTATTAAGCTTTGAAATGGTGCCATCTGGGTGGTGGTATCCGCTGAGAATAATTAACAATAGTCTGCTCCATAGGTGAAGCGTTACTTATTCGAGGTAGTGAAGTACCATGGCAACTTGTTGTGAAGGTATTCACAATATGAGATATAATTAAAACAATGCATTAAAGCTACCTTGGTAGCAGAAATGGTGTGTGTGTGTGTGCATTACCCAATGCATAAGTAATCCCCTTCATACTCTTAGGCATTTAGCCAAGAAATATCTTTTAGATTAAACCATGCATACCATCAGGCATCTCTCATATTGTGGAGTTATATGTCCTAACTGGGTTGCCACTATTGCAATAACAGGGTACCTGCCATCCACTAATGTGAAGCCAATAAGCTTTGAAATGGTATCATCTGGGTGGTGATATCTGCTGAGAATAAGTAACAAGTCTTCCCCATAGGTGAAGACTAGTTATTATGTGAAGACCTCATTACTTATTTGAGGTAGTGCAATACCATGGAACTGGAAAGTTGCTGGAGAGGCCTTCATCCTGCAGTGGATTGAAAATGGCTGATGATGAATACCATGGCAACTCATTGTGAAGGTATTCACAATATGAGATATAATTAAAACAATACAATAAAATTATCTTGGTAGTAGAAATGATGGTGTGCTTTACCCATGCATAAGTAAACTCCTTCAACAGGTTAATTGCCCAAAGAGTATTTCTATAATGTGATGGTGAATTGACATTATAATTAATAATGAACAGTTAAAGCCAAAGGAGACAACAGTATAAAAGTTAACCAACATAACTGCCAGTAAATAAGTTGAATAACCAAGTTGGAACAATAATGGTATATATTAAGGACAAAGAACAGTATGCTACAAAGAAATAATACTCATCTCCGTTATGCTGGGATTGGAAAACCCATCTTCCAAGTAGCCCTACCATCATCATCATCATCAGCCATTTTCAATCCACTGCAGGATGAAGGCCTCTCCAGCAACTTTCCAGTTCCTTCTGTTTTGAGCACTGGCCATCCATTTACTACTCGAAAACTCATGAATTTCATCTATCCATCTCCGCCTTTGTCTTCCAGGTTTTCTTCTAGCTCCTCTTGGGTACCATTCTGTTATTTTCTTAGTCCATCTGTCATCATGTCTTCGAGCTATGTGTCCTGCCCAAGACCATTTTAGTTCTTTAGTTTTGATAAGAATGTCCTTTACTTGAGTTTGCTGCCTAATCCATGTGTTTCTCTTCTTATCTAACAGTCTGATTCCCAATATGATTCGTTCCATTCTTCGCTGTGTAGTTCTCAGCTTCTCTTCCATTCTTTTGGTGAGTGCCCAAGTTTCACTTCCATAAGTCATGGTGGGGAGTATACACTGATTCATTATTTTACATTTCAGACAAACTGGGATATTGCTCTTCAGTATGTGACTATATTTCCTGAATGCTATCCATCCAAAATTTATTCAGTAGCCCTACCACTGACACTAAAATATACCAGTAAAAAAATAGATACTTAAAACATGTAGAGTATATGGTATTATCATTAGCAAGGGTACATGATGCAAGAAAGCAAGCTTATATAGCATCAAGAAAGCAAGCTTATATAGCAAAAAAAAAAAAAAACCACCCCCTTCTTATTTCACCCATTCACTCGCTCCAAATGTTTGTCCAGTTCTACCTTGAATCTCATTAATCTATCAACTTCTACAAATACAGATGGAAGTTTGTTCCAACAATCAACCACCTGCTGGCAAAAGGTAAACTTCTGCACATCTATTCTACAACTGTCTCTCCTCAATTTGAATTTATAACCTCTCAGGCGATTATTCTGAGCAAGAGGAAGAATCCCATCAGCATTGAGCATGCTCAAACCATTCAAGGCTTTACTCAGTTTTATACACCGCAATCAGATAAACCCGCAGGTGCCTACTCTCCAGACACAGTAATTTGCAAAACTTAAGCCTTTCTTCTTAAGAACAACCCTTTGTTCTATTCACTAATCTTGTTGCCCTTCTCTGTACTGTTCCAACAGCTCTACATCCTTCTTAGCTGATTTATAGAGCTTCTTAACATATTGGCTTTACCTTGTTCTCATATTAATATTTAATAAATGACAACCAGGGATGAGGTAGTGCATTTCTTCTTCCTTAAGCAAATTTTAATTACAGGTTTTTAACAATTCCATCTTTATTTATTTTAACTTATTTTAAACTTCATTTCCACTTCGATACCACGTAACTAATCAGATCAACTGAGGTGAGTACCATCAATTAAGCTCTTATTGCTATTATTATCTCCACATCCTTCTTAAAATGGGGCCTCCAGACCTGTATACAGTACTCAAGGAGTGGCCTAACCATTGATTTATACAAGGGGATAATCACCTCCTTATCCCTGCTAGAAAAATTCCTGTATATCATTGACAAGACACCATGAGCTACTCTTGCAGACCGTCTGCACTGCTCAGAAAACTTCATATCTGCCTGCACAATTACCCCCCAGGTCCTTTTCACTCTCTGCCACTGTCAGTGTAGTACCACAGAGTTAGTATTAGCATTAGTAGAGGCATATGATGCATGAAAGCAAGCTTATTCAGCATCAGCCAAAAAAAAAAAAAAAAAAAAAAAAAAAAAAAACACACCACTCCCATTTCACCCCTCCGTTCGTTCGAAATACCTGTCCAGTTGAGCCTTAAATATTGATACGTTACTCTGGGGTTACTGCTTCCCATATGCAGTACTTTACATTTGTCAATGTTAAACTTCATTTGACACCTCTCAGCCCATCTGCTCAACTTTTCTAGATCCTGTTGCAGCAGTGTACTGTCATTAACAAACCTATCGACCTCCGTATCATCATCAAACTTGGACATTAAGCATGATATACCATCATCAATATCATTTATAAATACAGAAAACAACAATGGACCCAACAATGAACCCTGGGGTACTCCACTAATAACATTAGTCAACAAAGAGCAGCATCCATTGATTACTGCTCTCTGTGTTTTCCCCCTCAACCATCCCTTTATCCATAGCAGCAATTTGCCTTCAATGCCACACTCCAAATCACACTTCCATCTTGGTAAAACGCTTCCCACCATTCCCAACACACGCCATTCAATGCCCCCTGTGGTCTTCCATCAAAAGGATGTCAGAAGGATTTTGACGAATCTTGATGCTAAGAAAGCTCCAGGTCCCGATGGTATTTCTCCACTTGTTCTCAAAACCTGTGCTCCTGAACTTACTCCTATTCTTTGCCACCTTTTTTCACTTTCTTATTCCAAAGGTGTTTTTCCTTCTGCTTGGAAATTTGCTCATATCCAGCCAGTTCCTAAAAAGGGTGACAAATCCCTTCCATCCAATTATTGTCCCATTGCAATTACTTCTACTCTTTCTAAAGTAATGGAGAAATCAATTAACTGCCAACTCTTAAACTACCTAGAAACCTTCCATCTGATCAATGATCGCCAGTATGGATTCCGTCAGTGTCGATCCACTGGTGATATTCTGGCTTATGTTACCCATTTATGGACTAATTCAATGGAAAGGTTCGGTGAAACACAAGTAGTTCCTCTTGACATCTCAAAGGCTTTCGATAATGCTTGGCATAAAGGTCTTCTAAACAAGCTTCCATCTTATGGTTTGGCAACTGTTTTTAGTAACTGGTTATCCAGTTTTCTCTCTGATCGCTCACTGAGGGTGATGGTAGATGGTTCTCTGTCTTCTAACTTCTCCACTAATGCCGGTGTCCCCCAAAGTTCAGTTCTTTCACCCACTCTTTTCCTCTTGTATATTAATGACCTTCTTCCATTGACTAGAAATTCTATCCATAGTTTTGCCGATGATAGCACATTGCATTCCACTTTCCATTTTGAGAAACCTTGTCCTGCTCAATGAGCTTCAATTTCTCGAAAATCTGCTACCAATTCCTTAAATGCCGATCTTCAGTTAATTCTCCAGTGGGGCAAAGACAACTTAGTTGATTTCAACCCTTCTAAAACTCAGTTTTGTCTTATATCTTGCAAAAAGGATTCTTCTGCTCCCATGCTTATCTTTAGTGACACTCCGATTTCTAAGCAAAATGATATATCTCTTTTGGGGATTACCCTGACTTCTAATCTCTCTTGGCACAAGCACATTACAAATATTGCTTCCTCTGCATCTAAAAAAAATTTGGTTTTCTCTTTTGCTCTCGGCGTTACTTTTCTTCTAAACAGCTGCTCACTCTGTATAAATCGCAAATCCGGCTTGCCATGGAATACTGTTCCCACATCTGGGGTGGTGCCCCCAAAACCTCTCTCAGGCTTCTTGATTCCATTCAGAAGAGGGCAGTTAGGTTAATTAATGATTCATCTCTAACAGAGTCTCTCCACTCGCTGTCTCATAGACGTACTGTTTCTGCTGCATGCCTCTTCTACAGATACTTCCGTGGGCACTGTTCTTCTGAATTGGCTTCTATAATTCCCGCTCTCTCTTTCAAAACAGTCCGAACATGTGCCGCCACCAGCCAACATCCATTTACTGTCCAACTTCAAACTCACAGAACCAACTTTTCATCTTCCTCATTTATTCATAGAACTGCTGTTTTCTGGAACAACCTTGCTTCATACGTATTTCCTGAAAATTACAGTCTACAGAAGTTCAAGTCCAATGTCAACAAATATCTTTCGTCTTCTCAACCTCCAATCCAAGCATGGTACTAAGTACTACAGGTTCTAATGCCTCTTGTTTTTGGGGTTTGCATTAAAAAAAAAAAAAAAAAAATCTGCAGCCCCTTTCAATCCACTGCAGGATTATGGTCCATTCCCTCAACAGGTCATGTTGAGGGAAATCAACCATAATCTGCCACACTGATCCTGTGCGGGTTGCCAGATTGGCCATATTTAGCAGTCAGGGGCTTGAATCCAGGTCTACTCTGAGAGCACATACTATTGCACTCCTGCTTCTGACCACTCAGCTACAAAGGCCTACTATATATATAATGTTTGTTCATAATCCTTTTGGCCAACTTAGCAAATTCCATATATATATATATACACGGAATATATGATAGAAGTAATAAAACTGTTGAAAGGCAGGTAGATGGAGGTGTAAATTACACAAAATGCCAAAACTAAAAGGAGAAAGATAGAAGAAAAAGGAAGTATTGATGGTGGGAGATAGAAAGAATGAAAATATCCTAAATGTTATGAATTTATTAATTTTAAACCTCAGTTGCTACTTCTCAGCCCATCTACCTAATTTCTCTAACCTCGTTGCAGTATTATAACTTGATGATGTCATTACCCACCCTGCCAACCTTTGTAAACTTCAATACCAACTTGGGTGCCTCCGTAGCCAAGTGGGCAGGAGCAGCAGTGCGTAGCACACACTTCTTGATTAGACTGGGGTTCGAGCCCGCGATCACCAAATATGGAGGATGTGGAAAGGTCAGGGAATGACCACCGCATATCTCCGGAGCAATATGGCCTTTGTTGCTAATGCTCCAATACCAACAAAAATACCAACCTGATAAGCTTTCATTAATACCATTAATAATATTGCAAACATAAGGTGCCCTG
Source organism: Mastigoproctus giganteus (assembly GCF_048544385.1). Taxonomy (NCBI): domain Eukaryota; kingdom Metazoa; phylum Arthropoda; class Arachnida; order Uropygi; family Thelyphonidae; genus Mastigoproctus; species Mastigoproctus giganteus. The sequence goes on from NC_143575.1 coordinate 110,578,011, forward strand.
TATTGAACTATGATGTGGACTCGACTTAATACCATTAATAATATTGCAAACATAAGGTGCCCTGTATTGAACTATGATGTGGACTCGACTAATATCATTAATCCAAAAAGAGTGGCACACATTTATAACTACAAGCACTCCCCAACTTACATAAGGGTTGCATTCTGCGGAACTCTCTGTAAGTTGAATTTTTTGTAAGTCAGAATTCTTAAATTCTTAACCAGCACTTGCAACCATGCTTGCTGAATTTGAAGCAAAAAAAGAAATGTTTGACGAACATGTAAATAGAATTATTTATTCAATTTTTTTATATCATGCATAGAAAAAATGACAAAAGTGTGCAATTACAAAAATTTCAAAATTATAAAATAAAAAAAAAAAAAAGGGAGGGGACAGGCATAATTCAGCAAGTTTTACCTTTTGAGCATCATTGCCAGAATTAACGTCTCCAGCTGATAAGTATGCTGCTGCAGAGGTTGAGGGCTGTAGAAATTTTTTTTCAAACACATCACAAAATTTCTCTGCTGCTGCAGAATCAGCACAAGCGACTTCACTGCATACTTAAACGTTGTGGAAACCAGTGCGATGCTTGAACCTATTAAACCACCCGTTGCTTGACACGAACTTGGATTGGGGTTCGCCATACTTATCTTTAATATCTTCGTAAATACTTCTTGCTTTTGCTTGAATGGCCATTAGACTCAGGGGCACTCGCTTCTGAATCTGATTTTCCATTGATATTATTAATAGCTTTTCCATCTTCTATATAGGACCTGAATGCTGTTTTGTAATCACTGTTGTTCTTAAATGCAATGATCCTTTAACATGTTCTTTTATACGCACACTGCTCTTTGAAACAGCATTCACTGTTGAAGCAGTGAGACTTAATTCTCATGCAATAGATGACAAACTTAGCCCTGCTTCTTACATCTTAATCATTTTCACCTTCATTTCTAAATTAATTTTGTTTGGTTTCCGTTGGTCGCTTTCCATTCATCATTGTAATAAGTAAATAGGAATGAAGAGAAAATTCTGAAAATTTATCTTTTTTTATATTATTGAAGATTTCAGTGAAGGGGAAAACACATTTCACCATAATAACGTAGAAACCCACACAATTCCAGTTATCGGGATTATCACAAATGCAATAAGATTGAGTTTACTACCCATTTATAATTAGATGCACTAACAGAAAAGCCCAATAAACTGGAAAGCGCAAATTGTTTTTATTATTTTATGGTAGTGACCACCAGAAATGTTCTTTAGAAAAATATCAACAAAGGCATTCAAAATTGATTCTTTTAACAGAACATATGATAACGATGAAAGGGTAGTGCTCCATTATAAAAATGACCTTTTAGAGCAGGGGTTCTTAACCTTCTTAGTTCCACGGACCCCTTTGCCAGTCAGGTGAATGCTATGGAACCCTTCTCAGAATAATGTTTTTAAATGCATAAAATAAAATTACAAAAAAACCAGTTTAATGAAATAGTTACCAAAATTTAAAAAAAAAAACATTATACAGTAATATATGTGATTCTTTCTTAACACATTGAATAATAATACAATACATTTAAAATATAGGAAAGTTGAAATTAAATTTCATTTTTTAAGGACATATCAGTGTGAAGACTGTTCTTGTTTATCCTGAATAAGAACATTAAACTGTGGTATTTGACAAGGCAACAACGCATGTCATGTTGGACATCTAATCGATTTTGATTTTTTGTTTTCATTGTTACAAGTGCTGAAAATCCCGATTCGCACAGATATATTGTTGCAAATGGTATCAAAGCTTCCATAGCTCGCTTTACAAGATGAGGAAAGGCTTCTCTAATGGAACACCAAAATCCTCTAAGGCTTTTTGAGGTAAACTCCAATCATAGCAAGTTAGCATTAGCATTAGCATTAGTAGAGGCATTTGATGCAAGAAAGCAAGCTTATGCAGCATCAGCCAAAAAAAAAAAAAAAAAAGTAACATAAATAAATAAAAATAACCACTTCCACTTCACCCCTCTGTTCGTTCGAAATACCTGTCCAGCTGAGCCTTAAACTTATTTAGGCTATCAACTTCCACGACAAGGGATGGAAGTCTGTTCCACCCACCAACCACCCGCTGGCTAAAGGCAAATTTCCGCACATCTATCCTACATCTGTCTTTCCTCAATTTGAATTTATGCCCTCTCAGGTGATTTTTCTGAGCTAGAGGAAGAATCCCATCAGCATTGAGCATGCTCAAACCATTCAAGGCTTTGTACACCTCTATCAGATCACCCCGCTGGTGCCTAGTTTCCAGACACTGTAATTTGCAAAACTTAAGCCTTTCTTCGTAAGAGAACCCCTTTGTCCCATTCACCAATCTAGTTGCCCTTCTCTGTACTCGTTCCAGCAGCTCTACATCCTTCCTGAAATGAGGCCTCCAGGCCTGTATACAGTACTCTAGGTGTGGCCTGACCATTGCCTTATACAAGGGAATAATCACCTCCTTATCCCTGCTAGAAAAATTTCTATATATCATTGACAATACACCATGAGCTACTCTTGCAGCTCGTCTGCACTGCTCAGAGAACTTCATATCTGCCTGCACCACCACCCCCAGGTCCCTTTCATTCTCTACCACTGTCAGTGTAGTACCACAGAGTTGATACGTTGCTCTGGGGTTGCTGTTTCCCATATGTAGTACTTTACATTTGTCAATGTTAAACTTCATTTGCCACCTCGAAGCCCATCTGCTCAACCTTTCCAAATCCTGTTGCAGCAGCATAGTGTCAGTAGTGTCCTTGACAACCCTGCCAACCTTTGTATCGTCTGCAAACTTGGACATTAAGCCTGATATACCATCATCAATATCATTTATAAATACAGAAAACAATAAAGGCCCCAATACTGAACCCTGAGGGACTCCACTAATAACATTAGTCCACGATGAGCAGTGTCCATTGATTACCACTCTCTGTCTTCTCCCCCTCAACCACCCCTTTATCCATAGCAGCAACTTGCCTCCAATGCCACACTGCTCCAATTTGTGCAGCAGTCTTCCATGTGCAACAGTATCAAAAGCCTTTCTAAGATCCAAGTATATAATATCAAAGTTATTCCCTGCATCCAGTTCTTTTGTGACTGCATCATAGTATCCAATCAAATTGGTCAGGCAAGACTTCCCCTTAACAAAACCATGCTGTGTCCTAGCTATAACTGAAGTCTTGTCTAGATGATCCTGCAGTGCTTCTTTCACCAGTGCCTCCATTAATTTTCCGGGAACAGAAGTTAAACTCACAGGTCTATAATTACTTGTGTCAGCCTTTGATCCCCCTTTGTGAATTGGGGTCACATTTGCACATCTCCAGTCAATGGGTACCTCCCCTGAGTCCAAGGAAGCTCTCATAATTATGGCTAAGGGTTTGCTTACCTCCTTTGCTGCCTCCTTTAATATAACTGGATAGATCCCATCCACCCCAGGTGCCTTTCTTGTGTTTATCTTCAACAATTTCTCCTCCACTTTGCTCTCAGTTATTACAAGATTCTCTAGCTTACTGCTAGAGTTGAATACACCTCTGGCATTCCCCTCGCTGAATAACTCCTCATGTGTGAATGTCGATGCAAAATATTCATTTAGTTTGTTAGCTACCCGAGCAGGGTCATCAACAGTTGACCCATCGATCTCAAGTGGACCAATCTGATTCATCCCCTTCCTTCTAGAGTTTACATAAGTAAAGAACTCTTTGCTGTTTTTCTTCGCATCCCTTGCCAAGGATCTCTCGTAATCTGCCTTCGCCTGCCTAACCTCCTTTGTAACTTGGTTACAGATCAACTTGTATCTATCATAGGCATCCGTGTCACGTGTTAATTTGTATGTATCCCATGCATTTTTCTTCTCTGCCATATGCCTCATTAGTTCATCTGACAACCATTTAGGCCTAAACCTTGAACAATATTTCTTAGTTGGTATGTAAAGCCTAGTAGCTTCCACGATAAGTTCTTTGAATGCTTCCCATTTTGAATTTGCTGTTGGCAATATCATCAGTTGATCCCACTGTATAGAATTTAAATACTGTCTCAGTCCATTGTAGTCGCCTTTACGAAAGCAATACCCCTTCCCTTTACCCCTAATGGTAGTTACCTCTTTGAGTAACTCCCACTTCAGCACACTGTGATCACTGCCACCAAGTGGTTCATTTATCTGCAGATTCTGAATGCATGAAGAATCACTACTGATAATCAAATCAAGAGTATTACTCCCTCTAGTTGCCTCCCGAACATGCTGATGTAGAAAACAATCATCCAATAAATCCACAAAAGCCTTGCTACTGTGTGAGTGACCAGCCCCCAAATTCCAGTCAATATCTGGGAAATTAAAATCCCCCATTATAAGACTCTCTGATTTACTGGCCCACTCTATTTCTCCGAACAGTTTCTTATTATACTCATCAGAGTCATTAGGCCTATAGCACACTCCTACTCTCAATTTTGATCTCCCAATGCTTATGTCACACCAAACTGACTCGACACTGCACTGTCCAGCGATGTCGACTGGCTTCACTTCCTTGGATTTTATGTGTTTCTTAATTAATAGCATAACCCCTCCTCCCTTCCTATCCTGTCTATCCTTTCTGTACACATTGTACTCCCCAAATTCCAGTTCTGCATTTCTTATATCTGTGTGACACCACGTCTCTGAAATCCCCACAATATCTGCCTTTGATGTTTTGAGCAATACCTCAAATTCATCAAATTTATTTACTAAACTCCTAGCATTGGTGTACACACAAGTATACATGCACCTGTTCTTTTTCTTAGCTACCCTAACACAACCCATGTGTTTACTTGTACCCCAATGATTCCCAGCAGTCTCTGAAATATCCTGCATCTTATTTTCCAGGCTGCGGCTCATTCCAATAGAAGCAGTGCAAGAATCACTTTCACCTCTGCCAGTGGCTACTGTTAATCTATTAGTCCTTGTATCCCCCCAATCTAGCAGTTTTCCGACCCACCTAACATTGCCTCGATAGCATCAGCAAACATTCTTGCACCCTTTCTATTTAAGTGTATCCCATCCCTGTAGAAGCAGTCTCTCCTGTTAACAAGTACAGACCAGGCTGAAAAAAATTCTACCCCTTGAGCCCTGCACAATCTTTTTGTTTTGTTACCCCTTGAGCCCTGCACAATCTTAAGTTTTTTGACTTAAGATCAATGAGTTCATCTTTGGTTAAGTCAACGTCTTCAATACAGTTTATATCAGAAAGAAAAGGATTTCAGATCCATGGTTCAATGCCATCAAGATAGAAATAACTTTTAAAAGAGTTCTGTAATGTTTCCAAGTGTTCACAGATATCTCTTTTCAAAAAAATTGAGAGAAGTTTGCATTTTAACTACATCTTGGTAAAGCACTTCCTGCAACAGTGGAAAGTTTGCAAGAATGTTGGTCTCTACTCTCTTCTTCCATATTGGTAACTTAGCCAAGAAAGCTTGTAATATTTCAGTTGCATCCATAATGGTGACTTCATGACCTTGAATGGAAAGATTTATCTCATTCATATGGTGAAAAATATCTGCCAGGTAAGCCAACCCATGGATAAAATTCTTCCTTTCAAAATGTTCCAAGAGTGGGTTTTCTCTTTCTTCCAGAAAAAGTGAAACTTCTACCCTTTGTTTGAACAAGTGCTTCAAGACTTGTCCTCTTGAAAGCCAGCGCACTTCTGTGTGGTAGAGAAGCACTTCATATTCTGCTCCCATTTCTTGACAAAATCTTTTAAAAATACGATTATTCAGAGAACTTCTTTTGATAAAGTTGATAACTTTATGGCTGTTGACAATACTTCTTTCAGGATTGTTGAACGAGTCTTTGTTGCCAGTGCATGTCTGTGTAAAAAGCAGTGAGTGACAATGACTTGAGGATCTTCTTTTTTCACTACAGTAGCAAAACCAGATGTATTACCAAGCATCGCAGGAGCTCCATCAGTGCAAAGAGAATGAAGTTTTCCTTTCCATTCAAAGTTTTGTTTGTAAAAAAAACTTTTTACCATTTCAAAAACATCAACGGTCTTTGTAGTTTCCGAAAGAGAGACTCACAAAATAAGAATTCTTTGATGGCGTCAGCTATCAAAGAAGAATAGTTTCATCCAATTGCATACTGAAGGGGAATGGCAAGGGTGCCATTTCCTCGATGACCTGCTTCAAAATATTAAAGACATATCAACTATTCTAGAACGTATTACATTGTTTGATAAGGGAACAGCTTCCAGTTTTTTTCTCTGTTCCAGTCCACAGACCAGTTCGACCATTTCCAGTGCACATGGCTTTACTAAAGTTTCTCCAATAGTGTGGGGCTTCTTTTGTTTGGCAATCCGGTAAGCAACTTTATAGGATGCTTCAAGAAAAGGTTTTCATGAAATGGCAAATCCAAGTTTTGGAAGTGTCCCTGTTTTTTCGAATTGAGATTTTTTTGCACGAAAAAAACTAGCATCTTTAGATGCATTTTCAGCATGGACAGACTTGAGATAGTCTTTCAATTTTGCTGGCTTCATACTTTCGTTCGCAAGAATTTTTCCGCACAAAAAACACTGCGGTATTTGAGTCCCGTCACGTTCATTAATGCAAGTGAAACCAAATAATACATAGTTTTCACCATACTTCCTTTTCTTCGACATTTCAACTTAAATTTGGTCTGTAACAAATGTTAAATAATTAATGTAAAAATAATTAATGCAATATTAGCAACTAAGAAAGACATATACGAAGACTGTATGCATTGACAGACACACAGTGGGCATGCATACACGCCTGTAGCACTGCAGGGGCCTCCACCATTGGACCGGTATACAAGCACATAGCAGTGAAAAGGTTAAATTACACACCTCAACTGTTATCTAAACCGTAGAACGTGTTTGAACATACCTGGTTTACACTCGTAGCCAGCGTGTCTATTCATGTTAAAAGTGGCCTACTAGGCACTGATTTGCCAACTACGTCGCACGATAGTCCGTCCACAAGAGGACTACAATCAAGTGTGATCTAGCAGCAAGTCTAATAACTGCCGTAATTTCAAAGTAATGATGAGCATAAGCGATTTTTCGAGATATGCAATAACTATAATATGATATGGAAATATCTGTTATTTCTATTGGTGACTACAGATACAGCTAATACAATTGTAATTTATTACATACATTCATAAGTGAAAGAAATTAATCAGTTGATTTTTTTCCCATCCAAGCTCAAGGACCCCCTGAAATCCTTCCACGGACCCCTGGTTAAGAAACCCTGTTTTAGAGAGATAAATAGCTTAGTCATATATCAAAAATTACAATTTTCAAAGTCTTGGAACAAATTACCAAAAAAAAAAAAAAAAAAAAAAACACTCTGTTATTGGATTCACATTGTGATTTTTTCACAATACCTCCATTTATTCCTAAGGGATCCAAATTACATTTCCACAACATTTTTAAGTTTACACTGGCCAGCAAAAACTTACTTAAAGTCGAATTTACGGAAGTCAAGTATTATGTAAGTCGGGGAGTGCCTGTACCCTCAGTTTTCTCCATTCAATCATCCCTTTATCCATAGCAGTAATTCTCCCCCAGCTCCACAATGCTCCAATTTTTACAGCAGTGTTTCATTATCAGAAGCTTCATTGAAATCTAAATATATGATGTTAAAATTACTTTTTGAACCTAGTTCCTTTGGGACTACAACATAGCAGCTGATCAGAATGGTTAGATAAGATCTCTCCTTAACAAATCCATGCGGTGATTGCTGTATAACCATATTCCTGTCAAAACAATTTTGAATTACTTCTTGAATTATTTATGCCATTATCAGTGACATCAATGAGAGAACTATGGGCTGTTATATAAGCTTGTCTGCACTACTCAAAGAACTTCATTCCATCAGCCCCAGGAGCCTTTTATGTTTAACTTCAACAATTTCTCAAAACAGCAGTTTGCTCTCCATTATTACAAAATCATTTAGTTGCCTGTTAGAGTTTAGGAAACTTCTGTCTTCGCCATCCTTATAGCATTCCTCATGTGTAAATGTAGATGCAAAATACTCATTCAGTTTATCAGCTATCTGAGCAGGATCATCAACAGTTGATCCACCAACATCAAGTGTACCAATCTGATTCGTCCCCCTCCTTCTAGAGTTTACATAAGTAAAGAAGTCTTTGTTGTTTTTCTTTGCATCTGTTGCCAAGGATTTCTTGTAATCAGCCTTCGCTTGCCTAATCTCCTTTGTGACTTGATTACAGGCTAGCTTATATCTGCCATAGGCTTCTGTGTCACCTGATAATTTATATGCATCCCACACATTTTTCTTCTCTGCCATGAGCCTTATTAGGCGCCTCCGTAGCCAGGTGGGAAGGAGCAGCACTGCATAGCACACACTTCTTGATTAGACCGGGGTTCGAGTCCGTCACCACCAAATACGGAGGATGCGGAAAGGTCAGGGAATGACCACCGCATATCCTGGAGAAATATGGCCTTAGTTGCTAAAGCTCCAAAAACCAAATAACATCTTTGAATGAGCCTCATTAGTTCATCTGACATCCATTTAGGGATAAACCTTGAACAGTATTTCTCATTTGGTATGAAAAGCCTAGTAACTTCCAAGATAAATTCCACCAAGGCTTCCCATTTACAATTTTCTATTTTTAATATCATCAGTTAATTCCACTGTATAGTATTTAAAAACTGTCTGAGACTACTGTAGTCACATTTACGAAAACAAAGACCCTTCCCTTTACCCTTGATGGTAGTTACATCTTTAAGTAAATCCCACATCAGTAGAATGTGATCACTGCACCTAGTGATTCCTTTATCTGCAAATTCCTAATACATGAATCTTCATTGCTGATACTCAGATCAAGAGTATTATTCCCTCTGGTTGCTCCCTCAATCATGCTGCTGTAGAAAACAGTCCTCCAATTAATCCACAAAAGTCTTGCCAGCTTGTGAGTGACCAACCCACAAGTTCCAGTCAATATCTGAAATATTAAAATCCCCCATTACAAGACATTCTGATTTACTGTCCCACTCCATTTCTCTGCACAACTATTCATTGTACTCATCAGAGTCATTAGGCCAATAACATACTCCTACTCTCATTTTCCCTTTTCCAGTGTTTATATCACACCAAACAGACTCAACATTGCACTGTCCACCCATGTCAAATGGATGTACTTCCTTAGATTTTGTGTTTCTTATCTAACAACATAACACCTCCTCCCTTCTTATCCTATCTATCCTTCCTATATACATTGTATTCCCCAAATTCCAATTCTGCATCCCTTATATCTGAGTGGCACCATGTCTCTGATACCCCAACAATATCTGCCTTTGATGCCTTGATCGGCACTTCAAATTCATCAAATTTATTTACTATACTTCCAGCATTGGTGCACATGCAAGTATACATGCACCTGTTCTTACTCTTAGTTACCTTAACACAGCCCATGTATTTACTTGTTCCATGATGACTCCCAGCAGCTCTTGAAGTTCCCAACAATTTTCACTGTACATTCAGTACAGTGAAAATAATTTGTCGTACTGAATTTTTTTTGACTGAATTAATTAGATTCACATGAGATTTATAAAGTCTAATAATGAGGGAAGTCAGTCTAAATCTGTAACTATTTTTATTATGCTGACATTTTCTTCTTTCTTTCAATGATATTCATTGTAATGGGATTTTACTGTATTACCATTTCACTAATGGGCAACATGAATTAAATAATATGTTTTAATATGATGGCATATTATTTTGATAATATAATGACTGATGTTTACCTGTAATGGTTACTGAGTTATGCTGAGAAGCTATTTATAACTTTTTCTAAGGGTTCTCCCCACCCATTGCATATAAGTAATAACCTATCTAGAGCTGCTTCAAGAAAAAGCAACAATTTTGTAGAATAATTTAGGTGAATTTAGATAAATAGAATGCAGTAGTAATTTTGATGAATTTAGATGAATAGAATACAGAAATAAAACAAATTAATATCAGTTAATAAAGCAGCAGTGTCATTTTCTGAATTTAAGACTTACTTGTCCATTAATCATCTTTGTCTGTCTTCTACGCCTCTGCTGCTTCGGTTTTTTAACGCTGCTTCGTGGCGATTGCTCAGTGGGAGTATCTCTTCCTCGTTTAATTTCTTCTATCTACATTAAAAAAAAAAAAAAAAAAGAGTAGTAGAATATATGAAATTGATAACATACAAGCACCTCCAGGTATCTTATGAATACTATTCAACTGTATTAAAACACTTTCATATTTCTTTGTAAAAGACTAACAGGTACTTCATAATGACAAAGTCTGTAGATTGACTTGTGGGAAATTAGCTAATTACTTAAGCAAATATTCATCGGTTATTAAGAATTAGCAACCAAAAATTTACCTGGTTATGGAGCAGCTTACTGGAAAAATTGATGGCTGGTGCCATCGCCTTAAAAAGTATTATGTAAATTGCTATTCCAGCAATGAAGCTTCATTTACTGTGCCACTTCTTGTTCAAGAAAGTGGCATTCAGAATTTAACATATATATGCAGTCCATTTGATTAGTCCTTCCAACTATACAGCTGCCCAGTTTTGGGAACAGGTTACAAAAAAAGAGTATGCTTTCAGCAGGTTTGTTTTTCAGCTTGCAAGGGAGCAGAGCAGAATTCCAGTGGAGAACCTTACTGTACTCATCCAAGACCAACAAACTTGATTCATAGTAGAAGCCCCTGTCGTGAGTCCAAGGAGACAGCAGAGGAAGTAGGAGCTACACTCACAGATTTAGTTGCCCTCTTCCCTGAGTTCAAGCCTTGCTTGACAGACAGGACCATCTCCAATCTTAAGCAAGGGCACTACAAACATACTAATATTGCAATAAGTCTATTGTAATAGCTGTTCAGAATTTAAAAGACTGGAATATCTGGTGAGGAGAACTTTTTTTTTTTTTTTTTACTTTTTTTTATTGAGCTTATTAACTCCAAAAGTGTGAAGATATTAAAGCACGTTTTCCTGAAGGAACTGTTGAAAAAAAAAAAAAAAAAAAAAACACGGTGAAAAATGAACCTATATGATATAATGGAAGTCAATGAGTTATGTTCCAGGCCCCTTTCAAAATGGACATAAGGTAACATAATATTATATTTATCAAAACTAAAGAACTAAAATGGTCTTGGGCAGGACGCAGCTCGAAGACATGATGACAGATGGACTAAGAAAATAACAGAATGGTACCCAAGAGGAGCTAGAAGAAAACCTGGAAGACAAAGGCGGAGATGGATAGATGAAATTCATGAGTTTTTGGGTAGTAAATGGATGGCCAGTGCTCAAAACAGAGGGAACTGGAAAGTTGCTGGAGAGGCCTTCATCCTGCAGTGGATTGAAAATGGCTGATGATGATGAATATTATATTTAAAGGTATAAAATGAATGCTTATGAATATAAAAACAGCATTTTTATGAATATAAATCAATTAAATTTAATACAGTATAAAATAACCAAACAAAATACAATTATTATGAATAAAAAAAATTTTATTTTTTACATTTACTTTGATATGTTTGAAGCCCAGACCAAAAGTTTTGGTAAGTGCCGTAATGCACAGATTTTACTTCTCTGATAAAGTCCCTGGTTGAGGATCTTTCCTTTTTTTTAAGAAAGCACACCCTGCTGACTGTAGAGATTTCCTCTTTCTTTCTTTCTTTGAGAATCACAGAATAAGCACCACCAATGGATACAATTACACTCCTTTTCACTTCCGCACTTCGCTCCCAGTTGTGGTCAATCTCACAGAGCTCATCAGTGAGACATGGCTGAAAGGATGTACAGTAGATCACTTTTATTCACAGATTTTAGAGGAGGCTCTTCATCTTTTTCTTTCTCCTCCTGTTGGCTTAGTTCTTTAGCCAATTCTTCCAAGTCTTCAGTGGAAAGCTGTTGTCCATGGCTATCCAACAGCTCTGTTGCATCTTCAGCTATAGCCTTGTCCAATCCTACTTATTGTGCCAGCCTGCTAGAATCTTCAACAATGTTCTCCATGGGCTCTAATTCTGTGAAGTCATGCATAAATTGTAGGAGAAGTTTGCCCACACTCCATTCAAAGAGTTCACTGATACTTCCTCCCAAGCTGCGTCGATGTTATTAATGCCCTTCAAAACGTTGAATGAGCACAAATAATCCTTGACAGTTTTGTCTGACCTGTCCAAAGCTCACCATTTTCATGAATGTTTGGTGGAGGTAGTAGGCTTTGTAGGTTGCTATTACACCCTGGTCAACTGAATGCAAAACTGAAGCAGTGTTTCGTGGCATGTAAACAACATTGATGTCCAGATGTTCCAACTTCATCAAGGTTTGCAGGATAGTAAGGGGCATTGTCCAAGAAAAGAAGAGCCTTGCCTGGTAACTCATTCTCTTGACAAAAATGGAGCACAGTAGGGCAAAAATAGTTTACTTACCAATCCAAGAAGATTTTTTGTGTCACCCAAGCTCTCCTGTTCCACTTCCAGTAGACTGGCAACAAGGCTTTGTTAGGCTCGTGAGAGCATGTGATGTTTGTGAATGATACACCAACACAGGTTTTAATTTTAAAGTGCCAGAGACATTTGCACCCAGCAGAAGCGTTAGCATGTCTTTTGCAGCCTTGAAACCTGGTTCAGACTGCTCTTCATGGGCAATGAAAGTTCGTGATGGTGATTTCTTCCAATAAAGCCTGGTCTCATCAACATTAAAAATGAGATAAGGAGGATAATTACCTTCCTGTACAATGGCTTGAAACTCTGCAGGAAATGCTGCAGCTACCACAGCATCTGCAACCTCGCCACTTAATTTCACACAGTGGTACTTCGAGATTTAAATCACATGAACCATTCCTTGCTACCTAAAAATGTCTCATCACCATCTTCTTAAAATCTTCAAATATTGACTTTGTCTTATCAGTAATAACAGCTTGAGTTTCTTTTATTTAAGGCATCCATCCACAATGACAATAATCTCTCCATTTTTCCTAAAAGTTTACTTCTATAATTCATTTGTATTGCACTTACTGTAGTAGCATGTTGCATTGACTGTTTTATTTTATCTGCATTTTTCAAAAGATGGAGGCAATTCTATGAATTACCTCCATCTTTTTTTCCAAGGTGACAAATCTACGTGACTTTTTAGAGACATTTTCACATTCACTTGGCTTTACTGCACTTCTCTTACTACACATGGTGGCTCTTATTTTCTTAATTTAATCAACAATTTTTAATTAAAACTCACAAACTGACACTGTAGAATAGTGGCCCAACAATAGTACACCAACAAGCGAACTAAGTGTTCCTCTCCTCTTATCTCCAGCCACCTCATCCCTGATTAGCTTATATGGTAGATGGGGATACCTCTCATCTGTGATTGACTACGCTGTTTCTATACATCATATCCAGTATTTATAGTTGAGCATTTCTAAAATGTTTTTATAGTTTTTTGATATTTTTGGCCTTCTGGTTTCAAAACTGTCATTATTGTGAATCCTCGCAAAACAAACTGTTGTAAACTAAGAGCTACCTGTATATGTAAACATTTTCAAATTTGGTGAAATAACCGAGCACTTTAAACTGTGTGGAGTGTAATCTACCTTTAATTTCTTTAAATTGGATTTTAATTCTAAGCTTCCTCAGTTTGAGAGTACAGTATAAAGCAAATAAATATAAACGGGTTATAAACCACTATCTTGGTATGAAAGGCTGATGGCATCAAAGGACAGCATTACAGGAGTGTAAGTATTCATAGCTGCCCATTTACTTAATTTTAATTTAATTAATTTTTAATCTTATTAACTAAATTAACAACTAATTTAAGATTAAATCAAAATTATTTAAAACTGTTAAAATTTAATCTTTACCTGATGTTTGCTAATAACTGTTTGTTAATCAAACGAATGTGTAATCAAATTAAATGGATAATAATATATAATTAAAAATTATACAACTTTATGTACATCAAATCACCAAATTTACCAGTTCTGCTGTGTTTACAGTCACTGAAAAAGGTATCGAAAGCACCATGAACTGTCTGAGAATAATCATTTCCAAGTAAGAAATTAAAAGCAGATTACACACAGGTTTAAGTGCTCAATTGTTTCATCAAATTTCCAGTTCTTAATATATCTGCACATCGTGCTGCTCAAAGAATATTTTTAAAAAAAGGCAAATTCATTCATAATCTACCAATGTATTTTAATTTGGTGGTAACAAGAAATAAATATCACATAATAGAAAAAAAAAATTTTATGAAAATGTTTATATTCAAAGTAAAGCTAGATGCAGAGTAAAAATCAAACAGGATGCAGAAAATATGTTTTTTTTTTTTTACGCAATAAACTTTAATGTAGCTCATGGTGTCTTGTCAATGATATACAGGAATTTTTCTAGAAGGGATAAGGAGGTGATTATTCCCTTGTATAAGGCAATGGTCAGGCCACACCTTTAGTACTGTATACATGTCTGGAAGCCTCATTTCAAGAAGGATGTAGAGGTGCTGGAACGAGTACAGATAAGGGCAACAAGATTAGTGAATGGAACAAACGGTTGCTCTTATGAAGAAAGGCTTAAGTTTTGCAAATTAGTGTCTGGAGACTAGGCACTGGCGAGGTGATCTGATAAAACCTTGAATGGTTTGAGCATGCTCAATGCTGATGGGATTCTTCCTCTTGCTCAGAATAATCATCTGAGAGGGCATAAATTCAAATTTAGGAAAGACAGATGTAGGATAGATATGCGGAAATTTGCCTTTAGCCAGCAGGTAGTCGGTTGATGGAACAGACTTCCATCCCTTATTGTGGAAGTTGGATAGCCTAAATAAATTTAAGGCTCAGCTGGACAGGTATTTCGAACGAACGGAGGGGTGAAATGGGAGTGTTTTTTTTTTGGCTGATGTTGCATAAGCTTGCTTTCTTGCATCACAGGCCTCTACTAATGCTAATGCTAAAAGATTAATAGCTATAAATTTATTCCGATGAACATGGTCCCGCCCAGTCATATTACCTTTATTGAAGAAATGAGTAATTTTCTGTTGTTGTACTGTTCTGTACAACAACAGAAAAGAAAAAAATTATTGTACATAATTTTTTTTCCTATTGTACAGCCACTCCCAGACTTAAGTAAGGGTTGCGTTCCGTGGAACTCTACATAAGTCGGAATTTTACATTAGTCGTAATTTCCCTAAATGTTTATGCAGCACTCGCAAATTTGATTGAATTTGATTGAAGCAAAAAAGAAATATGTTCGCCGAACATGTAAATAAAATTATTCATTCAATTTTTTTTATCTCCTGCACAGGAAAAATTACAAAAGTGTACAAATTTACAAAAATTTAAAAATTATAAAATTACAAAAAGAGAGGAGACAAGCATAATATCAGCAAGTTTTACCTTTCAAGCATCGTTGCCAGAATTAACTCCCCAGCTGATAAGCACGCTGCTGTGGAAGTTGAAGGCTATGGAGATTTAGAAGGGATTTTTTACAACACATCACAAAATTTCTCTGCAGCTTCAGAATCGGCACTGGCAACTTCACTGCATACTTTAATAATGTTTTGGGAACCAGTGCAATGCCTGAACCTATTAAACCAGCCGTTGCTTACCACGAACTTTGCTTGGGGTTCACAGTACTTATCCTTAATATCTTCATAAATGCTTCTTGCTTTTGCTTGAATGGCCATTGGACTCATGGGCACTGATTTTCCATCCATATTATTGATAGCTTTTCAACCTTCTACATACGACCTGAAAGCCGTTTTGTGATCACTGTTGATCTTAAATGCATTGATCCTTTAACATGTTCTTTTATACATGCACTGTCCCTTAAAATAGCATTCACTGTTGAAGCAGCGAGACCTAATTCCATGCAATAGATGACAAACTTTGTCCTGCTTCATTCTTAATTAATCATCTTCGTTTCTAAATCAATTTTGTTTCCTTTCCTAGCACTCTCATCACTTGCACTTTCCATTGGCCCCTTTCCCTTCACCATTATAATAAGTAAATAGGAATAAAGAGAAGATGCTGAAAATTTATTTATTTTTATATGATTGAAGATTTCAGTGAAGGGGTTGTTGTTGTTGTTCTTTTGGTTTTTAGGAGCATTAGCAGCTTAGGCCATATTGCTCCGGGATATGCGGTGGCCATTTCCTGACCTTTCCGCATCATCCGTATTTGGTGGTGATGGGCTCGAACCCCGGTCTAATCAAGAAGCGTGTATACGCACTGCTGCTCCTTCCCACCTGGCTACGGAGGCGCCCAGTGAAGGGGACGCACATTTCACCATAATAATGTAAAAATCCACAGAATTCCAATTAATCGGTATTATCGCAAATGCAATAAGATCAAGTTTACTACCCATTTATAATAGATTGCGCTAACAGAAAAGCCCAATAAACCGGAAAGGGCAAATTGTTTTATTGTTTTTTGGTAGTGACCTCCAAAAATGTGTTTTAGAAAAATATCACAAAGGCATTCAAAATTGATTCTTATAACGGAACATATGATAATGAACATATGATAACGATAAAATTTTCATTATAAAAATGGCCTATAAATAACTTAGTTATATGGTATAGCAAAAATTTCAACTTCCGAATTACCAAAAAAAAAAAAAAAAAAAAAAAACAATGTGTTATTAGGTTCACATTATAATATTTTCACGATATCTCCATTTATTCCTATAGGATGCAAAATACGTTTCCACAATATTTTTAAGTTTGCACCGGCCAGCAAAACTTACGTAAAGTCGAATTTCTGTAAGTCGAGTATTGCTTAAGCTGGGGAGTGGCTGTACTGCCATTTCATAAAGTGGTTCTTAATTTCTCTTAAAAGTGTAGTAGCATTTTTGAATTCTGCATTAGAAATTGCAAATAAGAGTTTCAATTGCTGTTTTATAATTTAACTTTTTCTTCTTTACTTTACTCTTTTTCTTCACTTTCCACTTCACCTTGAACTGCTCCTGCTGCTAATAAATCCTCTTTTATCCAGGTGCTTGCATCATCCAAATTATTACGTTTTTACTGCTGTTGCCCAATACATTTTGACACTGTTTATGTTTCATTCCGTTTAAAAAAAATATCATCTTTAAATAGGTTGTTTCTATGTGCTTAATATTTATTCTGCTTTTTGTCATTCCAACCTGTAGGCTATCTGTAAATAGCACATTTTATTTTATAATTTAAAAACCCTCTCCAATTGTTTTTTTTTTATATGAACATTTCCAGTGGGTATGGCTTCCTGATCCAAATGTTGCATGAGAGCTGTGACACTGGGAGGTAAAAACAAAAGGCACTTGACAATGCCTAATAAAACTGTTTTATAAAATTAATATAATCAAAAAATAAATAACTAGTTTAAATACAATTACTTAATAATATTTCATTGGAAAAATGTGAGCAGCTTAATTTTCTAATAAAACGAAGACAGCCTGAATTATAGTAATAATATTCTCCATATAGTGCAAGAAGCCACATTAAGTTTTTGTGTGCAGCAAAAGCCTTCACAGGCTTTTGCTGCACAAGCAAAAAAAAACCCAAGCAGATTAGAAAACACAAATTTATATGCTTGCCTTCTCACACAGGCATGTATCTAGCTAACCTCTGAATTTATTCAAACTGTCAGCCTCAACTACCTGTGAGGGCAACTTGTTCCAGCTACCAACAACTCGATGGCTAAAAGAAAACTTCCTTCAACCTGATCTAAACCTAGCCATGTAAGTTGAATTCATGACCCTCAGTTCTGGAATTCTTCTTCCATCTTCTTTCATTTTACTAATCTTTGATTGACTGTGCTGTTTCTTTACATCTTATCCAGTATTTATGGTTGGGCATTTTTTTTAAATTTGGCACTGTCATGAAGCAGAAATACACCCATGTTAATTTCCTTTGTTTCTGTTCCTTTATGGTGCCCCTTAAATTTTCAAGAATGGCAGCTTAAGCAGCTGCAGTAACTGTTCTCTTAAGTGGTGCATGTAGTCTACTAAAATATTTCTTCCCGTATCCCAAAACACAGTGGTAATGATCCTACCAGCAGAAGGCTGAGTCCTGACTTTTTTGGTGGTGACAATTGCAGGGTGTTTCCACATTTCATTACCAGTTACAACTGGTAAAAGAA
Organism: Mastigoproctus giganteus; assembly: GCF_048544385.1. Taxonomy (NCBI): domain Eukaryota; kingdom Metazoa; phylum Arthropoda; class Arachnida; order Uropygi; family Thelyphonidae; genus Mastigoproctus; species Mastigoproctus giganteus. Next base: position 110,596,130 of record NC_143575.1, read on the forward strand.
ACCATCATGAATCTACATCATATATGTGTAAATTTTTTTTCAAAAATTTGAGCCCTGCACTGTTTCTGAAGTGGTGTGACCCTCAGAAATATTACATTCTCTGGATATCACACAGACACATTTTAATAGGTCTATCCTGCATACGCAAGTTTTCAATTTTTCTGGCATACATTTCTAGAGTTCTCACTTTCATTGGGCATCCCGAGTGTTATCATCTACGGATTCTTGACTAACACTTCCACGCCCATTTATGCTGCTTAGACTAATTTTAAATGGCAGCATCACCATATACAGCAGTCCTGCATTCATTCCTTTCCTTTGTCAAAAATTTTATGACAGCCCAATGCTCCAATTTTGTGACATCCATGTTTTCCTTTGGCTTGGCTACCTTGTATCTTGTATTCTTCCATACTCATTGTATTGAGCTGGACCTGGGCAAATAACACTGGCCAACAAATTTTCAATAGCTTTTTTTTTTTTTCTTTTCTGAACTGTGGGGTTGAGAAATCACTAAAAAAAAAGGGGGGTCGAGAAAGCATTAAAAATATTATTTTGCTTAAGTTTTTAAAATATCTGCTTTAGCATTAGCATTAGTAGAGGCATATGATGCAAGAAAGCAAGCTTATTCAGCATCAGCCAAAAAAAAAAAAAAACCACTCCCATTTCACCCCTCCGTTCGTTCGAAATACCTGTCCAGTTGAGCTTTAAATTTGTTTAGGCTATCAACTTCAACAACAAGTGATGGAAGTCGGTCCCACCAACCAACCACCTGCTGGCCAAAGGCAAATTTCCGCACATCTATCCGACATCCGTCCTTCCTCAATTTGAATTTATGCCCTCTGAGGTGATTATTCTGAGCAAGATGAAGAATCCCATTGGCATTGAGCATGCTCAAACCATTCAAAGCCTTATACACCTATATCAGATCACCTCGCCGGTGCCTAGTCTCCAGACTCTGTAATTTGCAAAACTTAAGCCTTTCTTCGTAAGAGCAACCCTTTGTTCCATTCACTAACCTTGTTGCCCTTCTCTGTACCCGTTCCAGCAGCTCTACATCCTTCTTGAAATGAGGCCTCCAGACCTGTATACAGTACTCAAGATGTGGCCTAACCATTGCCTTATACAAGGGAATAATCACCTCCTTATCCCTGCTAGAAAAATTCCTGTATATCACTGACAAGACACCATGAGCTACTCTTGCAGCTCGTCTGCACTGCTCAGAGAACTTCATATCTGCCTGCACAATTACCCCCAGGTCCTTTTCATTCTCCACCACTGTCAGTGTAATACCGCAGAGTTGATACGTTGCTCTGGGGTTACTGTTTCCCATATGTAGTACTTTACATTTGTCAATGTTAAACTTCATTTGCCACCTCTCAGCCCATCTGTTCAACCTTTCCAGATCCTGTTGCAGCAGCATAGTGTCAGTAGTGTCCTTAACAACCCTGCCAACCTTTGTATCATCTGCAAACTTGGACATTAAACTTGATATCCCATCATCAATATCATTCATAAACACCGAAAACAACAAGGACCGAACACTGAACCCTGAGGAACTCGACTAATAACATTAGTCCACGTTGAGCAGTGTCCATTGATTACCACTCCCTGTCTTCTGCCACTCAACCATTCCCTTATCCATAGCAGCAATTGCCTCCAATGCCACACTGTTCCAATTTGTGCAGCAGTCTTCCATGTGCAACAGTATCAAAAGCCTTTCTAAGATCCAAATATATAACCCCAAGGACTCACATCTGGTGAGTATGGGCTTGGCAAACCCAGGGTCCTGAGCTGGATATCATCATTCTTCTCTTTCTTGGTGATTCCTTTCTACCTCTCTCTCACAGGGTAACTTGGGAATTTTTTTTTTTTTTTGGCTGGTGCAGCATAAGCCTCAGGCTTCCTTGCACCATATGGCTAAGAATAATAAAAAAAAAAAATATAATATCAAAGTTATTCCCTGCATCCAGTTCTTTTGTGACTACATCATAGTATCCAATCAAATTGGTCAGGCAAGACCTGCCCTTAACAAAACCGTGCTGCGTCTGAGCTATAACTGAATTCTTGTCTAGATGATCCTGCAGTGCTTCTTTAACCAGTGCCTCCATTAATTTACCTGGAACAGAAGTTAAACTAACAGGTCTATAATTACTTGTGTCAGCCTTTGATCCTCCTTTGTGAATATGGGTTACATTTGCACATCTCCAGTCTATGGGTACCTCCCCTGAGTCCAAAGAAGCTCTCATAATTATGGCTAGGGGTTTGCTTACTTCCTTTGCTGCCTCCTTTAATATAACTGGATAGATCCCATCCACCCCAGGTGCCTTTTTTATGTTTATCCTCAACAATCTCTCCTCCACTTTCCTCTCAGTTATTACAAAATCATCCAGCTCACTGCCAATGTTTACTTTACCTACATCATTCTCCTTCCTGAATAACTCCTCATGCGTGAATGTAGATGCAAAATACTCGTTTAGATTGTTAGCCACCTGAGCAGGATCCTCAACTGTTGAACCATCAATATCCAGTGGACCAATCTGATTCATCCCTTTCCTTCTCGAGTTTAAATATGTAAAGAACTCTTTTCTGTTTTTCTTTGCATTCTTTGCCAAGGATTTTCCGTAGTCTGCCTTTGCCTGCCTAATCTCCTTTGTGACTTGGTTACAGACCAACTTATATCTACCATAGGCTTCCATGTCACCCATTAATTTGTATGTATGTATCCCATGCATTTTTCTTCTCTGCCACATGTCTCATTAGTTCATCTGACAACCATTTAGGCCTAAACCTTGAACAATATTTCTTAGTTGGTATGTAAAGCCTGGTAGCCTCCAAGATTAGTTCCTTGAATGCTTCCCATTTTGAGTTTGCTGTTGGTAACATCATCAGTTGGTCCCACTGTATAGAATTTAAATACTGTCTCAGACCATTATAGTCGCCTTTAAGAAAACAAAAACCCTTCCCTTTACCTCCGATGGTAGTTACCTCCTTGAGTAAATC